>NC_064564.1:84323823-84645187 GCF_937001465.1 Orcinus orca | reverse complement strand
AAGTACTGTGCAAGTAATTGGGCAGTTGGCTACTCTAGATTAGGTGTTAGGGAAGGCCTTTAAGAAGATGACACTTAAGCTAAGATCTGACAGATGGAAAAGAACAAATCGAGACAATCTGGACCATAGGAGAACATGCTAGGGAGAGGAAACATCTAGTGCAAAGGCCATAAGGCTAGAAATTGAAACAAACAGAAGGAAAGCTGTTGTGCACAAGCAAGGTGGATGAGGGTGGAAGTGGTGGTATGAGATGAGGTTGAAGGGGTAGGCACAGACTAGATCAAGTGGATCTTGGTAAGCCAGGGAAAGAAGTTTCAATTCTGCGTATTATGGAAACCTTTTGGAAGGTTTTAAGCAAAGGAGTGATGTTATATTTTTTTAAATATCCCTTTTCCTATTGTGATAAGAATTTTTTTAAATTGTGGTAAAATCTGCAATATAAAATTTACCATCTTAACCATTTTTAGGTGTACAGTTCAGTAGTGTTAATAAGTACATTCACATCGTACAACCAATCTGTAGAACTCTTTTGTGTTGCAAAATGGAAACTATATCTGTTAAACAATAATTCACTCTCTTCTCCCCCCAACCCTTGGCAGTCGCCCTTTACTTTCTGTCTCTGAATTTGAGCGCTCTATGTACCTCATACAAGTGAAGTCATATAATAGTTGTCTTTTTGTGACTGACTTAGCATAATGTTGTCAAAGTTCATCCATGTTGTAGCATGCCTCAGAACTTCCTTCCCTTTAAAGCCTGAATAATATTCCATTGTATGTGTATAATACATTTTGTTTATTCATCCATGGATGGCCACTTGGGTTGCTTCCACGTTTTGGCTATTGTGAATAATGCTGCTGGAACATAGGTGCACAAATATCTCTTTTAGACCCTGCTTTCAACTCTTTTGGGTATATGCCTAGAAGTGGAATTGTTAGATCATTTCTTTCTTTCTTTCTTTCTTTTTTTTCTATTTTTAATGTTTTGAGGAACCACTATTTTGTTTTCCAAAGTGACTGCACCATTTTACATTCCCATCAGGAGTGCACAAGGATTCCAGTTTTTCCACATCCTTGTCACCACTTGTTGTTTTCTGTTTTTGTTTTGTTTAATAGTAGCCATCCTAATGAGTGTGAGGTAGTATCATTGTGGTTTTGATTTGCATTTCCCTCCTGACTAGTGATGTTGAACATATTTTCATGTGCTTAACTGGACATTTGTACGTCTTTGGAGAAGTGTCTGTTTCAGTGCTTTGCCCATTTTATAATCAGGTTTTGGATTTTGTTTGGTTGTAGTTCTTTATATATTCTGGATATTAACCTCTTATCAGACATGATTTGGAAATATTTTCTATTCCGTAGGTTGCCTTTTCATTTTGAAGTAATCCAATTTATCTATTTTTTTCTCTTGTTGCCTGTGAGTTTCAGAATGAGCTCTTCCTTATATATGTCCTAAGATTATAATTGTTTTTCTTTTGTTAGAAATAAGGAAAAGGGACTTCCCTGGTAGTCTAATTGGTTAAGACTCCATGCTTCCAATGCAGGGGGCATGGGTTCGATCCCTTGTTGGGGAACTAAGATCTCGCATGCTGCTCGGTGTGGCCAAAAAAAAAAAAAAGAAAAGAAATAAGGAAAAGACAAAATCTGACAAGAAATCCATAACTACTAAAGAAATCTAATTCCAAGTTCAGATAGCTAACCAGCAAATTCTACCAAACATTTAAAGGAGGCATAACACCAATCTTATAGAAACTCTTGTAGAGAATAGAAAAAGAGAGAATACTCTGTGATTCATTTTCTGAGGCTAGCATAATATCTGTAACAAAACTTGATAAGGACATTACAAAAAATGGAAAATAACCGCTAATCTCACTTAAGAACACAGATGTAAAAATTCTAAGCAAAATATTAGCAAACCAAATCCAACAATATATAAAAAGAGTAGTGCAGTATGACATGATTTTATTAGGAATGTAAAATTGGTTTAACCTCCAAAAAACAATCGAGGTAATTCACCCAGTAACAGAAAATCCATGATTATCTCATATACAGAAAATTTTGATGAAATTAAATATCCATTTTATGATAAACTTTTAACAAATTTGAAATAAGAAAGAACTCCCTTGATTTGCTAAAGGAATCTACAAAAAACCTACGGCCAACATCATACTTAATGGTGAAATGTTGGAAGCTTTCCAGTTTTTTTTGTTTGTTTGTTTTTGCTGTATGCAGGCCTCTCACTATTGTGGCCTTTCCCGTTGCGGGCTCCGGACGCGCAGGCTCAGCGGCCATGGCTCACGGGCCCAGCCATTCCGCAGCATGTGGGATCTTCCCGGACCGGGGCACGAACCTGTGTCCCCTGCGTCGGCAGGTGGATTCTCAACCACTGCGCCACCAGGGAAGCCCAGCTTTCCAGTTTTGGAATAAGATGAAGATGCATGCTCTCACTTGTATCTATTTAGCATTGAACTGGAGGTCCTAGCAAGTACAGACAAGAGGAAAGCACGTGGGAAAGAAAGAAATTGAACAGTCATTTTCTGCCAACAGGACTGTATATGTAGAAAACTGAAAAAAAATTAACAAAACTATTAGAATTAATAATTATATATAAAACCTAGAATAGACCCTAGAACAAATGTGCAAGACCTCTACAGAAAACTGTGAAGCATTATTGAAAAAATCAACAACTCCGGTAAATAGAAGGGTTCATCTTACCTGTTTACAGATTGAAGATTCAATATTGTAAAGATATCAATACCACCTAATTTATCTCTGGATCCCATGCTGCCCAATAAAAAAATCTTAGCTGTCATTCCCATGTGTTAGACTGGTAGGGCACCAGGGTAGACAATCCCAGTGACCAGATACATTGGAAGGAACTGCAATATTTTCCTCTTTGGTAAGCAACATACTGGTATATTTTTATTTTAGAAGTTGAGGGGACTTAAATGACTTAGGTACCCCAGGGAGAAGTTTTTAGTAGGCATTCACAGTTTTCATTTCTGTCATGAAAACGAATTTTAAAGGGCAGTCTTGGAGTCAGAATTCTCAAAAGTTCTTGCTACAAGCAATTACTTTTCGCACAAGTGCTGTACTGTCCCCTAGCCACATGTGACTGTTTAAACAATCCTGGTTAATGCATTAGTTGCACTAGCCCCATTTCAGGTGCTCACTCAGTAGCCATATGTATGTAGCTAATGGCTACCTTTTGGATGCTGCAGATGTTGAACATTTCCATCATTGCAAAAAGATCCATTGGACACCTCTCCAATTTTACTTGGACCGACACCAAGTAAAATTTTAGGTGGACTGGGGTTGAGCCACTGCTCTGGCATAATTTACTTCCTGCCACATTAGGTGGTCAGTGGCCCACCTTAAAACGTAACCCACTCATCAGGTGTTTATTAGCAGGGTACCAGATTTTCTGGTTAAGAAAATCAACTAGAAAAGAAATTGCAGTACGAATTTCCAACGATTCAACCTTGAGGTGTGGGGAGCATTGTTTACATGTAGACAGACTTCTTAGGTGAAGCCTTCAGATCCCAGTTAACTAAGATCTCAGCCATTTGAGAAGGGTTCTCAAAGAGTGCCTGACAAAGGATTGGCTGAAGCCCAGGGGGAATTCACATAAGCTTAAGGGTTAGGAACCCTGGAGGACTGTAATAGATATTTGCTGCTGAAATTCAGCACTTGAGGAACCTGACTCTTAGGATTGGACAGCTTCCAAATGGTAATTTCCCTCCCTGTTCCCAATTTTTGTCTCTATTTCCCCCTCTCATTACATAGCCCATGCTATGTTTCAGGGTGGTCTGTATTATGTAAGGAAGCTTGTATAGCTGAGATTCTGTTGGAAGATCTGTAATGCTAGGTGAATCCACAGCAGTAAAGGGGGTATTATGGGGGATCCAGATGTTAGAAGTGGATTACATTGGATGCACCTAAAGGTGTGGTTGGGATTTATGACTCTGTACTGTGAAATGAGGGGGGGGAAAACCTTAAAAGTTTGAATGTAATCATCTCCAAATTGGCTGCTTTGGAAGACTAGCAGAGAGGGCTTTGGGAGAACAGTCAGCTAGATAACTGGGCTACATATGGTGGTGTGGGGCTGGGGGAGGGGACTTGTTCATGGGGGCCAGTTATCTCATTCTAGCCTCTCTTTGTCCAGGAGTTGTAAAAACCTGTGATGTTATTGCTGGAACTTTGAATTCAGCAGTTGCTAAGCACCTGCTGTTGTATTTCAGGCTGTAGGTTTAGACCTTAGGGTTACAGAGTCAAAACAGGTCGCCCAGTGTGATATGGGAGACAGATGTTCACAAATAATTACCCTTTCGTGTTATTCATATCAATGCATAGAGGTTCAGAGGGTCCTGGAACATCATTTTAGTCTGGTTCCCTAATTTTCTACAGGAGGCAGCTGAGGCCCACAGCAGGAAGGAGACTGGTTTAAGTAATGCCAAAAGAACCAGAACCTGGGCTTTTGATGATTGGACTGAAATATGATCACCATCCTTGAAGACATAATTCCTATCTGCTTAAAACCCACTTCTTCGATACTGTCCCCTTGACTGCCCTCTTTTCCTCCGATACCATTTAAACTATTTTGTCCTTGTATTTATTGCGCTTTTATGGAAGATCTTACTTCCTCTTTTAGATCTCGAACGTGATTAGGACAGGCACCATGCCAGCTTCGGTCTTCATACCTATCTCATTTCCTGTCCTCAGCACAATATGAATAACTGTTTAATTGAGCCTTACAGTAGGACAAGTTGGGTTTGAACCTGACTCTCCATTGAGACACCTTGGCCAAAGACACCTTGGCCAAATCACCTCTCTCTACGTCAATAAAAATTCCTAACATTTGGGCCACATGAATACATACTATATTGGGAATTTGAGTGAGGTTAATTACTGTTTGATGGCTGAGTTTTGGAGGCGGTACGCACGGACTTGCAGCAGCACTTGGGGAGAAATATATAGAACTCGTAGGCTCGGCCCGCCCGCGGCCCGGCATAGCGGCAGCCTTTCCGGGCGCCAGGCACGGGGGGCGGGGCGGGGCGGGGCTGCGCAGGGGTGCGGCGCGACGGCTCTGTTGCCGGAACTAGTCCGAGTCGCGCGCCTGGACAAGCGCCCCCTTCCCCCCGCGGGTGGAAACAAAGGGGGCTCCGCGCGCGGAGATAAGCCGAGGGGGAAAGGGGCGGAGCGACTGGCGGTCTCGCGCCCTGGGATCGCGAGGTTTGTTCAGGAGAGGGGGCGGGGTGGGGTGGGAGCGACCCAGACCCGAGAAGTGGGAGGGCCGCGTGCTCGCGCATCTTGCGGCCTAGCGGTGGGGTTGTCGCTTGCGCGCGCAGCGCAGGGTACTGCGCCGGCGCGCCCGGTCAGCGAGCACCGGGGAGGGGCGCAGCGGGGCGGGGCCCCCTCGTGCAGCGGTGCGGGGTCGTGCGGCGGCCGGGGCGGTTAGGGCGCGGGGGTCGAGAGGATGGAGCCCCCGAGGCGTTAGCCGACTTTTGTCAGCTCTGGGCGTGCAGCCGTCGTTTCTTGGCGCGGCCCGTGTGATGGTGCCGGGAGGAAGGAAGCGCCGTGATAGCGCGTCGGTCGGAGCCCGGGTTCCAGGGTTGAGAAGGCCCGGGAACAGAGGATCTGGCGAGCTGGCCGCTGGCTGGACGAGCGGTCACAATAGGAGGCGGTGGCCCAGCGAGGAGCCGCGGGAGTAGCCCCGCAGGGCGGAGCCTTCCTTTGCAGGTACTGGCTGCCGCAGCCGTTGGTTCCCGCACGAGGGCGGGACGGGCCGAGCCTTGGGCCGTTGGGAGCCTGCGGGGCCGCGCTAGAGATGAGGTTGCTTGGTGTTCAGCGGGGCGCGGCCGGGCCGCCCGGCGCTCTTTGTTCCCGAGGCAGCGGCGAGGAGGTGCGGGCACAGCCCTCGGGAGCGCCGGCCCGCCGCGTCTGGCACATGGCCTCGCTCTTTCGCTCCCTCCCTTTTTGCTCAGGCGCAGGTGAAATGATGTCACTCAGGACAACGCAGAACCCAGTCAGAAGGGTCCTGTCTCCGTCCTTGTGACGCCGCGGGTTTCTGAACAGGCTGCGTTTTGTTCTCGGGTTGGGAATTCTTCCTTTCAGGGCTGAAGAATGGAAGAGGTTGGTTTTGAGCCGAGAGTTTTTCAAAATATTGAGGGCCAAAGAGAGTAAAGTTTTCGTTTACGTGTGTAGGACTTGTAAGACCTTGTTTTTTCTTTATGCTGCAAAAATGATGTATACTGTTAACATTAAAAGTTGGGTATGTTAGTTCTTGCACCGTAAATAGAAACGAATAATGTAATACTGAATTGCCTTTTCTCTTTTCTTACGAGGCGCACTTAATATACGAAAATTTAAGTATGCAAATCATTCACAGTCGTTTATTACCTTAGAATTGCAGGCCTTTTTGGATACTATTTGGCCTCGATTGCAGGTACTGTTGTTAACACAATTACCGCAAAATTCCTTTAAGTAGGTAGCAGCCCTGGTAACTAGTCTAAATTTTTTTAAAAAATCCATTCTCTCAGTTCTTAAGAAATCAAAACTTAATGAGGATCTAGGGACAGTTGGGATCAAAGTAAAATTGTTTCTGTCTTCCATTGGAAGAAATTGGGTTTCTATAGGAGTAACAATACAAGACCAAATATAGAGGTCAGATCAGTTACATTGCAGCTGGCATGTATTCAATACTTGCAGTAAATAGATGAAAATTACTAACTGGATTTTTAAGTAGGAATTGTATCATTTAATGTACTCCAACTCTTGCTGGCTCATAAACGTATTGGCATAGTATATTTCACTTGAAAACTTATTAAACCTTAAATCTATTCATTATAGGGGTTCAATTTTAAGTTGATATTTGTAATTTTTTGTAAGGCTTGTTTCTAAAAGACTTGGTAGCCTTGAGAGGCTATAGTTGAATAAATTTTGCCACAAATTAGCCACGTGCTCCTCGAGTCCTCATCTGTAAAATATGAGAGTTGGATTTAAATGTTCTCTATGGTCCCTCCACTTCTGATATCTTCTGTGACTCTGGAAGGTAGTGTGTTTCTGTACTTGTTGAGTTTTATCTACCCATCCAATTTTTATAGCTAAACTTAAGTTGGAAGTTATTAATCTGAGTAACTATTGAGAATTTTCTGTACTAGAGCAACCTGAATTTTGAGCAAGGGTGGACAGAGGATGGCACAGTTAGACATAATTGAATATGTTAGCATCATAATGTGGAGTGTAGACCTGTTGTGTCTGCAGTTGCTTTGGATGAGGCTTTTAGTTACATCGCTAGACTGTTTATTTTATTTATTTTTGGCTGTGTTGGGTCATCGTTACTGCGTGCAGGCTTTCTCTAGTTGTGGCGAGCAAGGGCTACTCTTCTTTGCGGTGCACACACAGGCTACTCATTACCGTGACTTCCCTTGTTGCAGAGCACGGGCTCTAGGCGCGCGGGCTTCAGTAGTTGTGGCATGCGGGCTCAATAGTTGTGGCTTGCGGGCTCTAGAATGCAGGCTCAGTAGTTGTGGCGCACGGGCTTAGTTGCTCCGTGGCATGGGGGATCTTCCCGGACCAGGGCTCGAACCTGTGTCCCCTGCATTGGCAGGCGGATTCTTAACCACTGCGTCACCAGGGAAGCCCCAGTAAGGTAGTTCTTGATTAGTCCTGTGATTGTTGTGTAGTGTCTGGGTCTAGTCACTAGTTTTCTGGTTGTTTTCCTGCTAACCACATATATCAGGCATCTGTTTTCATGTCGGTTCATCTTTGGTTAAATCATAGTTTGCTTTATGTTTTCTCTCGACAGTGTATGGATTGTAAACACATATTTGAACTCTATAGTTGTAGTCTAGTTAATTTGTTCAGTAAATGTTAGATTCCTAACATCACGTTGTCTATCTGTAGATGAAGCAAATGCTTGAACTCTATAATGAATTAACGAGTGAGATTTGAGCAAGTAGACAAAGAGGGGCCACGTACAGTCTTATTTTTCCCCAGCTTTTCTGTCATTTCATGTTCCTTTTTTTTTTTTTTCATGTTCGTTTTTAAAAGATCTGAACAGCTTTCCTTCTCCCCTCTATGTTAGGGGACCCTGTTGTCCTCATTTATTCCTGTTGAATTTGTCCCTCCCTAGACTGAATCTCTTTGAGGGCAAGAAATATTTCTTTTTGTTTTCACAGCATCTAGCACATGGTAGAAATGCAATAAGTATTTGAATTAATTGTGACTTTTATTCAGTAAGACTTACAAAGCACTCAGTCACACTTCATCTTTTCAAATGCGTGTATGTGTGTGTATATATGTATAAATTTTTTATTGATTTGGACTGGTCATGGTCTAGATATTTTCCAAATCCATGTAATTCTTAAGAGATAAATCTTGAAAAGATGGTTTAGAGCAATCTACTTTGAGGTTACCAGCGTAAGTAAAATGATTTTAGACATACTTCCTTCAGGGGAAAATAATCCTTGTGCATGCAAATCTGGATTGTAGAACTGAAGGAAAGAAAAATTCATTAAAAGAATGTGTAAATCTTAACTTTTCCTAACCTTTATGTTCACTAGCTCAGTACATGTAATAGTTAGAGACTTCCTTAGTTGCACGTGCCTCCCTTCCCCCCTTTCCCATTAATTTGTTGGACTGTGGGGTGAGAAAGGAGGGTGGAGCCTTTTGGCTATTTTCACCAGCCCTGGTTCTGCTCTGTTCCCAGAAAGACATGGGCCCAGTTTGTTGTTTGCCTTAACTCAAGAATGGGAATAATAGTTTATTTTAAAAAGACAGTGTCCCATTGCTGGACAGTAATGATCCTTCCCCGGTAAGTAGTACCAGTTCTTGAATGGTTTAATGACTGCATAATAGTCCGCCAAGCACACATACCATAATCTCACTTAAGAAATACTTATTTGTTAAACATTTAGGTTACTTCTAGTTCCCTTTTAAATTGTTGCTGTAATGTGATGGACATATTTGTGCTTATGGCTTTTCTCATATTTTGGAATATAATCTCAGAATTTGTCAGATGAAAGATCAATTATTCGAACTGTTAATTTGTTAATGAAATCTCCTTGATTACTTTCCAGGAGATTAATATTTGCCATCATGGAAGCAGTGAGAATATTTGGAGTTTTAGATAATTTGGATTCGACCTCTTCATTTTTTAGGTACCCAGACTTGGACCTAGAGGAGTAAGGCACTTGTTGGAGTCAATGTTGACCAAGCACCTAACTCATCATTTTTTGGGTTTTTTTTTTTCCCTTTGTCTGTTAGCCTATGATTTGAGTGCCTTTGAGCAGATGGTATGCAGCTTTTGTAACAGTGAACAATTTTTTTTCTGGAGAGTAATGTGGCCATTTTGGAGAAGGCTGTTTGGCCTTTTGAGCAATTTATTTTGTGGAAAGTACATTATTTAATACTGGCCTAGAGATCATACACCTGTATATCCTCTACTTCACTTATCTGAGAAAAATGTAAATGAAGGAAGCTGTCATCAGAAGTGATTTTGGAGGAAGCAAGTTCTGGGACAATATGTAGACCTAAGTCCAATGTTATTTTTAACACAATAACTGCAACAATTTGCCACGGTAACAATAATACTACACTCTTAACACAAAGGTTAAATTGTTGGTTATATTATGGTTACCAAGACAGGGAAAGGCCACATTAAACAGAAGATGTCCTTAAAATAGAAATGTGTTATTGCTTAAAAGGTTAAACTGTTTTCTATAATTCTAGTCTTGTGAAATAGAAAACAGTTATGCTGGGTGAATTAGTCATGTAGTTATATGTAAATAAACATTAGAAATGAGAAGTGTAGGGAGTTGCAGATTCAGTCCCATCTCAGGAATGTTTTCATGGCAGGACTTTTTAAATATAGGTGCATCCTGAGAGAAGGCTGAAGTTACCATGTCCTTGTAATGCTCAGCAGTTGGTAGATTAGGGAAAAATAGAACTATTGATTTTCATGTATAGTATAATCTCAGTAATCTTAACTGAGGGAGAGTTAGGGAAGTAGTGGAAGTCAGAAGCAAGTTACAAGGAAACAAATTTATTTTTAAATGCTTAAAATAGCTTTAAATAGGCATTGTGGAATAGTTGTTCCTTACTAATCCAACTAGATAGATTATAAAGAAGAATGTTACTTTTAAAATTCTTCAGTTAGAAGGTGGTTTAGTGGGTTGAGTCTGAACCTTAGAGCCAGATAGACTTGGCTTCAAATTATGGCTCTGGTGTTTATGAGATGTTTCGCTTTAAGCAAGTTGGTTAACCCTAACTTGCAGTATGTAAAGATCAGAAAGCCCAGCTTGGTTCCTGGCATGAAGTTTACTATTACCAGATTGAGGTTTTAAAAACTGCTGTATTGCTTAGATAAAAAGTCATCTTTCATAATTAAACTAATACAGCTAGAATTTTGGAGAAGAAACTCCTTGAGTGTGGCACAACAGTTTTTATTCTATTATGTACATGTATGTTATGTTAGTTTTCTATTGTGTGTAACAAATAACCACAGATTTAGTAGCTTAAAACACAAATCTGTTATCTCACAGTTTCCATGGATCGAAGTCCTTGTATGGGTTAGCTGTAGAGTCTTCTGTTCAGGGTCTTATTTGGCTGGAGCTGTGAGTTTTATTAGAGACTTGATGGCCTCTTCCAAGCTCACTGTTGTTGGTGTAATGTGGTTCTTGTGATTATAGGGCTGAGGTTCCCCCATTTTCTTGCTAGCTGTCAACTGGTGACCATTCTCAGTTCCTAGGTGCCCTCAGGTCTCTACCACATGGCCCCCTTCATATGACTTCTCAGAACCTAGCAGCTTAGTCTATAAGGTTGCCAGGAGAATCTCTTTAGGAAGGGCTCAACTTCTCTTTTGAGAGCTTTCTCTCATTAAGTCAGGCCTACCCAAGGTAATCTCCCCTTTGATTAACTTAAAATTCAGTGACTTGGAATCTTAATTATATTTGAAAAATCCCTTCACCTCTGTGAAAGGGTTTGTGTAATTTAGGTCATATAATTTAACCTAATCATGGGAATGAAATTCACCATATTTACAGTCCTACCCACACACCAGGGAGGGATGGATTATACAGGAGATATACACCAGAGGTGGGAATCTTGGCGACCATCTTAGAATTCTCTCTTCCCTTCTCTCCCCCTACTCCCCCGCCCCCCCCCGCTTCCCCCTGCAAGGACCAGGGTTTGCCGGTTTTTTACACGTATTACTGAAATCTGTTTTCCCAGCCAGCTCTTGTACTAGCAGTTTGTGAGACTGCTTTAGCTATGATAGTTGAAGGTAGATGGCCTTGTTAAAACACTCTTCAAATGTACTTATTGTGCAAAGTGTAAGCTTAAGATTGCAGAAAGAACATGAAGCCTACATCAAGGAACAGAGACCATTTTGAGAAAGGAGAGAACTGCTTTAAAGTAGTAAAAGCACTCCTTACATTAAATGAGTCAGGAATGTGAAACTACTTCTTCCTTTGAAATATTTTCTACTCTTGCCCTCAGATAAACCCAGGGCTCCTACCTCTACTCTGATTTTTGCCTGTATTATGGCATTTAAAACATTATCCTGTAGTTGGCTGCTTGCATCTTTCTTTTTAAAACTAGAATAAGCTCCTTGAGCGTGGGATCCATGTTTTATTTCATTTTCTAACATAACTCTTTGCTTATAAGAGGAAGTCAGTAAATATTCCTTGATTCAGTCATTCATATTTCATCACAGTGGTAAAGGGTATTGGCACATTCATGTTTATAGTACAGAGAAAAGTTTTAGTTCATGTCCAAAACATTTTGTGGAGCAGTACTAATGAATTCTAAAGTTACTGCCGTCAATTTTGCTTTCAATCCTAGGAAGGTCTTTGGAAGTAATTTTACTGTTAGCAACAGGCCTGGTCATTTATCTGTTTACCAGGCTCGTAGCAAACCAGAAACAAAAATTTATAAAGGGGCTAAAGAAGGTTATTATAGCAGGATTATTCATGTAATTAGCATGCCACTTTATGATCTGTCTCTGCCTTCCTCTCTGGCTGCTTCCTTACTGACCAGTTACACTGAACATTTTGTAGTTTCTTGACTACACTGTTAGCAATTACCTCTCCAAAGCACCAGTATGGACCATTATCACAGAAAGATACTTTTTTTTTTTTCTTTTTTTTTTTTTTGCGGTACGTGGGCCTCTCACTGTTGTGGCCTCTCCCGTTGAGCACAGGCTCCGGACGCACAGGCTCAGACTGCAATGGCTCACGGGCCCAGCCGCTCCGCGGCATGTGGGATCTTCCCAGACCGGGGCACGAACCCGTGTCCCCTGCATTGGCAGGTGGACTCTCAACCACTGTGCCACCAGGGAAGCCCGAAAGATACTTTTTTATACAGTGATTTGCTTTTGTTTCTTTTTTATAGCGTATACTTCTTGAAGGTAGGAAATCGTAACTATCTTTTGTTTTTAGTGCCTGTCACAGAATAGACACTTAACATGTAAGGGAATGAGTGCAGCAATGAAACTAAAAACAAGACAGCCTTAAAGACATGGTCTTTAGTGTAGGAACAAGCGGGTACATAAACCTTAACCCCCAAAGGCAGTTCACGCCACAGCACAGTGGAACAGGTGATACTCATGATGTCTGTGATCAAAAATGCTACAGATTAAGTATACTTACATATGAGTTTAAGGGGATTAACTCACAATCTAGTCAAGCATTTAAAACATGCAGTCATTTACTTTGAGGCTTATGATCTTGTCCTTTATTCATTAGGAAGGTTGCTAGGTTTGTGTTGAATAGAGCTGAGATCTCCACAATGAAAATCTTGTTTTCTATACTTGGGATCACTATAGAAATTTTGCCATAGATGTTCTGAAATCTCTCTTCCCTTGCATGATCATTTGGAATGTTAGCTTAAAAAGAGAATGAAAAATTAATCATCGCCAGGTAGACACTAATCTTTCTGTACTTAAGTGATTTTTACTTCAGGTTTTCTTGACATGAAGTCTTATCTGTCATTTAGGGTTTCAGAATTAATGCCAACAGAAAAGATATCAATAGATATTATATGGGAAACATAGGAAGGACTTTTCCTTCTTGAGCAGTGCTATTTTGCCTTTAAAGAAAGTTTTTATAAGTGAGATCCATTGCCAGAGGCAACCTTTTTCATCCTTATATTTGTTTTGATGTTTAAGATTAATTTTTTATTTCTTTTCAGTCTCTGCTAACAAAATCATCAGATACCTAGAAAATCCAGACTGTCCTTCATAGGCATGATTCTCCACATTGGTGCAGCTAGCCATGAACTATCCTTTTCTTCTCCCTCTTTTTCCCAGATATCTCCCGGGGCCAATTCAGCACCTCTACCTGGCCATCCTAACAAGGTGATTTGTGAAAGGGTGAGACTTCAGAGCCTGTTCCCTCTCCTCCCAAGTGATCAGAACACTACCATTCAAGAGGATGCTCACTTCAAAGCTTTCTTCCAGGTTCTTATATATTTACCCTTTCCCTTCATAGGGCTGAAAGCCACAAGATACATTCTAGGTTGTTTCTAGGAAGGCTTGAGACAAAATTCTCAGAATCTTCTTACTTCTTATTTTCTATTATATGTGGGAATAAGTATTCTTCTTAGAGGGAGTCTTTAACATAACTTTTTCAGCCAGCTTTTCTGAAGAATGTTTGTCTTGTCTTGAGCTGCTGTTACTATTTGACCACTTAATATTCTTGTTTTTTTATCTTTTGGTCTTAGTCACTTGTCCTAATAGGTCTAGTTCTGTAGGAGGGTAGAAGATATTACAGAATATGTGAAGTTGTATAGGGAAGGAAAAATGGAAGCATGTAAGGTATTTTTTAAAGTCATCACTACTTATTTGCTTAACATCCAGAGTTTGATAGTAATGCATATTTCAAAGAGAAAACATGGTTACTTGCCTTCTGTAACTTTTTATACCTGTGGGTAAAATGTGTTTAAAAATTTGGTTACATACAAAATGAAAACAAATTAAGGTATGAATGGATTTAAACTGTCATTAGGTTATTAACAAGAATACTAGGATGTGCTCACATAAATCATTGGCTACTACATTTACAATCCATTATTGCTAGAGAAGCAAGTTTTAGTAATGGAATTCGTTATTACCACAAAGGAAACTAAGTTACAGAATTGCTTTTGTATACTAGGGTTGTGGGCCAAGTCATGTAATTGTATACTAGGGTTGTGGGCCAAGTCATGTAATTGTACATGTGTATATAAACCTGAGGTAGTGAGAGTTGCTAATCAAATCTAGGACTTTTGGATAGAGCTAGCTCATTTTCTGTTTGTGTGGGAGTGACAGGTTGGGACTTGGGACTAGTTCTGAAAGAGAAATGCTTGTGACACATTAAATTGGAGGTGTAGGATTTCTGAGGGTAGGTGTTTAGGTGATCTAGGGCTCTTTAATCTGCTTTCTTTGTTAATATTTGTGCCAGGTTCTCTGCTTTGTGTGTATTGTCTCCTTTTGTTTTTAACCGTCATAATAAACTAGTCCTGGATGGTTTTCTAGATGAAGAAATAGGCTCAGAGAATCTCGCTGAGATGCCCAATTACATATCTAGTTGTTGGCAGAACAGAAATTCAAATCCAACTTTTGCTATTTCTTGTCTACTATATCATACCAGCTTTGGATGTTAACAGATAATTCTGTAAACACAGTTCAGTGTATGTTAAGAGACATCATCTGTATTGAATTGAATGGCATATTGACTGCCATTTTGGATACAGCATTAGCTTGCAAGAGCTTGATCTTTAACAATAGACCAATATAGCTAAGGAAGAAATTGACTTTGTACCGTCGCTACTGCCACTAATAAACAGTTATTTGACACTTTCTGTGTTCTCCAGACCTCCTTTGAGTCTTTAAGCATTAACTCAATATTAACTTTAAACTCAAAGAGTAGCTGCCAAATGCAATAGATTAAACCCATGTTTTGGGACTTCCCTGGTGGTACAGTGGTTAAGAATCTGCCTGCCAATGCAGAGGACACGGGTTCAAGCCCTGATCCATGCCTACATGCCACAGAGCAGCTAAGCCCGTGTGCCACAACTACTGAAGCCCGCATGCCTAGAGCCCGTGCTCCGCAACAAGAAAAGCCACTGCGATGAGAAGCCTGCGCACCGCAACAAAGAGTAGCCCCCGCTCGCCGCTACTAGAGAAAGCCTGCATGCAGCAACAAAGACCTAAGCAACCATAAATATATAAATTAATTAGTTTTTTAAAAAAAGAATTAAATCCATGTTTTGAAAATAAAACCAAAAAGTTAGACTCAGTTCCATTGGATGTTGCAGAAAGGTGAAGGGTGTTACTGTTAAGTTTTTATTTATAGTCCTAATTTAACTTAAATCTTACTTTTCTCTAATTTTAGAATAAGGCCCTCAATGTACTTTGCTCCCAAGAGAGACTGGAGATTTTCTTTGCCCACTTATTACCCTCCCACTGTTCCACATGAAGCAAAGTAAATCCTTCTCATATCTCCTTCGAGATACTGTCAGATACCTTCAACCAATTCTGATACCATGATTAGGTGTGATTTCTTAGTTCCAGTTATGGTTCTCATCCTTATAAAACTTAGTTGCCATGTAAAAACGAGAACCTATGCAGCCACGTCGTATCCTCAGAAAGTTATTCCCTTAATGCAGTTTTCTCTCGGCTTTCCTCCAAGTTCCTTTCCTCCCAACTCTTTCTGCTTTTCCTTCCCCTTTGACTCCATCCATTCTAAACAGACTCACCTACCTCTTCCATTTTTTTCTTAAAACACCCTCTTCACTTCCATATTGTAGCTGAAACTAGTCTCTTTTACGAGGACATCATTTTCCCTGTAGCCTTTTCTAAGGGTAAAGAAATTACTGCTTTTTCCTGCTCCAAGCATGGGATTGGGTATGTAGCTAGTAGGTAGGATGGTCATAGAGGTGAAGGAAAGTGTTGATACACTCCTGGATCCTTGTTTTTAATCACTAGTCTTTGAACAAAAAGCTTATCCTGGTTTGTTTTTTTTTTGCGGTATGCGGGCCTCACACTGTCGTGGCCCCTCCCGCCACGGAGCACAGGCTCCGGACGCGCAGGCCCAGCGGCCACAGCCCGCCGGCCCATCTGCTCCGCGGCATGCGGGATCCTCCTGGACTGGGGCACGAACCCGCGTCCCCTGCATCGGCAGGCGGACTCCCAACCACTGCGTCACCAGGGAAGCCCCTCATCCTGTTTTTGATCTCTTTTTTCATCTCCACTACTTACCAAGTTTGTGTCACTGTCCTTGTTTATTAAAGACTTTTGCACTTTGCTGCTTTTTACTTGTTTTTCTAGTCAAAATCTTTCAAATTTTGTATGTTTTTTAATTTTAAAAATTATGAAATATTTCATATATGCAAGTTATAAAATGTAAAGAAGACATATGTATAAGTTTTAAAAAACCACCATCTAGCTTAAGAAATCAACTGTTGCCAATGTTTTTGAAGCTTCCATATTATATTCAGGTGCTGTCCCAAACCTGTGCCTTGGGTAAACCTCTGTTGAATTTTGTGTTCAGTATCTCTTTGCTTTTCTGTGTGGTTTTTACTACATATAGTATACCTCAATACTATACTATTTAGTTTCTGAACTTAATGTAAATGGTATCATACTTTGTGTATTTTTGCCATTGTGAAATTCATCTATATTGATTGCATGTGGCTGTGTCCTGTAGATTCATTTTCCTGCTTTTAGCGTTACATTTATATGAACGTACTGTACTGTAGTTTATCCCTTCTCTTTTTGATGGACATTTGGGTAGTCTCCACTTTTCTATTATTATTATTAGAAACAGTGTTGCCATGAATATTCTTGTATGTTTCCTGGTGTACATTTATTTGGTATTTTAATGTTCCTTTAAAAATGATGGCTTTGTGTATTTCTTGCTCTTTTTTTTCCCCTACAAAAGAGGTTTAAGTAGATGCACATTTGCATCTCTATAAGAATAAGCCTATATTTAAAATTAGAATCAAAGTGCCTCCTGTAATTTTTTTAAATTAAAATTAAGGTATAATTAACATACAGTAAAATTCACCTTTTTCCGTGTACAGGTCTGTGAGTTTTGACAAACACATACAGATGTGGGACCATTACAATCAAGATATAGGATAGTTTCAGCACCCCCCAAAATTCCCTCATGTCTGTTTGCTATCTGCGCCCTATAATTTTAAAATTAGCATTTTCGTGCTACCAACCAATTCAGTGATTGTGATTGAAGATTGTATGCTTTCATTAAAAAGTCATGTACATCATGGGGAACTTGAATTTCAGGTGTGGCACAACCCTTGATTTCAGGTGTGTGTGTGTTTAACATACACATACATTCTTTTAAAAAATATTTTCCATTATGGTTTATCATAGGATATTGAATATAGTTTTCTGTGCTATACAGTAGGACCTTGTTGTTTATCCATTCTATATAGAAAAGCTAACCCCAGCCTCCCACTCCACCCCTCCCCCAGTCCTCTCCCCCTTGGCAACCACAAGTCTGTTCTCTATGTCTGTGAGTTTGTTTCCGTTCTGTAGATAGGTTCATTGGTACCATACTTTAGTGATATCATATGGTATTTGTCTTTCTCTTTCTGACTTCACTTAGCATGATAATCTCTAGTTGCATCCATGTTGCTGCACATGGCATTATTTCGTTCTTTTTTATGGCTGGGTAGTATTCCATTTGTGTGTGTTCTTTTTTATGGCTGGGTAGTATTCCATTTGATGGACATTTAGGTGGTTTCCATGTCTTGGCTATTGTGTACAATGCTGCTATGAACGTAAGGGTGCGTGTATTTTTTTTTCAGTATGCAGGCCTCTCACTGTTGTGGCCTCTCACCCATTGCGGAGCACAGGCTCCGGACACGCAGGCTCAGTGGCCATGGTTTACGGGCCCAGCTGCTCCGCGGCATGTGGAATCTTCCCGGACTGGGGCATCGGCAGGTGGACTTTCAACCACTGCGCCACCAGGGAAGCCCGCATGTATCTTTTTGAATTAGAGTTTTGTCTGGATATATGCTCAGGAGTGGGATTGCTGGATTGTATGGTAATTCTGTTTTTAGTTTTCTGAGGATCCTCCATACTGTTTTCCATAGTGGCTGTACCAACTTACATTCCCACCAACAGTGTAGGAGGGTTCCCTTTTCTCTTCAGGGCTGTGTGTGTATGTGTGTGTGCATGCACGCACGTTTCTTAATACAGCTATTTGATAACTTTATTTTGTAAATTTACTAAAGTTAGGTGATTGAAATTTGCTGATTTATACATATAAAGAAATAGATTTCTGAAAGTACTGTAAAAATGTCTCTTCTCCAGCAAATTTATAGACTTAACAAAAATTTTAGCCAAAAAAAAAAGAAATATTTTATTTTAGAGCTTTACGTAGTTATTCTTTTCCTCCCCATTAATTAATTTATTTACTTTTGGCTGCGTTGGGTCTTCATTGCTGTGCGCACGCAGGCTTTCTCTAGTTGTGGTGAGCGGGGGCTACTCTTCGTTCTGGTGTGCAGGCTTCTCACTGTGGTGGCTTCTCTTGTTGTTGAGCACGGGCTCAGTAGTTGTGGCTCGCAGGCTCTAGAGCGCAAGCTCAGTAGTTGTGGCACACGGGCTTAGTTGCTCCATGGCAAGTAGGATCTTCCTGGACCAGGGCTCAAACCCGTGTCCCCTGCATTGGCAGGCAGATTCTTAACCACTGAGCCACCAGGGAAGTCCTAGAGTTATCCTTAAATTCATAAGATCATCAAAGGAAAGACAGGAACAAAAACTTTTCCAAAAATTGTCATAAAGGGAAATACACCATAAAGATACTAAATCATATTGTAAAGAAATAGTTTCAAGTCAGTGAGTTCCATATTGTTAAAACACAGTGGATGGGAAACAACCTAAGTGTCCATCATCGGATGAATGGATAAAGATGTGGCACATATGTACAATGGAAATTACTCAGCCATAAAAAGAAATGAAATTGAGCTATTTGTAATGAGGTGGATAGACCTAGAGTGTCATACAGAGTGAAGTAAGTCAGAAAGAGAAAGACAAATACCGTATGCTAACACATATATATGGAATTCAAGGAAAAAAAAGTCATGAAGAACTTAGGGGTAAGACAGGAATAAAGACACAGACCTACTAGAGAATGGACTTGAGGATATGGGGAGGGGGAAGGATAAGCTGTGACAAAGCGAGAGAGAGGCACGGACATATATACACTACCAAACGTAAGGTAGATAGCTAGTGGGAAGCAGCCGCATAGCACAGGGAGATGAGCTTGGTGCTTTGTGACCTCCTGGAGGGGTGGGATAGGGAGGGTGAGAGGGAGGGAGATGCAAGAGGGAAGAGATATGGGAATATATGTATAACTGATTCATTTTGTTATAAAGCAGAAACTAACACACCATTGTAAAACAATTACACTCCAATAAAGATGTTAGGAAAAAAAAAAACAGTGGATGTTTTGCAGCCCTCATTCTACATGACCTCTTAGTTGAACCCTTGAAACTCCATTACACTGGCTTTCACCACCACACTCCACTCTCCTCTCATCAGGTACTCAACATAAAATGTTGGAGCTTCTCAGGGTTCAGTATTGGGCTTCCTTTTCATTTTATAAACTATTTTGAACAATTTTTGTCAATGCCTGTAACTTCGTTGACGTACCATCTATCTGTAGTATACCAAAAAGTCCTGAATTAACATATCTAGTCTGAGCTTCAGTTGTCTGCAGAACGACTCCATGTGGAGGGATCCCTTGATTCACAGGGATCCCTTGATTTCAGGTTGTTCTTAGCAGCTTTTCTGTTTTTGTTGGTTTCATGGTTATGCTTCAGATTATTTCATTGATCCTTGTTTATAGCTTCTGTGGAACTAAATATAGCATTTGAAAACAGTACAATTACAGCATCAAGGTAAATCAGTTTTTGTGAACCAGTGATGTTCTAAGAAAAATCTAGGACTTAAGGTTGTTAATACATTATTCAGAAATTAGCCAAACAGGCCTCCCTAAACTCAGGAAGCCACTGCTGGGTTAGCAGTTATGGCCAACGAATATAGAAACATAATATTTTCACATGGTATTTTATCCTCTTCATTATGATGGAATTGCAATATGTTATACCACTACATTCCCTTTGCAAGCACTCACTGCACATAAAATTGTTCTGTTCTTTGGCCTTTTATGAAAAAACACAGACTTGGACCATGTCAAAAAGCAAAGTTCTGATTTTTTTTTTTAATGCATGGTCTGGTAACTTCTGAAAACAGAATATTTGAAGTCTCTTTTCCCTCCCGTACCTACAAGTAAAATAACATTCCAGGAGGATGTACTGTTTGAGTGGTTATGAGGTTGGATTTTGTTCTGAAATCTTTTGAGCTGAGGAATCAAAGCTGTGCATTAGAAAATTAAAGTCCTTTGTAAAGTATATGAAACAGGACTATATATATGTTGTGTAGTTCAAAGGCAGTATATTCACTGAATTGTCTTTTGTACATCTTCACTAATAGAAACATATTTTACATAAATTTGAATATAGTTTAAACAAAGACTTCGTTTGTGGAAAATTAAATGAAAGAATGTGTAGAGATCATTTTGTACATTATGTGATTCAAATGTAAAGTTATTAATTATTATTTACAAAAAGGGATCTGTCTTGGTGGTTATTCTTTATTAGCAAGTTGCTTTATGTAGAGTGTTTCAGTTTTCTAAGTGCTTTCATGTCTCTTATTTTAAATGAATGGAATTCAGTAAGTATTTCCTCTCCTGGGCCATTTAAATTTAATGGTTGTGGAATGAGAAACTTAATCTTTTGTCAGATAGAATAAGGCAAATAGAGTCTGGAAGTTTAAAAGAGGATTGGGAACTCATAAATCTTGCTATGCTTATTTATTTGTAAATCTGAGATGAATGGTAGTCCTGAATAATGAGAGGAGAGAGGACCAGATTATTGGAGATTTTATCTCCCCGACTCTAGTTGCCCCCTTGTTCCTTTGAGAAGTCCTTGGGGCTCACTAGTGTTTGCTGAAATCAGAGGCACTTTTCAATCACCATTTTTAATCTAGGACTTGGAACCTGTTTATGCTTTGGGGAAAGTTTGCATTATCTTCAAGACTTCCTGACTGACATATATATAAATATTATTTATATTTTATGTGTGCGTGTTTATACATATGCACGTGTATTTGTTTTTTTTTCCTCCCATGGTATTTAGCATTTAATCATTTCTGATTTGCTTTTTTTGAAACTGTGGAATACTTTCTTATGGGTTGTTTTCACTTCTAATAATGATGTTTTGGTTATAAAGATTTGGTGTAACAGAGGTGTAATCCTGTACTCATTTTATCAGATGCTGAATACTGAGTATAAAAGCTAGCTGGCTAATTTTCTTCTGTCCTTCCTCCCTTGATCCCTGAATCTGCATCCGTATTCTGTACTGTAATATCTCTACAGTATTCTGTACCAGTAGAGACAGTACTAGTACCTGACTTGACTCAACATCTTACAGGTTTAAGTTGTCAACATCTGGTACTTTCTAGTCAGCCTACAGGCACAGAGTCAGCAGGGACAGGAGGGAACTGCTCCCCCCTGAGATTTCAAAACGTAAATTTTTCTGTAATGGTGAATTTATCCTTAGGGACTTTTCTTAAGAGAGTCCCTTATCTCTTAGTTCAGTGGTTCTCAGAGTGTAGTCACAGACGAGCAGTACCAAGCATCATATGGGATCATGTTAGAAATGCAAAATTCTTGGGTCCCAATCCAAACTGTCTGAATGAGAGACTGGGGAGTGGACCCAACAATCTGGTGTTTCTGATGCATGCAAAAGTTTGAGAACCACTGGCCTAGGTAATAGGAGTATTCCTCCAGATTCTGCTTTGCATTTACTTCTGTCAAGAGTCGTTGTGGTACCATAATTCTAGATCAGTTTTTATATTAATTTCTAAGTTTAGAGGTTCACAGACAACATGGGTAGTGAAAAATTTGAACCCCAGCCTTGGTGTGAGGAGCTAACCTGTGGTTTGAGTTCTCAGGGATGTGATCCCTTCTCCAGTTCTCAGTACATACAGAGTAGACACTCTGTGCCAATGGCTGACTTCTTCTAGTCTTCCCTTTTATTGAAAGCATAGTACTTTGGAAATTTTGGCCTTATGCAGGGGTCTCAGTGATAGGACCTTATCTTCTGTCCCTCCTGCGAATATCAAAAAACAAACCTGGTTTTCAGTTTTCCTCTTTGTTTCTGGTCCTTGGAAATTTCTCTTTTTCTCTGAATCCAGCAATACCTTTAAATTTTTTTTTTTTGTATTTAAACCATTATTTCTAGATGTTTATGTTAGGATTTTCACTTCTGGTCCATGATTTTGTCACAGAAGTCGTTACAGTTACTTTATATCAAAGTTTATTTGATAAAATACTTATTTTATTATACTTATTTATACTTATTTCTGTTCTGTAACTACAACAGTGATCTTTCATGCCTTGTCCTATGTTGATTATAATAATTGAAAACCAGTAAACATTCTTCATAGTATTAGGATACTTGTATAGTCATTGCAGAACCAAGTAGCATGTTTGGCCCATGGAGGAGGAGTTGTAATCTTTTGACTACCTGTCCTACTCAGAGGATGCTTTAGGTGACAAAACGATATGGATTTGTTTTCATCTTTGTCCTCCACTCTCTGATTGCCTTTTTTTAAAAAAATATTTATTTTCTTTATTTTTTTGGCTGCATTGGGTCTTTGTTGCAGCACACGGGGTCTTCATCGAGGCGCGTGGGCTCTTCATTGGGGCACGCGGGCTTCTCTAGTTGTGGTGTGCGGGTTTTCTCTCTCTAGTTGTGGCGCGCAGGCTCCAGAGCACATGCGCTCTGTAGTTTGTGGCACGCGGGCTCTCTAGTTGAGGTGCGCGGACTTAGGTGCCCGACCAGGGATTGAACCCGCGTCCCCTGCATTGGAAGGCAGATTCTTTACCACTGGACCAGCAGGGAAGTCCCTGATTGCCTTTTTATATTTCTTATGATAAGAGAGCTGTGGGCTTAAGTTTTATTAAGAACTTGTAAGTTCTCAATCATACTGTTTTTGAATCCACATTGTGTATGGTATTTTTCTCAGAGTCCTCTGATTCTTTCTAATTTGTAATGATTGTTTTTCAGACCTGCTGTACTGCCATCACCCTGGGATTTCTTTTCATTGCACTTCTGGGTTACTTCTATTTCTTGGATCCTGTATTTATATATATGTCCCCAGGTGAAGGAGAGAGCATGCACGCATACATAAAAATCAATCAAGTAAAATTTTCTGAATGGATATGTGAGAAGCAACTTTGAATCTTAATACATCTGGCAAGGTCTTTGTTTTTTCCCTTATACTAGACTAATAGTTTGATTGGAGTATAAAACTCTATATTCAACATTATTTTCCCCCAGAAAATAGCATCTTTTGTTTTCTGTGGGAAGTCTAATGCTAATCTAATTCTTTTTCTTTGTAGGTTACTCCCCCTTTCTTTTTCTGGAAACTAAGAATTTTTTACACAGTTCCTTAGAGTATTAAAATTGATAAGGAATATGATGAAACCATATTGCATATAGTAAAATAACCTTTTAGTAATCCCATGTCACTAAATATCAGTTGTGGTTTCCTGTTACTTTGAGTGAAAAAGTAAGGCTTATTACCATAATCCTAATGAAGAGCTCACTTCCACATATTTCCCTTCACTTCCTAGTCTTTTTTTTTTTTTGGCTGTACGTGGGCCTATCACTGTTGTGGCCTCTCCCGTTGCAGAGCACAGGCTCCGGAGGCGCAGGCTCAGTGGCCATGGCTCACGGGCCCAGCCGCTCCACGGCATGTGGGATCTTCCCGAACCGGGGCACGAACCTGTGTCCCCTGCATTGGCAGGCGGACTCTCAACCACTGCGCCACCAGGGGAGCCCCACTTCCTAGTCTTTGTCTCCTCTTACACACTGAGAACCTTTCACAACACAAAGAGAAGGGATGGGAGACTTTCTCAGTCATCTTTCCTTATCTCCACTCTTAAAAGTAATGCATTTGTTGTAAAATAAGAATATGCTAACCCACAACCTGAACATCACTGAAAATATGTAAAGGTTGATAGCCTGAGTGTTTTTTCAATACTTAGTTATTTTGTGGATCTGTAGCATTCTCCTCCATTTGGGCAGTGAATTTTTAGAATTCAGAGTTCCATGTCTTAGCTTGCATCAAGCTTTGCGGTACAGGTTTATACATATGAAAGCCAATGATTATGATTGGTTGCTAGCATATTGTACCTCAGAAAGTCAATGTTAATCAAGTCTGTTTTACCACACGTGGAGATCACATTTCTAATGCTTATGTGTAGTTCATGTATGAGTTTGTCAAGTCTTAGTTGTTCTGTTGTTTTGTTTTAATCAGAATATCTAAATATTAATGGTTATTTTTCACTTTCTAAGTTTTAGGATTATCAGAACATAACTGATTTTCTTATTAAAATCAAGGGGTTAAAAACAACTACTTTTAATAGCACCATTAAATATAGGGAGAAAATAAGGTTAGTGTGAGGAAAGTTACAAGAGCGTTTGTATATGGTTCTGAAAACTATTTTCTATTTTAGTTATAACAAATGTGAATTATAATATTCTTAAGTATAGAAGGAAAATGACATGGTTTTTTGAATACATCTGCTAAATAATTTAGAATGATCAAAAGTAACCATTTAGCAGTTTGCTTCATTCCCGTCAGTTTAATCAGTTCTGTTTTATATGCTTATATTTTAAAATGTAACATAGTATGTAACCTCATATATTCTTTAGCTAATATTAACATTTTTGTTGTAGCAGCAGGTGCCAATCAAAAGTTCCCTAATGCCCAAATGATTAGAATTTGCAGGAGTAGACTGGAGATAGGAGAGGCTCTATTAGAAAACACACAGCCCTCATCAGACTTTCAGTTAACTTGTAATTTTGACAGTTTTGATGAAAGACTCAATTGGAAAATTGAGTTGTGTGGGGAATCCTGGAGAGTTAATAATTCAGTTAAGTGATCCATACCAATTTTATAGCTAAACCCTTGAAAACTTGAGACTGTGCTTCAACATTAACAGGTATGGGTTTTTAATTATCTACCACTCCCATGATCTACCTGAAATGCCATGTCTTTCCCAAAGATATTCTATGACATTCTAGTTAAGAACTGAACTGAACTAGATCAGTTGACTGTTTTTTAATGTTTTAAATAAATTTTACTTTGTCCACATAAACATTATTAAATAATAAATGTAATGGCCTTAAATAACAGGAATAAAGAGGCAGGCAAGTGTGATTTTAAATCAAATCAAGGGCCTACTTAAATTATACCCCCTTAAGCAGAAACTGACACACCGTTGTAAAGCAATTATACCCCAATAAAGATGTTAAAAAAAAATTATACCCCCTCCTAAATTGATCTCTCAGCTAAGAATTAATGCCTAAAAGAGTAACTGTTAACTGATGGGAGGACATAGTAGATTTTCTCAGCTGAATTAGAGCTTTAAAGAGGTGGTCAAGTACCATAGAAATTGTTTATTGCCCTGTTGTGTACCTTGTGTGTTGTTACCTGGTTAATTTTATGATATTTTAAAGAAAAGTTAACTTTTCATTTGATATTATTTACTGTGTATCTCCCTTTCCCACCCCACCCCACCCCTCGTTTCTTTTAAAGGTATTTAATTCAGGTTGATAGTGTAAGTGTATTTTTTCCCTCCTTTACACTTTGTGGTAAACATACTTAAACACCTATGCATGTAAACAGTAATGCAAAAATCCTTAAAAGATTTTATTCAGTTGATTGATTTTGTTGCATTGGCAGAGTGAAGATAGTCCAAGTCCCAAGAGACAGCGCCTCTCTCATTCAGTCTTTGATTATACATCAGCATCACCAGCTCCCTCACCACCAATGCGACCATGGGAGATGACATCAAATAGGCAGCCCCCTTCAGTTCGACCAAGCCAACATCACTTCTCAGGGGAACGATGCAACACACCTGCACGCAACAGAAGAAGGTTAGTTGGTTACAGTTACTTATTAAATTTGTGGTCATTGGTAGATTTGTGAATTTTTTTTTAACATCAGAAAGCATTTTTTCTGTAGGAATTTTATAAACACATCAACACCTTTTTACTTGTACGCTTACACACGAGAAACAACGTTACAAGTTGTTTAGATTTCTACAGTCCGTCATGAGAGTTCATTTAGCTTGTGACTGACAGAAGAAGGAATTGAAAGGCTAAATTGGTTTACCTAAAATCAATCCGTACCATTATATGTGAATTCAACTACTTTAAGGTTTAAGACTTTTTGTGGGCTAGCCTTCAATCCATATTACTGAAAAATGCATTTTATAGTTTATAACTATAAGGAAATATAGAACCATGGTCTTAGGAATGAGCAGCCTCTTTTTCGTGCAATTCTTATCCACTCCATTCTTAGAAATGAATAACCTCTCTCCAGATATTCCTTCTGTATCCTCTAAGGCAACTGGGAGCTTAATTAAGTTTCTTTAAAATTGTGGAGCCTGTGATATGAAGAGTGACTGAAATTTAGTTTGACTTTCAGTCCTGTCTTCCATATAGGACTTGCCCCTTGCTTTTCCTTCCCAGGGGAATACATTTCCTGAGCTGCTTCCTCTTTAGTAGTTGTCTGAGGTCATACCTTTCTTCTTCCAAGGAAATAGAGCATACTTGGGGTGAGACAACTGTTTATATGTCCAGGATGTGGTATTACAGACTAAATGTTTGTGTCTCCTGAAGATCCATAGGTTGATGCCTTAGCCCCCAGTGTGGATGTATTTAGAGATGAGGCCTCTAAGGAAGTAATTTAGGCTGAATGAGGTCATAAGGATGGGGCCCTGATCCAAGAGGATTAGTGTCCTTATAAGAGGAGACTCTAGGAAGAGAGCTCTCGCTAGAAACCAGCCATGCTGGCACCTTGATCTTGGACATAGTCTCTAGGACTGTGAGAAAATGAATTTCTATTGTTTAAGTGAGTCTGTGGTATTTTATTAGGGCAGCCCTAGGAAACTAATACTGAAGGAGTCTTAAAACCCATCATTCATTGTTCCAAATAAGACAAGATAAACCTGTTCCTGAGCTGTATTCTGTTGACACACTAAGACTTTTACATTATCTGGTGCAGTATTACCCAATTATATGGGAATGTTTAAGTAAAATAATGTTATGCCAACCAGGTAAAATATTTTATAGCTGTTAAATGTTATAGCATGAGGAAATAAGGTTGGTTGTTTCAAGGTTACAGCCTGAGCCCCTGCTGTAATCTTTCCTATTGCTTTATGGCGAAATGTGACGTACATTCAGGAGAACTTGTAAAACAAGTGTACACTTAAAAGGATAACACACAGGTGTGCCCAACACCTAGGTTAAAATAGAGCATTAAAAACCCTCCTTCTGATAACCCCTGTCCTGTGATTTGTCGTCACTCGCAAACATTTGAGGAAAGCCAACATTTGAGGAAAGCCAACAAAGTGAAAGAAGGGCACTGAAACTCAATACAAGAAAGAACTTGAAGAAACCATTAATAGAAGAAATAAAACAATTAAGAGAATAAACAAAATAGAATTTTAGAATAAGTGTAGCATGAGAGAAGTGGAAGAGATTGTATCCATAAAAATCAACTGGAAATCTTAGTTGGTAAAATTAATAAACAGGCAGAAAAAGCATCTTGGTCCCTGGAAGATCAAGTGAAGGAATTTTCCCAGAATGTAGTGTAAAAGGGCAAAATGGAAAGTGTGGAAAAGAAATTTAAATATAGGCAAGAGTCATCAGTTCTGAATATGTCTAATCATATTTCCAGGCGGAAACAATAGAAGGGAACAATTTAGACAGAAATAGTACAAAATCATTTTCAAGAATTGAAGAGGGACTTCTCTGGTGGCTCAGTGGTTAAGAATCTGCCTGCCAGTGCAGGGGATGCAGGTTTGAGCCCTGGTCCGGGAAGATCCCACATGCCACGGAGCAACTAAGCCTATGCGCCACAACTACTGAGCCTGCGCTCTAGAGCCTGTGAGCCACAACTACTGAAACCCATGTGCCACAACTACTGGAGACCGTGCTCCACAACAAGAGAAGCCATTGCAATGAGAAGCCCGCGCCACAACGAAGAGTAGCCCCTGCTCGCCGCAACTAGAGAAAGCCCGTGTGCAGCAATGAAGACCCAATGCATCCATAAATAAATAAATATTTTTTTTAAAATTGAAGAAAGACTGAGTGTTGAGCAAGATCTTGGTGAAATTTAAGAATATGCACAAACATTCAGAGATGAAGAATGTTGAACAATAAGAGATCCTCCCTGAATCATACATCATGATCAAGAGGGATTTATCCTGGGGTTGCAAGGATTTTTCAGTATCCACAAGTCAATCAGTGTGATACACAACATTAACAAATTGAAGAATAAAAACCATATAATCGTTTCAATAGATGTAGAAAAAGCTTTTGATAAGATTTAGCATCCATTTATGATTGGATAACTCTCCAGAAAGTAGGCATAGAGGGCACATACCTCAACATAATAAAGGCCTTATATGACAAACCTACAGCTGACATCATACTCAACGGTGAAAACCTGAAAGCGTTCCCTCCAAGATCAGGAATAAGACGAGGATGTCCACTATCGCCACTTTTACTTAACATAGTTTTGGATGTCGTAGCCAAAGCAGTCAGACAGGAAAAAGAAAAGGAATCCAAGTTGGAAAGGAAGAAGTAAAATTGTCACTGTTTGCAGATGATGTGATACTATGCATAGAAAATCCTAAAGATGCCACCAGGATACTACCAGAGCTCATCAATGAATTCAGTGGAGTTGCAGGTTACAGAATTAATATACATAAATCTGTTGCATTTCTATACGTGAATGACAAACCATCAAAAAGAGAAATTAAGGAAACAGTCTCATTTACCATCACATCAAAAAGAATAAAATACCTAGGAATAAACCTACTTAAGGAGTTAGAAGACCTGTACTTGGAAAACTGTAAGGCACTGATGAAAAAAATTGAGGATGACAAAAACAGATGGAAAGATATACCGTGTTCTTGGATTGGAAGAATTAATATTGTTAAAAGGACCATACTACCCAAGGCAATCTACAGATTCAGTGCAGTCTCCATCAAAATACCAATGGCATTTTTCGCAGAACTAGAACAAATAATTTTAAAGTTTGTATGGAGACACAAAATATCCTGAATGGCCAAAACAATCTTGAGAAAAAACAACAGAGCTGAAGGAATCATGCTCCCTGACTTCAGACTATATACTACAAAGCTACAGTCATCAAGACAGTATGATACTGGCATAAAAACAGACACATAGATCAATGGAACAGGATGGAAAGCCCAGAAATAAACCCACGCAGTATGGTCAGTCTGTGGCAAAGGAGGCAAGAATATACAATGGAGAAAAGACAGCCTCTTCAGTAAGTGGTGCTGGGAAAACTGGACAGCTACATGTAAAAAAATAAAATTAGAACATTCTCTAACACAATATACAGAAATAAATTCAAAACGGATTAAACAGCTAAATGTAAGACCAGATACTATAAAACTCCTGGAGGAAAACATAGGTGAACTCTTTCACATAAATTGCAGCAGTATTTTTTGGATCTGTCTCCTAAAGAGAAGAAAATTAAAGCAAAAATAAACAAATCGGACTTAATTAAACTTAAAAGCTTTTGCACAGCACAAAATTCATCGACAGAATGAAAGGACAGCCTACTGAATGGGAGAAGATGTTTGCAAATGATATGACCAATATGGGATTAATATCGAACATATATAAACAGCTCATACAACTCAATGTCAAAAAAAAACTCAGTTAAAAAATGGGCAGAAGACCTGAGTAGACAGTTTTTCAGAGAGGAAGTGCAGGTGGCCAACAGGTACATGGAAAGATGCTCAGTATTGCTAATCATCAGGGAGATGCAAATCCAAACCACAATGAGATACCACCTCACACCTGGCAGAACAGCTATTATCGAAAAGAACGCAAAAAACAAATGTTAGCAAAGGTGTGGAAAAAAGAGAACCCTTATACACTGTTGGTGGGAATGTAAATTGGTGCAGCCACTATGGAAAATAGTATGAAGATTTCTCAGAAACACTAAAAACAAAACTACCATATGATCCAGCAGTTTCACTCCTGGGTAGATATCCAAAAAAACCAAAAATACTAATTCAGAAACATATGCACCCCAGTGTTCATAGCAGCATTATTTACGATTGCCAAGGTATGGAAGCAACCTAAGTGTCCATCAACAGGTGAATGGATAAAGGATGTGTGTGTGTGTGTGTGTGTGTGTGTTCCACACAATGGAATACTACTCAGCCATTAAAAAGACCGAAATTTTGCCATTTGCAGCAACATGGATGGACTTGGAGGGCATTATGCCAAGTAAAATAAGTCAGAGAAAAACAAATACTGTATGACATCACTTATATATATGGAATCTAAAAAATACAGCTAACTAGTTGAATGTAAAAAAAGAAGCAGACTCACAGATACAGAGAACAAACTAGTGGTTACCGGTGGGGAGAGGGAAGGAGGACGGAGAGGGCTAATATAAGGGTAGGGGATAAGAGGTACAAACTATTAGGTATAAAATAAGCTGCAAGGATACATATACAACACGGGGAGTATAGCCAGTATTTCATAATGACTATAAGTGGAACATAACCTTTAAAATTGTGAATCACTGTATTGTACACCTGTAACTTACGTAATATTGTACAGCAACTACAATTAAAAAAGAAATAATAAAAGAAAAAAAAGAGAACCTTCTTGAAAGAATTATTAAATACTGTACTCTAGGAAGTGGAAGAATAGATGTAAGAAGTAGGATTTAATACCATTTGATTAGGAAAGGAAACAAAAAAGACATACTGCTAAGTCTGAATAAAGGTCTGTTGTTCAAAAAAAAAGAAAAAATTTCAGGAAAGATCTGAATGTAAAATGGGGACAGAGCAGAGAGAAGTAAAAATGTGCAATCTAGATGTTTTCAGAAAAATTGAATTATGTGTTTAAAAATTCAAGTGTAGTCACTAGAAGAATAGAACTGGAACATATAGCTTCCACACAATGAAACAGATAAACAACATATATAGAAAATGCAATCCAACAAAAGGCAGGTCAGTGAGACCAGGAGGGAAGAGCTTTGTGCTGTTCACAAGTGATACATCTAAAACAAAGTGACAAAGTAGTACCTATCATAGATATAAAAGTCAACTGAAAGAAATATTTGTTCATCTTATCACTGTTTATTATTTCTAGATTTTCCAATAATTCTGCTTTCTAAATGTTCTACTACAAAGGCATACATAACAGATTTAATGAGAGGCAATTCAGTAAAGACAAGGACCAAAATTGTCAAGGAACTTATGTGTCAGCGTGAGAGCTTGGGTCTTAATTTGTGTTAAGTTTGAGTTATTGAAATTATGTTTGAGTAGGGAAGTGAGAGCAAGAAGCAACAACAGAATAAAACAATATTAAAAGGGACCCTTAAAGTTTGTGGACAGGCTGAGTGTTTTTTCGGGAGATGAGTGATCTGGGCATATATTTTCTATTTTGATTGTAAGGTACACATTTTTTCACATCATAATGTCTCTAAATTGATGGTATAGTATAATCTAATTGGCAGCTTTCCTCCTCTTTTTAGTGATACATTAAACAGTCCTTTAAAATATTTTTACAGGTATAAAGCTATGTACATATACGTGAATTAGTATACATAGATAAATTTTCTTGTTCTTTTCTCTTAGAGAGACTAGAAATAGTGTAGCAGTCAGCGCACTTACCTTCTAAATACCATTCCACAGTCAAAGGAACCAGGGCTCTGGAAAACTGGTTAATTCCAGAGTTGGTATAGGGAAAATACAAGATAAGCCTAGAGCATATTGTCCGTATAGTAAGGAACAGTAGTAAAAGGGCACAGGAGCTAAACTGAATGTGCTCCCATTGGACAAAGTTGAAATAATTTTAACAACAAAATAAAACAATAGTGTGGATTATAACCTAAAGAATAAAATAAATATCCATTAGCCCATACTCATAAATAAGTGAATAAACAAATAAATGGGAGAGAGGGAACAGTTCTTCCTTATGGAATTCCAATTAATACATGTGGAAGAAATGAGGGGAGTAGAAAATCACCATTAGAATATTATAATAGTGATAGCTGAAGGTCCATTCATGCATGCTAAAGTTATTGGCAAAACTTTTAGCAGTAGCAGAATATTTGCATGGTCTCAAAGTATCTCCCCCGCCCCGCCAAGTATTTGGTAATTACAAAGGGAAGAATGGTGATTTTGTAGTAGAGGGTCTTGGCAGAAACCAATTTAGCCAAGTGATTGGTGGTAAATACATAGGCATGAGTGATGCATGTGATGTCATGTGCCCCTGGATACAATGCACTGAAAAGGGCCTATCACCTCTGTGATATCCTTTCCAGTAATGCATAACGTCATGCAGATCATGCGAAAACATCAGACAAATCTGGGTTAAAGGGTATTCTGCAGAGTAAATATGTCTTCAGAGGTATCAAGGTCGTGAAAGACTGAGGAACTGTCATGGATTGGAGAAGACTAAGGAACCATGACCACTATATGCAATGATGGGATCCTGCACTGGATTTTTAGACCGTGAGGGGATATTGGTAGAAAAACTGGGTAAAATCTGAATACATTCTGTTGTTTAGTTAACAGTATGATACCAAGGTTTATTTCCTAATTTTGATAATTATTCTAATGGAAGATATTAACATGAAGGAAAGCTGGGTGAGGGGTACACAAAAATTATATTAAAATTATCTCAAAACATTAAAGTGAGTTCGAAGGTGGATGGCATCTGAAAATCAGTGAAATACAGTATGTCAGTTTTGAAGCAGAAATGCAAAAAAGAGTTATGCTGAAAATAAAGATAGAGGAAGCAATAAATGGAGCAAGAACCTGGGGGTTAGTTTTAAGAGCACTGTAGAGGAGTTGATGTTGCAAAGGAGTGTCCCTTTTTCTTTTTAAGACTGGGCAGTTGAGAGTGAGAAGAAACAGATTTAGAGGTGCAGAGTGCAACAATTAAGGGAAAGGTGACCTGTCCTCAGTAAATGCTGCTGAGGTGGCTGTGTGCAGCTGTGTCTTGAAGGGGGCTGTTCGGCCTCTTTTGCCTAATGTGGAGTACATTTTTAATGAGGCCTGCTGCTTTTTCGAATTGTTATGCGTGCTGAGGCATTGTAAAAAGCAGTGGAGCTGAATTGTGGAATTGTAGGGAAGTGGAAGTTGGAAGTCTACTCATGATAACTTGTTATTTGTGTTAAACTATGTCCATGACAAGTGCATGGGGAGTAAAAGTGGTTTCCTTCAGTAACCAGATTCTACCTAAAAATTCTGTATATTACTGGAACATTTATGCTGATGCTATTTTGCCATCATTTCCATTCTCGGCATTTACCCAATTACTCGATTATTTGCAATTGTCAACAAATTAAATGTGTTTTAGTTATTTTATGTATTTTCTACTCTCATTTTTTAAAATTGTCATTTTGGGCATATAGGAACTATGTCTTTTCTATGTGTCTTAGCCAGATAGACAAACATAAAATGCCCATTAGTCATATGTGGATTACAGCCAAGGTACATATGCAAATTAAAATTTGTTCTAAAATGTTTATAAAATAAAGGAGGCAAAATAATAGGTTAAACCATATGAAATTGCTGATATTTGACTATATTTGCCTATAAAAGGATCAATTTTATACAATTAAACCCCCTCCCCCAAAATGACAGTGATTGGCTATTGATTTCTAAATAATCTCAGAGCTGATTATCAATTTTGTTTACTTCTGTTATATTTTGAAAAACATATACATTCTATTTAAATTTGTAAGTGTTCAGAGCTGATGATGAACCACAGCAATTCTTTAATACTCAAGCCTACCTTAGCATATACTACTAATGGATTACAACGAGAGACAATACAGAATCCTGATGGATCACAACAGTAAACATTATAACAACCTTTTTGACATTTTTGCTATATTACAGTCCTCCTGTCAGGCGCCAGAGAGGAAGAAGGGATCGTCTGTCTCGACATAATTCCATTAGTCAAGATGAAAATTATCACCATCTCCCTTATGCACAGCAGCAAGCAATAGAGGAACCTCGAGCCTTCCACCCTCCGAATGTATCTCCCCGTCTATTACACCCTGCTGCTCATCCACCCCAGCAGAATGCAGTAATGGTTGACATACATGATCAGGTATAGTAACAGAATGCCCAGGAAATACAGATGCTGAAAGTTGGTAGCAGTTTATTGAGGTTGGTTGTTTTTTATTGTAGATTTCTTCTAATTTTACCTAAAAGGAAACAATTTTACCCAAAATGAAGCTATTTTAGGTAAGTTCATCATTCTTCATTGAGGATTAAAATTTAAATTCTACACAGCTTCCTTAGAAGAAGGTTGAACTTTAAAAAATTAGGATCAAGGTTGTGAAAGCTCCGAATGACTTCATTATAATAGTTGGTTTAAAATGACCAATACAGGATTTATAGCGGATATCAGACAGCTGGTGGTTTGAGTCTATATTCCTGTTTCCCTCTCCCTTCTGGTTTCTTCTGGAGTAATTCAGTAGGCAAGACAGTTGGGTGCATCTTTGATTACAAGTTTCTCTAGGTCTCCATGGAGATGACAGGTACAGAGCTTCCTTTCCCTTTGTTCCTTCCAGGAACTGAGGGACTAGCTGAGAAGAGGGTTTGCCAGTCCTTAGAGCCTGAGGCCAAAATTGTATGATTTTCTGAGGTCAAAAAAGACACAAATCTAGGGACTTCGCTTGTGGTCCAGTGGGTAAGACTCCATGCTCCCAATGCAGGGGGCCGGGTTCAATCCCTGGTCGGGGAACTAGATCCCACATGCATGCCGCAACTAAAAGATCCTGCATGCCAGAACTAAGAATCGGCGCAGCCAAAATAAATAAGTAAATAAATATTATTTTAAAAAAGACAAATCTAGACATATTCTTATAAAGTTTATGGATTTTAAAGATAAGGAAAAAAAATCTTCCAAGTTTATAGACAGCAGAAATTACAAAGGAAAGGAAATCAAATCAGACTAGCGTTTGATTTTTTTTTTTTTAATCTACTGCACTGGATGCTGGAAAACAATGAAAGTACCGTATACTGACAGTTGAAAGAAAATGTGATTTTGCTCAGACATCCTTCTTCCTTCAGCCATGTTCTTTCCCTTTATGTTCATGAAACACTTAAAAAAATTAATCACATAATAATAAGTTTTAAAAAGAAAAGTTTTTCCAGACCATATTTTTTGTGGTCATAATCTGATAAAACTGTAAATCATAAGTTTTAAAAAAAGATTTTAAAAAAATGACACTGAAATATTTGAGACAAGGTTGTAAAGGAAAAATCTTCATACCATAGTCAGTGGGACAGGCCAAAGCTGTTCTCCAAGAAATTTTATAAACCTTCATTATGAACACTAATTGCTTGAGTAATTAGGGTGAAATGTTACAGAATAAACCAAAAGGAATTGGGATGAATAACTTACCAGGCAAACAACTAAAATTAATGATTTGAAAATCTATTCTTTTAATAAGGGAAGTAGCACAAAGAAAACCCAATCCTAGTGCTTTGAAAAGTTGGTAAGGATGGCACACCTCTTCTGAGCTTGGTTATAGAAAAAAGAACAAATGTAAAGAAGAGTAGAAATGATAAAAAGATATATCTCTATATGTAGGAAACATTCAAAGAATTTTTTCAGTTGTAAAATGAAAATAGCACCTGTTTCATAAGGGGTGTTGAAAGAATTAAGAGTTAATCCATTCTGAGCACTTAAACTAGTGCAAGTGGTAAGTGCTCAAGTATTGCTTCATTATTAACGATTATAATGAAATTTTATATATAACCCTGGGGGGGACAAAAGAAAACTTGAAGTTCCAAAAATTGACCCAATAATAACAGGAAAATTTGAATTACCACAGAAGTGTGAAAGCTAATCAGAGATTTACCAAGGCACGGTGACAAGATAGCTTCACAGCTGTTTTCTCTAACCTTTAGAGAGTGCTCAAATAATTCCAGGCAGCTTTTTTTTAATAAGTCAAACTCTCTATTTTGTGAAACCAGCATAGTTTTAATACCAAAAGCAAATAAAGATAGTAATCCCCCCAAACTCCCTAATGCATAGGCAGAATTTCTAAATAGATGTTTAGAAAGTACACTATAGCACCATATCAAAAGAGTAATAAACTGTGACCAAATAAGATCTATTCCAAGTAAGAGACGATAGTTTTGTATGAAAATCATATCGCATTAGCAAATAATAGAAGAAAAAGCATATGATTATAATCAAAAGATGTTGAAAAGTCAGTTAAAGTTTACTAAGAACTCTAACAAAATAGAGCAAGAAGGAAATTAATTATAATAAATAAAACTAATAGCAAGTATCCTAATCTGTGAGTGACAAATCAGTAACTAGAGAGATACTTGCTCTGTTCGTATTTATTCAGTGTTATGTTAGGAGTTCTACCAAATGCAGAATGATATTGTAATGGATATAAAACATTGAAAGAAATCATTGTATCTTTCTCCCTCTCATTATATAATTGTAGTAGAAGAAAACACAAGATATTCTGTTTGAAAGAATTTGATACAGTGCCTAAATGCAAATTACATGTACAGAAAGCAATAACTTACGTCGATCAGCTGATGAATAGATGCAATACGGTGTATCTGTGCAGTGGAATATTACTCAAAAAGTAGTGAAGTACTAATTCATGCTACCACATGGGTTAACCTTGAAAACATGCTTAGTAAAAGAAGCCAGTCACAAAAGGCTACAGATTCACAGTTTGTATGATTTCATTTATATGAAATGTCTAAAATAGGCAAATCCATAGAAGCAAAGTATGAATGAAGTGATTGCTTATCATTAGTAGAATAAATTAGGATACCTTCATACCATGGAATGAATCTATTACAAAGAATTACTTAGAATTATGCCAGGAATGTGAGTGATATCTGCAAGATATGGTTGAGCAAGAAAAACAAAATTGAGGCAAGTGTTACATTCAATTTTGTAAAACATGGTGATTAAATATTTGTATACATAGGACTCTGAACATAGAGAAAAATACAGAGAAATATATACTAGGCGTGAGGGGGGTGAGTGCTAAAGTGAAGGGAAAGGGAAGGAGGGTAGAGATGGAACCAAAGAAAGAAAAGGAAAAGACTTAATTTCAGAAAAGATGGTATCTCGTTTATGTAAAGTTACTTATTGAGTCTACATATTGAAAAATGAAACAATTGCATATGTAAACACCAGAACAATACAAGACGTAGAAAACCTGAACAGACCAATAGCTATGGAAGAAATTAAAGGCATAATAAAAAACCTGTCTTTATAGATTACATCTGAATTCTGTCTAATCTCTATAAAGAACTGAAAGTTCCAATTGTTCATAGACAAAGATAGAAATTTTCAAAGTATATTTTGTGAAGCTTACATAACCTTAATAATAAAACCTCAGACAGTACAACAGATGAAAGCGTTCAACTAGTTTCCCTCTTGAATACAGATGCAGATGCTTTAAATAATAAACCATAGCTAGTGTTATACTAAAATAGTCTATTAGCAAAGTTGAAATAATGATTATTAGAGTTTATCCTGGCAGTGCAGGATAAGTTCAACATTAGGAAAACTTTTTTTTAGTTTGTTTTTGTTTTGGGCTGCGTTGGTGCTGCGTTGGGTCTTTGTTGCTGTGCGCGGGCTTTCTCTAGTTGCGGCGAGCAGGGGCTACTCTTTGTTGCCGTGCGTGGGCTTCTCCTTGCGGTGGCTTCTCTTGTTGTGGAGCACAGGCTCTAGAGCGGAGGCTCAGTAGTTGTGGCGCACAGGCTTAGTTGCCCCATGGTAGGTGGGATCTTCTTGGACCGGTGCTCAAACCTGTGTCCCCTGCATTGGCAGACGGATTCTTAACCACTGCGCCACCAGGGAAGCCCAGGAAATGTTTTAAGGTAATAGATTTCATCAACACTCTAAAGGGAGAATGTTTTGTTAATAGATGCAAAAATATAAAATTTAGCCATCATGTCCAATAAAAGGTCTTATAATGGAAGAGGGAGTTTTATTTTCTAGAGCTGGTAGGCAAGGTTATTGAGACCGTCCCCATTGATTGAGGACAATTGACCATACTAGATAAATTATTAATATCCTAAAAGCATCAAAAGAGCTTAAAGATCAGAAGGAATTGCCAGGTCAAAATTTAAGGGATAGTAGGGATGATAGTTCTATCCTGAAGGCATGTTGTTCATTTATGCAAACTTGAACTTCAATTTTAAGTCCCATCATGAGGCACAAGAGAACAGGAATCAGAGACCACTGTTTAAGGAGTCCCCTCCTACATAGGTGACCCTTCTTAGGTAAAATAGGCACCTTAAAGGGCTGTATCCTTAGAATAAGAGTGATCAGAAACAAATGTAATTTGCGGCCAAATTCATATCAGACTGTGAAATTAGTGAAAGTACTTGGGATGGCAGGGGCCTAGAAAACATGCAGATTCTCTTTGGAGGAAGAAATCTTCAGGCTAGTTTTCAAAAAATTCAGGGACAGTAAGCAGTAAACAAAGTTAACCAAGTATGTGAGGAAAAAAGGACTACAAATGAAAACCAACAGAAATAGATCTACAGTGAGTTCACATAATCTATTTCTTTCTTTTTTTTCTTGATCTTTATTGGAGTATAATTGCTTCACAATACTGTGTTAGTTTCTGTTGCACAACGAAGCGTATCAGCCTTATGCGTACACATGTCCCCCTATCCCCTCCCTCTTTAGCCTCCCTCCCATCCTCCCTATCCCACCCTTCTATGTCATCTCAAAGCACTGAGCCAGTCTCCCTGTGCTACGCTGCTGCTTCTCACCAGCCAGCTATTTTACATTCAGTAGTGTATATATGTCGATGCTACTCTCACTTTGCCCCAGCTTCACCCTCCAACCCCATGTCCTCAAGTCCATTTTCTGTGTCTACCTCTTTATTCCTGCCCTGCAACTACGTTCATCAGTACCTTTTTTTTTTTAAGATTCCATATATATGCATTAGCATACAGTATTTGTTTTTCTCTTTCTGACTTACTTCACTCTGTATGACAGACTCTAGGTCCATCCACCTCACTACAAATAACTCAATTTCATTTCTTTTTATGGCTGAGTAATATTCCATTGTATATATGTGCCACATCTTCATTATCCATTCATCTTGTCAGTGGACATTTAGGTTGCTTCCATGTCCTGGCTATTGTAAATAGTGCTGCAGTGAACATTGTGGTACATGTCTCTTTCTGAATTATGGTTTTCTCAGGGTATATGCCCAGTAGTGGGATTGCTGGGTCATATGGTAGTTCTATTTTTAGTTGTTTTTTTTTTTTTTTTGCGGCACACAGGCCTCTCACCGTTGTGGCCTCTCCCGTTGCAGAGCACAGGCTCCAGACGTGCAGGCTCAGTGGCCATGGCTTACAGGCCTAGCCGCTCCAAGGCATGTGGGATCTTCCTGGACCGGGGAACGAACCTGCATCCCCTGCATCGGCAGGCGGACTCTCAACCACTGCGCCACCAGGGAAGCCCCTATTTTTAGTTTTTTAAGGAGCCTCCATACTGTTCTCCATAGTGGCTGTATCAGTTTACATTCCTACCAACAGTGCAAGAGAGTTCCCTTTTCTCCACACACTCTCTGACATTTACTGTTTGTAGATTTTTTGATGATGGCCGTTCTGAGCGTCAAGTGGTGATACCTCATTATAGTTTTGATTTGCATTTCTCTAATATTAATTAGTGATGTTGAGCATCTTTTCATGTGCCTCTTGGCCATCTGTATGTCTTCCTTGGTGAAATGTCTGTTTAGGTCTTCCACTCATTTTTTAACTGGATTATTTGTTTTTTTGATATTGAGCTCCATGAGCTGTTTGTATATTTTGGAAGTTAATCCTTTGTTGTTTCATTTGCAAATATTTTCTACCATTCTGAGGGTTGTCTTTTTGTCTTGTTTACGGTTTCCTTTGCTGTGCAAAAGCTTTTAAGTTTAATTAAGTCCAGTTTGTTTATTTTTGTTTTTATTTCTGTTACTTTAGGAGGTGGGTCAAAAAAGATCTTGCTGTGGTTTATGTCAAAGAGTGTTTTTCCTATGTTTTCCTCTAAGAGTTTTATAGTGTCTGGTCTTACATTTAGGTCTTTAATCCACTTTGAGTTTATTTTTGTGTATGGTGTTAGGGAGTGTTCTAATTTCATTCTTGTACATGTAGCTGCCCAATTTTCCCAGCACCACTTATTGAAGAGGCTGTCTTTTCTCCATTGTATGTTCTTGCCTCCTTTGTTGTAAATTAGGTGCCCATATGTGCGTGGGTTTATCTCTGGGCATTCTATCTTGTACCATTGATCTGTATTTCTGTTTTTATGCCAGTACCATACTGTCTTGAATACTGTAGCTTTGTGGTATAGTTTGAAGTCAGGGAGCCTGATTCCTCCAACTCCGTTTTTCTTTCTCAAGATTACTTTGGCTATTCGGGGTCTTTTGTGTTTCCATACAAATTGTAAAGTTTTTTGTTCTAATTCTGTGAAGGATGCCATTGGTAGTTTGATAGGGATTGCATTGAATCTGTAGATTGCTGTATTGTGATCTGTAGATAACAATATTGATTCCTCCAATCCAAGAACATGGTATATTTCTCCATCTGTTTATGTCATTTTTGATTTCTTTTGTCAGTGTTACATAGTTTGCTGAGTACAAGTCTTTCGCCTCCTTAGGCAGGTTTATTCCTAGGTATTTTATTCTTTTTGTTGCGGTGGTAAATGGGAGTGTTTCCTTAATTTCTCTTTCTGATTTTTCGTTGTTGGTGTATAGGAATGCCAGAGATTTCTGTGCATTAATTTTGTATCCTGCAACCTTACCGAATCCATTGATTAGTTCTAGTAGTTTTCTGGTGGCATCTTAGGATTTTCTATGTATAGTATCACGTCATCTGCAAACGGTGACGGTTTTACTGCTTCTTTTCCAATTTGTATTCCTTTTCTTTCTTTTTCTTCTCTGATTGCCGTGGCTAGGACTTCCAAGACTATGTTGAATAATAGTGGCAAGAGTGGACATCCTTGTCTTGTTCCTGATCTTAGTGGAAATGCTTTCAGTTTTTCACCATTGAGTATGATGTTTGCTGTGGGTTTGTCATATTTGGCCTTTATTATGTTGAGGTAGGTTCCTTCTATGCCCATTTTCTGGAGAGTTTTTATCATAAATTGGTGTTGAATTTTGTCAAAAGCTTTTTCTGCATCTGAGATCATATGGTTTTTATTCCTTAATTTGTTAATGTGGTGTATCACATTGATTGATTTGCGTATATTGAAGAATCCTTGCATCCCTGGGATAAATCCCACTTGATCATGGTGATCCTTTTAATGTGCTGTTGGATTCTGTTTGCTAGTATTTTGTTCAGGATTTTTGTATCTATGTTCATCAGTGATATTGGTCTATAATTTTCTTTTTTTGTGTTATATTTTTCTGGTTTTGGTATCAGGGTGATGGTGGTTTCGTAGAATGAATTTGGGAGTGTTTCTCCCTCTGCAGTTTTTTGGAAGAGTTTGAGAAGGATCGGTATTAGCTCTTCTTTACATGTTTGATAGAATTCGCCTGTGAAGCCATCTGGTCCTGGACTTTTGTTTGTTGGAATATTTTTAATTATGTTTTCAATTTAATTACTTATGTTAGGTCTGTTTATATTTTCTAATTCTTCCTGGTTCAGTCTTGTAAAATTGTACCTTTCCAAGAATTTGTCCATTTCTTCATGGTTGTCCATTTTATTGGCATATAGTTGTTTGTAGTAGTCTTTTATAAAACTTTGTATTTCTCCAGTGTCAGTTGTGATTTCTCTTTTTTCATTTCTAATTTTATTGATTTGTGTCCTCTCCCTTTTTTCTTGATGAGTCTGGCTAAGGGTTTATCAATTATGTTTATCTTCTCAAAGAGCCAGGTTTTAGTTTTATTGATCTTTGCTGTTGTTTTCTTTGTTTATGTTTCATTTATTTCTGCTCTGATCTTTATGATTTCTTTCCTTCTGCTGACTTTGGGTTTTCTTTGTTCTTCTTTCTCTAGTTGTTTTAAGTATAGGATTAGATTGTTTATTTGAGATTTTTCTTGTTTCTTGAGGCGAGATTGAATTGCTATAAACTTCCCTCTTAGAACTACTTTTGCTGCATCCCATAGGTTTAGGGTCGTCGTGTTTTTGTTGTCATTTGTTTCTATGTATTTTTTAATTTCTTCTTTGATTTCTTCAGTGATCTCTTGGTTATCGACTAGCGCAGTGTTTAGCCTCCATGTATTTGTGTTTTTACAGGTTTTTCCCTGTAATTGATTACCAATCTCATAGCATTGTGGTCAGAAAGGATGCATGCTATGATTTCAATTTTCTTAAATTTCCCGAGGCTTGATTTGTGACCCAAGATGTGATCTGTCCTGGAGGATGTTCCATGTCCACTTGAGAAGAAAGTGTATTCTGCCACTTGTGGGTGTAGTGTTCTATAAATACCCATTAGATCTGTCTGATCTGTTGTGTCATTTAAAGCTTGTGTTTCCTTCTTTATTTTGTTTGGATGATCTGTCCATTGGTGTAAGTGGGGTGTTAAAAGTCCCCTACTATTATTGTGTTACTGTCGATCTCTCCTTTCATGGTTGTTAGCATTTGCCTTATGTATTGAAGTGCTCCTATGTTGGGTGCATAAACATTTATAATTGTTATATCTTATTCTTAGATTGATCCTTTGATCATTATGTAGTGTCCCTCCTTAGCCCTGTTAACAGTCTTTATTTTAAAGTCTATTTTATCTGATACGAGTATTGCTACTTCAGCTTCCTTTTGATTTCCATTTGCATGGGATATCTTTTTCCATCCCTTCACTTTCAGTCTGTATTTGTCCCTAGGTCTGAAGTGGGTCTCTTGTAGACAGCATATATATGGGTCTTGTTTTTGTATCCATTCAGCCAGTCTGTGTCTTTTGGTTGGGGCATCTAATCTGTTTACATTCAGGTTTATTGTTGATATGTATGTTCCTATTACCATTCTCTTAATTGTTTTGGGTTTGTTTTTGTGGGGTTTTTTCTTCTCTTGTGTTTCCCACTTAGAGAAATTTCTTTAGCATTTGTTGTAAAGCTGGTTTGATGGTGCTGAATTCTCTTAGCTTTTGTTTGTCTGAAAAGCTTTTGACTGCTCCGTAGAATCTGAATGAGATCCTTGCCTTGGTTGTAGGTTTTTCTCTTTTATTACTTTAAGTATATTCTGCCACTCCCTTCTGGCCTTCAGAATTTCTGCTGAAAAATCAGCTGATAACCTTATAGGGATTCCTTTGTATGTTATTTTTTGTTTTTCCCTTGCTGCTTTTAATATTTTTTCTTTGAATTTAATTTTTGTTAGTTTGGTTAATATGTATCTTGGTGTGTTTTTCCTAGGGTTTATCCTGTATGGGACTCTCTGTGCTTCCTGGGCTTGGGTGACTATTTCCTTTCCCATGTTAGGGAAGTTTTCCACTATAATCTCTTCAAATATTTTCTCAGACCCTTTCTTTTTCTCTTCTTCTTCTGGGACCCCTGTAATTCGAATGTTGGTGCATTTAGTATTGTCCCAGAGGTCTGTGAGATTGTCTTCAATTCTTTTCATTCTTATTTCTTTATTCTGCTCCTCAGCAGTTATTTCCACCATTTTGTCTTCCAGCTCACTTATTCATTCTTTTGCCTCAGTTATTCTGTTATTGATTCCTTCTAGTGTATTTTTCATTTCATTTATTGTGTTGTTCATCTCTGTTTGTTTGTTCTTTAGTTCTTCTAGATCTTTGTTAAACATTTCTTGTATTTTCTCAATCGTGCCTCCATTCTGTTTCCGAGATTCTGGATCTTCTTTACTGTCATTACTCTGAATTCTTTTTCAGGTAGATTGACTTTTTCCTCTTCATTTATTTGGTCTTATAGGTTTTTACCTTGCTCCTTCATCTGTGACATATGTTTTTGCACCCTCTCTCTCTCTCTTTTTTTTTTTTTTTATGAGTGCGATTGTGATCCTGTCTTAATGGTGGTTTGGCCTGAGGCTTCTAATACTGAGGTTTGTAGGCTGTTGGGTAGAGCTGGGTCTTGGTGCTGAGATGCGGAACTCCGTGAGACCTCACTCTGATGAATGTTCCCTGGGGTCTGAGGTTCTCTGCTAGTCCAGTGGTTCGGCCTCAGAGCTCCCACCACAGGAGCTTCAGCCCGACCCCAGGCTTGTGAACCAAGATCCTGCAAGCTGCCTGGGGCACGGTTGGGGCGGTGGGAACCACAACAATAACAAAGTAAAAAATAAAATTAGACTAGGAAACTAACAGATGTTAGGAAGAATATAAAAATAAAAATATAGATGAAACAACAGCTGGAAGGTACATCAGTACCACAGTAGTAAAAAGGAGGGGGGAAAAGGAAAAAAAGTGGGGGGGAGGCCTTGGCTGTGGAGGGCGGGGCCTAAGCAAGGGTGAGGTTTGGGCGGTGGGTGGGGCCAATGCTCAGGACCCACAGGGCTGGAAAAAGCCCTGTGGGGGGTGGGGCTTAGGCTCAAGGAACAGAAAGAACCCAGGTATGCCCCCCACTTCTGGTCTCAGAGGGCAGGGGACCTCACCTGGGAGTCCAGAAGGCTTCCTGGGCTCGAGTGGGTGGGGCAAACTCCCTCCCACCTCTCCTCCTCTGGTCTGGGAGGGCCCCTCCCACCTGCCTCTCCTGATCTCCCTGGCCTGAGGGGCACTGATCCTGTCTGGCCTGCATTTCTCCTCCCCACTCAGTCCCCCTACATCCTACTAGTTCACTTTGGGGTTCCTCCCATCTCCTTGGCCATCAGAGTCCCCCACCAGCAGCTGGCAGGTGCCCTAGTTGTGGGGAGATGCTAGCTCCGCATATTCCCACACAGCCATCTTCTGCGTTTGTTCCACATAACCTATTTCAAACAGCATAATTAATGGTAAAACTTTGAGTGTTGTCTTTTAGAAATAAGTACTGAAACATTTATGAAGTGATAGGTTCCTAGGATTTGCTTCAGCAAAGTACAGGAAGGGGAGAAGTTGATGGGAGTGGATTGGATATATGGTTTTGTGGTTTTGGAGGCTATATGCTAGATATGGGGGTTCAGTATACTGGTATTGAACATGTTTGAAATTCCCCATAATAAATATGCAAATAAGAAAGTAAAATTGAAAAATCAAAATAATATAAAGGAAGTTAAGAATCTTTAAAAGATGTTCAAGCCCTCTATGTAGAAGATTGTAAAACTGTCTAAATACTAAAAGATTTGGCTTGAAAGATCAAAATTTGTAAAAACTGTCTGCTTTCAAACCTGACATATAGGGTGAGTAGAATTAGTGTACTCCCAAGTAAATTTCCAGTTAAGTTTTTTGATGTTACTTGAGAAGCTGATTCTGCAATTTCTATGACATTTTAAAGGACCTGGGATTATCCAGAGCAGGGAAAAGCAGAGTATTGCTGGCTGTTTTTGTAGAGTCTTATTGGAATACAACTATGCTTATTTATTTATCTGTCATTTGTGGCTGCTTTGTGCAGGGACCAGGATGGCCCACAAGCTTAAAGTATTTACTTTTCTGGCCCTATATGAAATAGTTGGCCAACTAACGCTCTGGTCTAGAATCTCTAAGGCCACTTGGTCCTCAGAGTATGTCTTGGATCAGCTGATCATCAGCAGCAGCATCACCTAGACATTTGTTAAAAATGCAGATTCTCAGACTATACAATAGACTTACTAGGTAAGCGATCCAGCAATCTGTTTTAACCCAGGTGATTCTAATGCACACTACAATTAAGAGAACCTCTGGTGTATAATTCTGAAGTAGAACAAGGTGGGTAGAGTAGCTCTTCCAATTATTAGGACTAATTATAAAGCTATATGAAGGTATTTTTGCCAGAATAATTAAATATGCTAGTGAAATAGAATATAAGCTCAGAGATAAACTAACAGATTTAAGAATACTTTATATATGATATATAACTGCAGATGAGTTGGGAGAAGACAGAATTTTTAATAAATGATGCTGGGACAATTAGATATCCAAATGAAAACATGAAACTGGATCCTTTATCTCATACCATCTACAAATGTCAGTTCCAGGTAGATTAAAGACATAAATGTTAATGGCAATATAAGCTTTTAAGAAAGTAAAATGGGAATGGCTTCATGACCTTAAGTAGGGAAGGCTTTCTTTAAGACATAGGAAAAGCACTAACTATACGGAGAACTGTTGATAAATTAAAGAACTTATGTTCATTGTGAGAAATAGACTTAGACATATATTTTGGTCACTTAATTTTTGGCAAAAATGCCAAGGGAATTCCAGGAGAGAAAGGAAGGTCTTTTTCAGTAATGGTGTGAAAACAACTGGATATCTATGTGGATAAATTTGAACCTTGGCTCCTACTTCATATAGTACACAAAAATAAAGTTGGTTTCTAGATTTAAATGTGAAAGATAAAATAAAATAAAAGAGATGTCTTCATAAGGTAGGCAAAGATTTCTTAAACAGGATATATGAAGGTACTAGCTGCTTGGTAAAACACCAACATACTGGATTTCATTAAAATAAAAAATTTCTGCTCATCCAAAAGCCAGTATTTTAAAGGTGAAAAAGCAAGCCACTGTCTGGAAGAAAATATTCTCAATACTATTTCTGAGAAGGGAGTAGAATCCAGAACATTAAAGATTTTGTATACATATCCATTAAAATCAGATCTAAGATAGGTGCCTGTGAGCATCATTTTTGAAGGTTCTTCATTAGTAACGCAGAAAGACAAGAGTAATAATTGTGTTGAGTCTTAGCAAATATAGTTGTATACATAGAAAAGGAGATTGTAATTTTTAAAAGTACTAGAATTAAAAAATTGGATAACGTTGTTAGATTCGAGAAACATAAAATTAGTAACTTTTCTCATTACTAGCACTTAACCAATTTGACGTGGGGACTTCCCTGGCGATCCAGTGGTTAAGACTCTGAGCTTCCACTGCAGGGGGCAAGTGTTTGATCCCTGGTTGGGGGACTAAGATCCCACATGCCATGTGGTATGGCCAAAAAAGAAAAAGAAAGAAGAAAAAAGGCAGTTTGACATGGAAATAGAGAAAAATAATCTATCAGCAATATAACAAAGTCTACAAACTTACAAAAGAATTTTGAGGAATAAATTTAATAAGAATAATATAATCTTTATGAAGAAAACTAATTTCTTGAAGGTACAGTACTGTAGTAGTGAACATGTAATGACATGTATTCCAATGAAAAGCTGTAATATAAAATTATGTCCTTTGTAAAATAACATTTAATACAATTAATATAAATTAGGATTCCAGTGGGTTTTGAAACTGGATAAAATTACTTAAGGTTATTTACATAAGAATAAATGTGTGAAAATGGCCCAAAAATAAAATGAAAAGAAAGTATGGTAATGAGAAGAATTTGTCTTACTAGCTACTAACTTTTCTAGTAAGATACTAGAATTGACACAGCACAGATTTGGCAGGAAATAGATCCAGGTATGTTTGGGAAGTTATTGATGGAAAAAAGATGTATTTCGGTTTAGAGGAAAAGGGAGGGTTTATTTACCATTAAATAAAGGGTTTAACAGAAGATAAAACATGAACTGGGAAAATATTTTTGTTCCACGTATCTCTAATTAGAAAGCCAAACTATAATGTTAATGGACAACCTTGTAGAAAGTGGGCAGTGAGCAAAGGCTATAGATTATTTACATAAATATGTAATGGTTAATAAACATATTAAAAGATGTTGAACCTTTCTAATCAGAGAAATGCAAATTTAAAGCAAGCCGGTTGTGATATTGTTTTTTTTCACCTCCCCCATTCTTCTAGTAGGTAAGCATGCTTGTAATGCAAATACATCTACCTGGAATGGAGATGCTGGGAGTCCTATTGTTACTGTTGGGATTGTGACTTAATCCATCCAGACTTTTGCTAAAGTTTAAAATACATTCACCCCTTTACCCAGTCACCCCTATGAAATAAATGAAACTAATATGTAAGGATATATGTTCAGTGACATTTTTTATGGTTGTATTTGAATTGGTAAAAAGAGTGAATACAACTTGAATGTCCACTAGTATATAAATGATAGGACTGTGTTAAAGTGATGAGTGTACTTGAAATATCTTGTTAGTGTCAGAAAGAATGAATTGCTTTTAATTTCCTTGAAGAGATATCTACAATATTAATTGAAAAAAGTAAGTTGCAGGGTAATATCTCATTTCTGTTAAGAACAAAACCAAACATGACAATAGTTCATGGATAATCATGCTAGCATATGTTTATATACTCATGGAGAATGATGTGGGAGAACACATTATTAATATTGATTTCTTCCAGATAGGGTGGGAATAAAACTGGCCAGGAGAGAAGGAAATTATTTAACTTTTTAAAAATGCTGTCAATACTTTACATTGTTTCACTAGTTGCAATTAAACAAAGTTTTTTTTTCTGTTGAATGTCACCAGGTCATTAGAAGATATGTTTCATTTTTCCAAATGTCCTCTTTAGAAAAATTTTCTGCTCTTAAGAGCAGGCTAGAAGAGTTAATATAGCAATTCATTATTCTCCTGGACTTTTTAAGTCTTTTTGAGGGAAGACTTTAGACCCAGGTCACTGGGTATCATATAGTACTCTTGAAACAGTCACCTTTCTTTTCTTTTGATAAGAATATTTTGGTTGAAACTGTAGTACATTGTGAAAATATGTGCAGCGAAGAGGAGAATCAATAAATGCCCAGATCTTAATTTTTAATAGTTGATGTTTTACCCAAACAGTTAAAACTTCTAATGTTCTGTTTTTCTTTCCTAATAGCTCCATCAGGGCACCGTTCCTGTTTCTTACACAGTAACAACAGTGGCACCACATGGGATTCCCCTCTGCACAGGCCAGCACATCCCTGCTTGCAGTACACAACAGGTCCCAGGATGCTCTGTGGTTTTCAGTGGACAGCACCTCCCTGTCTGTAGTGTGCCTCCTCCAGTAAGTCTGTGCAGTCCTTCTTTAGAGTGGCTAAATGTGTTATATAAGCAAAACCTGAGAGACTTGTACCTTTTCAGTTTCAAGTAAAAAAGGCAATTTTATTGCAACAGAAATTTCAATAGCACCTGTACAGTAACAGTTTAATAAAATTAGCTTTAAAACTTGATAACGTTTTTACATTAATTAAATTACACATATTTTAATATCCTTTGAAGGTCAAAGCATGTTCCTCACATATCAGCACTTTATAATTAAACCTTGATAAAGACTGGGCTTGGGGTTTTAACATAGGATATTGGACTGGTTAGTAATAAAGTCTCAGAGACTTTAGTGATCAACATTAATAGTCTCAGCACTTACTGGGTTTTAACAGGCACTTTGAATACTTGGTCTTACTTATTCCTCACTATAGGAAGCCTGATGAAACTGAAAATGACTTGCTTAATATCATAAAGAAAAATTAGCTTGAGAAAACAGGGGTTCACGCTCACTTCTTTCTGCCTCTTACAAGCTATGCTTTATCCTTTACCAGCCCCCAGTCTATCCTCCTTATTTCAAAAATGAGGTTGCTGAAAACCAGAGGATTTAAATGACTTGTCGAAGGTCAATAATGTCTTCAAAGTAAATCACTTTGCTAAATCTTAATATAATCCTAATATCCGTGTTTGAATTTGAGATTAAAACAAACACATACATACAAATACCAACACCAATTTAACAGATTAATTTACCCATGCTTGGTTTCTCAGTAATAGATTATAGAACCAGTGTTCTAAATTAGCAGACTAAAATATTGAGAGACCATAAAGCATTTAGTTGTGAGTTGGGCTCTTAGAAATAAAATCTACAAGATTGAAAAGGAGAGCTTCTTGGAAAGTAGTACTATCTGCTGTATTTTAAACCAAGTGGAAAGAGATTCCTCTTCTGTGCAGCACTTTCCCTCCATTTCATAGGTGTTACAAAAGCTTAAGTAAAAGGTACGTGTTTTGACTGGTTTATAAGAACTATATAAGATCCAGAATAATTACTAGTTACCATTATTTTACTAACAGATGCAAAATACACTAGTATTTCATTGTTAATATAGGTTATTAAAACGTTTTGGTATGATTTTTGGGAGGGATATGGCAGTAACATTTTAATCTCACTGTATAGGTTTTTTAAAATTAATTATATATTCTAATACTTTTAACAAAAAATAATGGTTTCTCTTACAGATGCTTCAGGCATGTTCAGTTCAGCACTTACCAGTACCATACGCTGCGTTTCCACCCCTTATTTCTAGCGATCCATTTCTTTTACATCCTCCTCACCTTTCTCCCCATCATCCTCCTCATTTGCCACCTCCAGGCCAGTTTGTCCCTTTTCAAACACAGCAGTCACGATCGGTAGGTATCTCTACTCTTACTTATATCCTTAACTTTCACAGAATGTTTAGACCTAAAAGACAGATTAATTCAGTAGATGTAAGTTGTTACCATTTAAAAATTATAACTTAGGCACTTCTGTGGTTCTTAAAAGAATTAAGGAATCCCCACTGATACAAATATATATAGATATAATTTATCTAGAATTATCTTGGCTTCTTAAGTTTTTCTAGTTATTTTATATGTCACTTATCTAATCAAATTTATTCTTTCGTATCTGCAGTCCTTTGGGAAGTAAATGTAAAAAAAATACAGTCTGGTTTTTCCTTTCATGTGTTTCTAAAATGGAAAATGAAAATATTATAGAATTATTTATACTCGTTAGAATAATATTTATATTCATTTAGGCAAGTAAATTAATCCTTTGAACCTCAACTGTTTTTTCCAAAGGCTGGTTTTCTACTGTGTTTTGATGAAAAGTATATGAGATAGTCTATTAATATAGTTAACTCTGTCCTGGGGATGGAATGTAGCTGAGAGGCATATTATTTCACCGGGCTGGAAGAGGTAAGCACTGTATCAGTGGAAGGAAAGACACAGGAAGAAGACCCCATTGTTTTTTTGGACAGGCCAAGTTGAACCATCTGAACCATCAGGCATTAAGGGAGAATAGGGGAAAGAACATATAGAAATGGTTAGAGTGGAACTGGAGTGGAAATGGTTGGCCCTGTGAAAGGAGCTTGACGGTTACTCTAGCAGAGCCTGACCATCCTTTACTTAGGATTTATGCCCCATGCTCGGTCTCAGGCAGAGGTGAGAGGTGAGGTTACCTGGCTAATCTGAAAAGTTAAAGTTATTCCTACCAAAAAATCTTTTATTAGAATCAGGATAGGATTCATGCCAGGATGTTCCTTAGGAAGCTTTTCCCGTACCTGGGAATTCAAGGTTAAAACTAAATTTAGTCATCATACAAGCATACATAAACTTCCTCAATCAAGCGTACATAAGCTTCCAAAGTAAAGTGTTAGCAGTTACTTGTATTTGAATACTGTGTTGCCATTTTCTAACTGTGGAAAGAAGTTAGACTAACATTTAAGAATGTATGTTCCCAAGAGAATCAAAATGAAAATATTATCCCCAAAATGTCCTAATAGCCAAAAAGTGGAAACAGTCCAAAAGTCCATTAACTGATGAATGGATAAAGCATGGCATATCTACAGTTGATTATTATTCAACTATAAAAAGGAATGAAGTACTAATACACAAACTACACAAACACAAGATGGATAAACCTTGAAAACATTCTGCTAAGTGAAAGGAGCCAGATACAAGGGCCACATAGTATATGATTCCATATATATGAAATATCCAGAATAAGCAAATCTGTAGCAAATGTGCTTTGCATAGCACTGTGTGCTTTTTGAGCATTGTCTCAGTGTTCACAACACACTTTTTAAGTAGGCTGTGAACATATCAGTTCTGTAGATGATAGTATTGAGGTTCAGATTATAAGTAATTTATATATAAGCCACATGGCTCATTAGTTGCAGTACCAAGAGTTTGTCTAATGCCAAAGCCTGTAAACTTTCTACTATAGTGTACAGCCTGCTGTGTTCTATTCCATTTAGCCTTATTTAGTTCTCATTTACAATATGTACTGTTTGATTTCATCTGTTAAAGGTTGTTTCTGAAAACCTGATGTAGGTCAGTGTGCCATGACTAAAAAAGTAATATTAACTTTCATATAATTGGCTTACTACATGACTTTTTGTCTTTCCTTCTGTCATTTTTAAAGAACGTTCAAATAGTGAAAGAAATATTTAATAACATGTTTGAGAGATTTTCTTACTGAAATTCAGTTAAAGGCAGTAAGATTTTACTATAGGCTGTATGTCCACATGTATGAATTTAGATTGATGTAAACATCAAGAAATGCATGACCTTAAAGATGTATTTTGGGGTTTTTGATTTTTGTTACTATAAAGCACAATCTGTTTAAATATTGGAAGTATATTAGTTTGCTTTTTCCCACCCCTCAGCCTCTGCAAAGGATAGAAAACGAAGTGGAACTCTTAGGAGAACATCTTCCTGTAGGAGGTTTTACTTACCCGCCATCAGCCCATCCCCCAACATTGCCTCCATCAGCTCCTTTGCAGTTCTTAACACATGATCCTTTGCATCAGGAGGTTTCCTTTGGAGTAGTAAGTTTTCATTCATTGTTATTAATTTATTACTTGATTACTTGTTTTGAGTTCTGTTTCTTTTTTTTTTTTTTAATATTTATTTATTTATTTGGCTGCACCAGGTCTTAGTTGCAGCATGCGGGATCTTTAGTTGTGGCATGTGGGATCTAGTTCCCTGACAAGGGATGGAACCCGGGCCCCCTGCATTGGGAGCGCGGAGTCTTGACCACTGGACAACCAGGGAAGCCCCTCGAGTTCTGTTTCAGTATAACTCTACATGTTTAGAATTTTAAATGTATTCTTGCAGTCAGTTGGAAAATTATATTTAGAAGTACACCTAAGTGTACGTTTTAAACAAGCTGTCGCATCTGTGTTAACATTTAAGAAATACTAAATACCACTTGAACAGTAAACTTCCTAGGTTTTTAAAAAGAGACTTTATTCGACAGCTTAAAAAGTTGTGAACGTAGAATGATTTAAAATTGTTTTACCATTTTTTTCTCTACAGTCTTACCCTCCATTTATGCCTCGGAGGCTCACAGGACGTAGTAGATATCGATCCCAGCAGCCAATACCACCTCCCCCTTATCATCCCAGCTTACTGCCATATGTGTTGTAAGTTCTGTCTTTTTTATTTTAATGAGTTCTGAATTTTGACATCCTTGAGATTCTCTTTCCTTTATGAACATTTCTGTGTGGTATATATTTAATTTAGAGTGTGTTAGATATTTGTTTTTATTTAACAATATTAAGAGGTCCCCCCCTCTTTCAGTTGTTAAGAGGTTGGGGTCGGGGGGACCATTTAAGGGTGAAAGAAAGAGCAAGGACAAGGTAGAAGTTGGGGGGCGTGGGGGAGAAATTTGTGAGCCAGAAGATAGGTTTAACGAATCAAAAGATAGAGAAGTTTAAATTTTTTGCCTCTTTTACGGCTGGCATCACTTGCCACCTTCTTTTGGTTATCGAGCATTTGATGATGCTACTTCTCTCAGAGGAAGAGGGAGAAAGAAGTTGTATTTTTGTGCCTTAGAAATACTCTTCTAGGATTAAGTTTGTAACAGAAACACCCATAGCTTAAATATGACAATTCTTTATTTCTTTTTCATGTAATAAAGTCTAGAAGTAGGCAGTTCAAACATGGTTTGTTAGCTCCATAACCCTGAGGAATGATTCTACTATCTTCAGAATTTTATGGCTTCCTCTGCATGATATAAGATGACTCCTCAGGCTCTAGCCATTACATCCACATTCCAGCTAGCAAAAATGAAGATGGATCTCTCTGCCTACCTGCCTCCTCTCAAGGATACTTCCTAGAAATTGCATGTATGACTCCTGCCTACGCCCCATTGGCCAGAATTTAGTCTCATGTCTGTAACTACCTTCTAGGAAGGCTGGGGAATGTTGTCTTTATACCAGAGGGCCATGTGCCTGTATCATACTATTTTGATAATTGTAGCTTTATTGTAAGTCTTAAAATCAGATGGTATAAATCTCCCAACTTCATTCTTAAACTGATTTTATTTAAAGTCTTTTTCATGTCCATATAAATTGTAAAATCAGCAATCAGTTTCTACTTTTAAAAAGTTGGCATTGTGGTAGGGATTACATGAAATCTGTAGGTGAGTTTTGGAAGAGAATTGACATCTTTAACAGTATTGAGTCTTCTGGCCTACTTATATGGTATATTTCTCTATTCATCTTTTAAAATTTATCTTAGCAGTATTTTTACAGTTTATATTATACAGGTCTTGCACATGTTTAGTTAAATTCATCCATAATGTTTCATGTTTTTTTATGCTGTTGTGAATGGTATTTTTTTAATGTCAGTTTTTAATTGTTTATTACTAGTGAAGTCAGTTTCTTTAAAAGGTTGTCACTGATCAACACTGACCATTCTTTATCCATTTAGCCCTGGCCTTGTTCTTCTCATCCTGTTCATTGAAATAATGTATTAATGCATTATCAATGCTTGTGTTGCTTATTTTCATTGCAGATCAATGCTTCCAGTGCCACCTGCAGTGGGCCCAACTTTCAGCTTTGAATTGGATGTGGAAGATGGAGAAGTAGAAAATTACGAGGTTAGTAGGTGAAATGTGAATTAATTTGGGGAATTTTGTACGCATAAAAATATTGTGCTACTCAACTCATTGATGTAATTAAACATTTATTAGGTAAATCCATTGTATATTTCAAGATACAGATGTGGGCTTCCCTGGTGGTGCAGTTGGTTGGGGGTCCGCCTGCCGATGCGAGGGACACGGGTTCGTGCCCCGGTCCGGGAAGATCCCACATGACGCGGAGCGGCTGGACCTGTGAGCCATGGCCGCTGGGCCTGCACGTCCGGAGCCTGTGCTCCGTGGCGGAAGAGGCTGCAGGAATGAGAGGCCTACGTATCACAAAAAAAAAGAAAAAGAAGATACAAATGTGTCAAAAATACTGTTCATCCTTAAAGATATTTCAGCATGTACCACACAGTTATGATAACAAAATAGACTTTGGTGCTCTATTAGAATTACATACAATTCCTGTGAAAGAATGTAAAAGAAAATGGTGAATTAGGAGTGGATGTTCTGAAACCATGCCAGTTCTGAACTATGGGAACTGCAAATAGAAAAGAGTACATCTTGAAAGACATTTTAACACTGGAATCAACAGGATTTGATCATTGAATGGTTTGTGGTAGTGTCAGGGTTATAAGTGGGAAGGTCGCAAGAGAAGATGCTTTGCAAAAGGACTACAATAGCTAGTGCAGAAGGCAAACTCAAAGATGATGGGGCAAATAGACAGTGTTGACATTGTCATATTATTTGAGGTTAGGAATAGGACAGACAGTTAAGGGTTGGAAGGCACATTTGGATTTGGAAATGTTGAATGTGAGTGACTATGTGACTGTTTTTGTACTGCCTTACCCCAGCCTCACTCTATTTATGAGTCTCTATTTATGCAGTATGAATACTGGAACAGGGTTTTTTTGTTCATTTTTTTAGGTGAATTGAACCTGGGAACAGGGAGGAAAGACACATATGCAAACACAGTCTTGCAGCACCTTTTTTTTTTGCATGTGGAAGAGATCAGGCCAAATGCTATCTATGTCCTTTTGTAATTTTTAAAATGCCATTATGTTACTTTCTGCATACAGTCACAATGCAGTGTCCTTTGGATTGCATTCTCAGATTTCTTGAGAAAGGGGCTATAATAATTTCCTGTTTCTACACTGTTTATGCTAGTTTTGTACAGAGTGGTAAGAAAAGGAGTTGGTTATCCTTTAGGCATTCTGTATTAAAATTAAGTCATAAGTCATGTTGCTGAAAAGGACAGCTCTTTGTTAAATCATATACATATCAGTGAAAAAACAGTGATACATACCATCCTAGTATAAGAAAAATATTTTGTGTTTGGCATTGGAGTCCCTTTCTTGTTTTTTTTTAATTTTAATTTTTATCTTTTGGCCCCGCCATGTGGCAGCAGGATCTTAGTTCCCTGACCAGGGATCAAACCTGCGCCCCTGCAGTGGAAGCGTGGAGTCTTAACCACTGGACTGCTAGGGAAGTCCCAGGAGTCCCTTTCTAAATTGTATTTTGGGTTGACTATGTTTAATCTTCTGCAAAGTCATACTTTAATCCAGTCAATAGTCTTGTTTACTTTTCTGGTTTTGTCTCATAGTATACATGCCTACAACACACCCTAGTCCAGAGTACTCACCACTTTTTGAGTCTGCCCTATACATCCTTGCTTCAGTGCCTTTATTCCCCTTGATTCTTCTGCTTAAGAACTTTTCCCCCTTCCTGCACATGGCCATCTTTCAAGAACCAGTTAAAAACCTGCTACCTCTGTGAAAGGCATTTCTAGCCCATTCCCAGGTCTATGTGAGTCTCTCCCTCCTTTTTGCTCTCATAGGTCTTATAAAACAATACATACTAATCATGTCCTGCCTTCAGTTGTCTTGCTTTCAGATCATGTAGGTTTGTTGAGGGCTCAATTATCATTACATTCTCCATCCAATAAGGGTTTAAAATAATGGTCATAAATTATATTACTTGACCTATAGAATATAAAATATAGGTGTAAAAGATATATCACCTCTATCATAAACTTTATAGCTAATTGTAATCAGCATCAATTAAATTTAACAAATTACCATCTACTTAGGGACATGCATGGGGAAGGGGGAGCAATTTATTTAGAAGACACAATTCTCCAAATAAAGCTGCACCAAAAGCAGTGTTGCAGCAGCATCATGTTAAAACACAGTTATCACAGCATTGATTATTGATATTATGGGAAATTAAATTTATTCCTCTCATTGTCCATCATTATTTCTTTGTTACCTATCCTCTTAACCCTGTGGCAGCCTTAAAAAAATAAAAAAGAGGGGAAGCAGCAGGCACATGGCTGCCTGATTGTAGGATAAAGCAAATAAGCAATTAGAGCCATTGAAAACTGGGAGAAAGGAGGTACTAGTGTAAAATCAAGCATAATAGCTGCAATGTGTTGAAACATATCAACTGTGTTAAAATCCATGAATTCATAAGTGATACTTCAAAAAATAAAAGAAAAACTCATTGGCCTTATCCTGCCTATTTTATATAAATTAAACTACTGAGCATAGTTTAATATGAGGCAATTGATCAGTGTAGAAGTATTTCATCTAATGAAGAAAGAGTGATAGAATACTACCGTTTTGCCATCTTTAATGAACTAATGGATATAGGCAGTGTTCCATCAGTGCTAACTAACATAACAACTAGACGTGCTGAGCCTTACGATGGAAATAGTAAAATCTTCCAATTTATAGTAAGTACAGGGGACAAGGAAGGCACGTTATTAAACCACATGAGTCAGGGATGGGGAGGTTCAGTCAGCAAAATTCAGACTACGAATTCCTATAGGCCATTAACCTGGTTTCTTTAACAAATAAAAGAGTAAAAAAAAATACTTGAGATGTCAAGCAGTGGTAACATGGATTTATTTGGATCCTAATTTGAACAAACTATTTCAAAAAGTGTTTTGAAAATAATTGAAACAATCAGAGGTATTTGACATTAAGGAATTACTAATTCTGGGGGTGTAATGATGTTAGTGTGGTTATATTCTTTTAAAAAGTGTTTTAGTTTTTAGATTGGTGGTGGTTCTCAACCTGGGGACAATTTTATCCCTTAGAGGCTATTTAGCAACATCTGGAGATATTTTTGTAGAGGCCAGGGTTACTGCTAAACATCCTACAGTGCACAGAAAAACGTCCCACAAAATTTTATCCAGCCCCAAATGTCCAAAATGCTGAGGTTGACAGACTGTCTTAAAGATAACAAACAGAACTATTTCACCAATGAAATACCATGTTTTAGTTTTCTTTCAAAATAATCTGGGGTTTAGGAGTGGACAGTAAAAGATGAAATAAATTAGCTGTGAATTGTTGAGCCTGGGTAATGAGCATGTGGAAGTAGTTTCTTTATACTATTTCTCTACTTCTGTATGTATTTAAAATTTTTCCATAATAAAGGTAGTTTAAAATATATATATATTGGAATATAAAATTTAAAGAAAAATGCAGCTATGTCTCTCTTTCCCTCTGCAGGCCCTGTTAAACCTAGCAGAGCGACTGGGAGAGGCCAAGCCTCGAGGACTGACTAAAGCAGACATTGAACAACTTCCTTCTTACCGGTTCAATCCTAACAACCACCAGTCAGAACAGACTTTGTAAGTATATTTTCCTGACCTCATTCTGTGTTAAATTTCATTTTCCACCTTTTGTGAAATAAAAGCTTGGAAGTCAAAGATAACCTGATAAAGATAAGTAGTGACTATTTCATACTCTAGGCCTATGCTGTCCAGTAAGATAGTTGCTAGTCACATGGGGCTATTTAAATTAAATAAAATAAAAGTTAAAATTTTTAGTTGCACTAGCTAGTGATGCTATATCAGGAGATGTAGATGTAGAACATTTCTATCACCTGAGAAAGTTCTGTTGGACAGTGCTGTTCTGGATTTTTAGGTGGCCTAGAAATCTTATGGTTTTTAATTCAAACACTAGAATTATATTAGATTGAAGTTTCATACCTGTAAAATTTGAGGGTTTTACCTGAAGATTCTCCTTATTATAGTATCTTTTTTAATAGCAACTCTGCTAGATACAATTCACATTTAAAGTGTATAATCCAATGGGTTTTAGTATATTCATAGAATTTTGCAACTCTGAATTTGATTTGCATCATCACAATCAAGTTTACACCATTTTCATCACCCGCAATAGAAACCTCATCTATTAGTAACCACTCCCCATTTCTCCCCAACCCTCTAAACCCTGGCTCAGCCCCTACTGTATCACTTCATTCCTAATTGGCTATACCATTTTACATTCCCACCAGCAGTGTATAGAAGTTTTCAGTTTCTCCACATCCTCACCAACGCTTGTTATTGTCTGTCTTTTGATTCTAGCCATCCTAGTGGGAGTGAAGTGGTATCTCACTGATTTGATTTCCATTTCCCAGGTGGCTAGTGATGTTGAGCTCTTTTACTATACTTATTGGCCATTTATATATCTTTAGAGAAATGTGTATTCACATTCTTTGTCCATTTTTTAATTGGGTTGTCTTTATTGAGTTGTAGAAGTTATTTGCATATTATACATATAAATCCTTATAAGATTTATGATTTTCAAAAATATCTTCCATTCTGTGAGTTAGTTGTCTTTTCACTTTATAGATTGGCATCTTTAGAAGCACTTTTTTTTTTAATGGATGAAGTTCAGTTTATCTGTGTTTTCTGGTTGTTGTTTCTTGTGCTTTTGATACTATCTCTAAGAAACCATTGCCTATTCCAAGGTCATGAAGATTTACTCCTGTGTTTCCTTCTAAAAGTTTAATTGTATTTAGCTTTTACATTTAGGCTTTTCATTTTTTAGTTAATTTTCGTATATTGTGTGAGGTAGGGGTCCAACTTCATTCTTTTGCATATGGGTATCCAGCTGTTCCAACCCCATTTGTTGAATATAATAGTATCTTCAGTATTAAGGTTGTCTTGGATGTTAAGCCGGAAATTTTCTTGATGATCTCTCACTCAGTAAAGCAAAGCACTCCTACTAAATTTCTTAATATCATGCTTTTTTCGAGGTATTGATAGATTATTTTGTTTTAAAATTTAAATATTTTGATAAGTGAGACAGTAAGTGGTTTTGTAGGCTTCGATAGTTGTAACAAAATAGAAACCCCACTTGGTTTTATGGTTAAACAATCTTTTTGCTTTATTTTAGGTGTGTAGTATGCATGTGTGATTTTGAGTCAAGGCAGCTACTTAGAGTTTTACCCTGTAACCACGAGTTCCATGCCAAGTGTGTCGACAAATGGCTTAAGGTAAAATGATGGCATCTGAAGAGAATGACATCGCATTTTCTTTCTTATGCATCATAGTTTCATGTAGAGTAAGTCCATGGTTTGGTGGAGGGTGATTAAGGAGACAAAATTAAAACACAGCTTTCAGTATGATTTCTGCAAATTAAGAGAAAGACCAGTAGAAATGAACTACAATCATCAGTGTGGGAGTGATTGAGCAAAATCTGAAAATGGGTTTTCTGTCCTTGATAATCAATATGTCCTAACTTTCTTCTAAGAGTTTAGAGGGGACCTCACTGGAGGTTCTTTGTCAGAGATTTACATGAGAAATAAACCTCTAGTGCTTTTACATAATTCTGACCATTTTCTCCTTTGTGTATATGGGTCGGGGGGAGTCCAGAGACACAAATTCTAATAGTATGCCAGGGTGAAATTATTTCAGGGACTTCTTATTTTCTATTTTTTATAATAGTAGGATAAAAATGTGATGAAGTAAAATAATTTAGTAAACTTAATGGTTTGTTTTAGATTATTCTGAGTAGGAGATGATAATACTGGCTTAGATAACTTCACGGTTGGTGAGGAAGACAGATGAGTTAAAATAAAATAGAATCAGTCCTCTGTGTGAGCACAGATTAAGGGTACCCAGTTTAGTCCAAACTGAATCCTGAAGGCAAAGAGTCTAGACTTTTTAGAAAAATGAGGTTATTATATATGCATAGCCCTGACATGTGAGAACAGAGAATGACCAGAAAATCACGGGTTCCATGTGGCTGATGGCTAGAGTGTGAGGGAGAGAGGCAAGAGAAGAGAGGGGTTCAGAGGTAAAACCAGGAGCCAGCTTATTGCAAAGTCACTGTGAAGTGTGCGGGAGTTTGGACTTGATCCTGAAAACATGTGAGAGGATATGCTTTAGAAAGATCACGGCCACAGTTTGGAGAATGGAATAGAGATAATTTCTGAGAGACAGAGAGATGAAATAAGGATGTTCTGGGCCAGATGGAGAAGAAACAGTAGAAGTTGGATGAAAAGAAGAGTACTTGATTTGAGAGCTATCATAATGTAAAAATGAGAGTATTTGATGAAAAATGCTTCGTAGAACGTAAGAGAGCAGGTGTTGCTTAATGTTTCTGATTTTAGCAGCACAGCCAATGGTAGTGCCATTTGTTGAGATGGAGTTTTAAGCCAGTTATTAAATTTGTCTAAACTGGTGATGGGTAGTTTTGTCTGTATGTTGAAACGGACCTATTAAAAAATTATTCATAGGCTATTGTTTTTGAGGTTTGTGGAGTATATTTTGAAAGATTAAATGATTGCTTTGTACCTTAAAGAAACAAAGAATGTAAAAACTATGTGGAAAGTAAAAATAGTTCTATTGCTTTTAATATGTTTCACCGTATAAGTCAAAATTCAAACAAGTTTTCTCTTCTGTGTTTCAGGCAAATCGTACTTGCCCAATCTGCCGAGCTGATGCTTCAGAAGTGCATCGGGATTCAGAATGACCAACTTAAGAGCACAAATTTAATTTGGGTGTTCCTTATCACATGTATATATGGACTATCCATTGAACTTAATCTGTGTGGCTTCCAGCCCTCCCTTTACCAAAAGGGTCAATGGACCTTTCTTTGCACTGTGTGACTTAATCAACTATAAAAGCTTACAATTAGTCTTCACAATTATGGGATTGTTATACTAACCGTGTGATTGGAACTCCAAAGACTTTTTCTTTAGCTTAATTTTGTGTGTGCACTAACATTCCCTGGTTTTCGTGTGATCATTCCGAGTGTTGCTGCAAGATTACAGTGGACGTGATCTTTTAGCATGTGCTTTTATAAAAAGTGGTAGCTCCAGATGATATAGCAATCTACCTTATATAGAGCCTTCAGAAACTGTGAGTGGAAATGAATGCAGCGTATGACTGTTGGTGATAAATGTATCTGTGTGTGTGTGAGAGAGAATGTGTGAAACTACTTGTGTGAGGGCATGGTAGCTCAAGTGTGTATGAGATCCTGTATACCAGCATGTACCAAGAATGTGTGTGTAGTTTTAATTATGCTGCAATGTATAATCTGGTGTGTTATTTAAACAGCACTAGTACTGTACACTGGTTTTTTCCCTTGTGTTTGCTGTTGCACACTGATTGATAAGGGTGCATCAATTATAAGCATTGAATACTCCATCCCCTTCCCTCCCAATGAATGGAATGAGAAAAGCCTTCTTCCTTTGCTTCAGGCAGCTGTCACCTTCTCTTCGTTGGTGATCCCACGTGGGTCACTTAAGGAAAAAAGTGTAACAGATTCTCACTCCATGAACCTGATAGTTTCATTCTGTTGTGAAAAAGAAATTTTTAAATCTCCAACTTGCTGTTTCCAAAAAGAAGGTGCAATATCATACATCATCAATTAGCAATATTAGCATTTCAATCAATGATTTGAATGTTGATACTCTCTTGTTTTCCCTTTACCTTTCCAGTAAGCTTCTTACCGGAAGTACTTGTGATTTTTTTTTTTTTAATGTTTAGATTTGTAGTCTATTCTGAAGATATTTGAGTAATATATTTCTAAGAAATACCACTGGTCCCATGAAGTCTCACCTCCTCTACTTCCACCAGAACAAAATCTGTTAACTCAGCTTGACTTCTGATATGTTCTTTGTTCAAGCTCCCATAGGCAACTAAATTGTTTTCAGAAAACTATATTTCTGTCCTGCCAAGCTCCAGTTCTGAAAGTTGTCTAGTTCTTTTCCCCTCAGTAAATGTGCTTCTCATCGAAATCCTCATTTCCAGGATAGATCAAGTGCTGTGACAGCTCAAGTTCTTTAGACCTGATGTGCTTTGATGTTTTATTGCTTTTCTTTTTAATTTTTGTTTGAATGAGAAAAAGATTAATTTAACAGGTGTCCAGAATACTTGCAGTATAAATGAAGATTTGATTTTTGTATAAAAAATAATGCTGTAAAACAGGAATTGACCTTCATTTAGTTGATCTGAAAATAATACATAGCTGTGTGGGTTTTTTTAACAGGTTCATTGAGCATAATTCAGATTGTTTAAAATCATTTTTCCAGCAATGTTTGGATTCCTCTCTCATTCTTCTAGTGTGCTCAACATTGCCTCTTCCTGCAGTTGATGTCCTTGCTCTGTTTGCAGTAGCACAAGCTGCATAACTCCAGTCGGGACTGTAATGACTTGCTGCCAGCCTCACTCAGCTTTCAGTTGGCTCTGTGTCTGTTTCTACTCAGTGTTAACTACTTGTTACTGCCGTGCTACTTGCCTTCCCTTGAAGACTCTATAAGCTCATCACAGCTTAGAGTTCAGTAAAGTCAATTCACACAGAAGCACAATTTTGCCCTTTTAAAGACACTGTTGCCTCTATTTAGTCATACAAGTAGGATTTTGTGTACCTTCTGTTTGCCCCTGTATTTGTCAGTGCATCAGAAATACATCTAAACAGTGGTAAAATGCACGTTACTTTTAAATCATTAGAATATCCTCCACCTGTTCCTGATGAATCAAGTGTGTTAAAGACCAAAATTATTGGCGTAATAATCAGCTACATTACAAATCACGTATAGTTTAATCTTTATTTTTTTTAATTAAGAAATCATGTTTAAAATGGCAAAAGCCCATCTTATACATAGACTTTTATATAGCTGCAAAAAATTTATATCTGTACAGATCTAACATAACACTACTACACTCAGTATTCATTTTATTGAAGCATGCAAGTAAAGCACTTTTTCTAATTTATATAGATACCTAATTAACAAGGCACATTGTACTAATGACTAGGAAAAGTAGCTCTTTCCTCCCTCCCTCTGACGAATTCTTAATACCCCTTTTCCATTAAAATTTTGAGAGGTTGTGGCAATTTAGGAGGCAGCAGGGTCTATTTTGGTAAAATCCTGAATGAATTGTTGCACTCTCGTGACTGATCTGTCTTTGGGAATGTCTTCTTTGCATGGGGCTCTTAAGGATGTGTGCAGACTTGCTTATTAAGTGGTTAGTGCATATTAAGAGCATACGTGCATGTGTTCTGAACCAGCTTAGACTAGACTAGCCACAGTGAGCAACTTTGTGGCTAGCAGAAGAGAAAGAACAGTTGATTCATACCCAGCTGTTGACACCTTGGGTGATACACCAGATAGCAGGCAGATGTTGGTTTGTTGCCTTCTTCCTCTTTCCTCCTAAAACAATTTTGGCTTTACCACCTTAACTCTGCTGTGTTTTTTGTTTTTCTATGCATGAATTACCATCTTTGTTTGTTTGTTTTTAGCTCCCCCTCTTCCCCAAACAGAACAAAACAAAAAACAAGTCCTCCAGGTATCAAGATCTCATTAGGATTTTCTGTCCTGAATTTTTTTGAGCAAAATCTGGAAAACGTGAAAGCATATTTAGATTTTATACACTCTCTGAAATGTGATTTGTTAAGATTCTTATATTTGGACCTCTTATAACATTTTGAAAGAGATCTACCAACTCACTTAGAATATTTTTCACAGATATCTTTAGGCCTGTTAGAAAGCTATTTTCCCCCTGTTGGTACATTTGGTTACCTCATTTTGCTGTTTCTTTCAGATTATGAAAGCTTACAGGGGTGTATCTTTGGAATCATTTGCTGAGTCATTTCCTCAAATCATACTCCATTGTATCAGTTAACATAGTTTTAAATGTACGTATTATAAATATCTGTAACCAAATCATTTGAAGGCTTGATAAATTTTTAACAAAGTTTGTACATTTTTTATGAAAGTTACTAGTAATGCTTTACTAAGTAGTGCAATGAATTTTTATTTTTAATCCCTGTGCCCAATTTTGGAGTTGAGAGGGTTGTTGGTAATAAATGTATGATGTACACTTAAAACATTCGGTTGTGTTTGGTGTTACTGTGTTAGGGAAGGGTAGGGGTTGTGTATGTTTGGAGGGAGGGGTGTAGAGAGGGATTCTCACAGGAAGATAGAGCTCTTGAGCTACTAGCAGCCAGATTTAACTTTTAGGCAGTAATTCAGATTTTTGTTTCTGTGTTTGTGTATAAACAACTTAGAAACATAAAAGCAACTTGCATTGTAACTCATATGGTACATATTTATATCTTTACAAAGGCCAAGAAGATAGCTTGAGTGTAGGCATACACATGGTGTATAAGCTTATTGAACATTAAGGTTACATAAGTGGGCAGCTAGATTTCTTTCTGTGTATGTCAACTATAAGATGTAGGAAATAAGAGTACAAAAGATAATTGGGGGAGATGCAAGAGGGAGGAGATACAGGGATATATGTATATGTATAGCTGATTCACTTTGTTATAAAGCAGAAACTAACACACATTGTAAAGCAATTATACTCCAATAAAGATGTTTAAAAAAATAAACTATGGAAACCAAAAAAAAAGATAATTGGGCAGATTTGTTCACATTAGCTATGTCTGACTTGTCAATATAATATGGAAAGAGGAGCCTCTGCTTATCATTTTCCATACATGTTTGTGTAATTGCTTTCCTTTGACTAAAAAAGGAAGAAAGTAAAGCAGTCTATATATATGCTGAAAGTAGAAGTAAAATACCAAAAAAAAAAATGAGGCTAATAGATCCCAATTCTCACTCTTTCAGGAAGCAGTCCTTTGGCTTAAGGTGATACCCTCAGCCTGGCTCCAGTCCTCCCTTGACAGAAGCATTCAGAAAAGGGACTAAGTCCTGATTGTTTCCCTCATTTTCCCAGCATACTTGAAAGAGTGAGTGTTTGTGTTGGACTTTGAATGACTCAAAACTTGTACTGTCTTACTGCAGAAGCATTTACTGCCCAGTCAGTACCTATGCACTCTCTCCCATCCCCCTTCCTACAATAAGGCAGCGAGGCCTGTGCAGCTGGGTTTGACCAAAGGACTATAAGCTTAGGCCATGGGGGAGCATTTAAAAGCTAGCTCTCTTTTCCTCTGCCATGTTGATGGCATCCCTGGATCCTGAGCCACTGTCTGGAAGAGAGCTGTCCTAGAAAGCCACTGGACTCCACAGATTTTCTGCTAACAATAAGTAGAGGTCCTTAAATTACCCTTCATCAGGACTTCATCTTTGCCAGTTTATTTCCCCCCTTACAAGTCTTTTTAGTCTTATTCTAACTACATTTTGATAATACTAATCCTCAAATGTGCCAATTAAACATCACTGGCTACAGTTAACTTTTACTAGATCACGAGATCTGATTTGCACCACAGGATAAAATTCTTCTGAATGTTTGTGGTCAGATCACTATCAAATGTTTCAAGTCTCCTGTGTGCTTCAGACTAATGAACTGTATAGACAAGGATGTCCAATAGAAGTGTAGTTAGCCACATACATAATTTTTTAAATTTTAGTGGCTATGTTAAAAAATAAAGTTTTTAAAAAATATATTCAACCTAGCATACCCAAAATATTTCAATATGTAGTCAGTATAAAAGATTATTGAGATAACTTTGTATTTTCTCGTACCAAGTCTTTTAATCCAGTGTATAAATTGTATTTACAATACATCTCAATTTAGCTACATTTCAAATGCTCAAATAGCCACATGTGGATGGTGGCTACCATGTTGGACAGGACAGACCTAGATGCCAGGTTATCTGGTTTCCAACTAATTGAAGGTTACTCTTGATATCCCAAGGCTTCTTAATGTTTTCATTGCATGCCTTTATAAACTACAGTATGATTAGAAATATGTTACTCTTTGTAGAGTGGAATGTAACTCGTTGCTATATTCAATACATAAATACGTAAAAATCAGACTTAGTTCCTGTGAACATCGTATATAGCTTCCCTGGCTAACATTCAAGAACAAAGTTCCTTGTTTGTCAGTTAATTCCCAAATCAAACATTTGCTTATAGCACCTTCAGGATTCATACCTATTTAAAAGATTAACTTGCCAATCAGAAAATTGGGCATTCTGAAGAGAGTAAGAAACTTTGAACCCACACGGAGAGGGTGGGGTGGATCCCAGCTGAGATTGCTTTACATACAGTGCACATGCTCTTAACCTTTTTCATGTGGCTATCTCTTGCCTCCCAAACTGGCAGGAGATGTAGGAATAAGAAAGATTTGAAGAAAAAAAAATGAACATAGTGACAGCAAGGGATACTGAATGTCATCTTATATTTTGGAAATGTGCTGCAGAATCAGTATGGATGTTTTCTCACTACAAAGAGGGAGAGAATTAGGAGGAAGGAACCCACATTCCCTTCAGACCTCTGATTCTTGGTCTACACATGGAAACAAAGTATAGCGGCTGGTTAATAGAAGGACCTACAGCCCACACCCAGCACTCTGCCAGTACCCAACCAGGTACACAGTAAAGGTGTTTACCAGCTGCCGCCTTAGCCTCCCTTTCAGTGTTAGAATCCCTTCCCCACAGCCCTCCCTTAATAGGGCTTAATAAGAGATTCTAAAGCAGCCTCCCTCTTCCCACTACCACAGTACTTTCAGGTTTAGATGAGAATAAGCTTTATATTATCCAGCCTTCTTGGTAGTTATTATCTTTTAATAAAGAAGAGTTCTCCAAACATGTGCCAAGTAGGTTTCTGACAGTGCCAACGTAATCCTGGTAATAATAGACATTTCTGTAGTCAGTGCAAGCAATATGGTGTCCACATGTTTTAGTTCTTTTTCTCCCCTTCTGCTTTTGGATATGTTCATACTGGACTTCAGCTAAATCAGAGAACAATAACCTTGCCTCCATTACCAAAACAAAGCCAGCCTTGCCAAGAAAAAAATGTACCTCAATCTATGGCGATTCAGGCTCAGAATGCCCCAGTTTGATATCAGTGAGGAGGAACATAGATTGCATTTACTCTAATTCCACAATATCTAAAAGAAACTTGGATCCTCTATCTAATCCAAGCTACTAAATTTTAGTTGGAGCAAATCAGAAAGGAAAAAGTGCAAGGTCAGTCAATTCCTGTTTCCCACAAAATAAGGAGAGATCCAAGTCCTTCCTAAGGAGTCTGCTATGAACAGACTATGCTACACAAGTTTTTATTAAGCACCAGCTTAGGCCAGGCAGCTTCAGAATCAGGAGGTCTTAATGTTTTAGTTTTCTATGACTGCCGTAACAAATTTCCACAAATTTGGTGACTTAGAACAAATTGAATCTCTCAGCTTTTGGGCCAGAAATTCAAAATCGGTGTTGGCAGCCTTGTTTTACCCTGGAGGCTCCGAGTGAGAATCTTCCGTGCTGCTTTCTCCTTGGAGTTTTTCGGCCTGTAGACACGAAACTCCAGTCTCTGCCTGTCTATACATGGGTCTTCACGTCTCCCCTGCATCTCTGTGTGTCTTCAACTGAATGGAAGTCCCCACACCTCTACATAGAAGTCAGCTATAGGGGTACCTCCAAGGGAAAGCCAGGTTTGTCCAATCTCAGTAAATTTTTTGAATCTGTTTCAATGAACTCAAAATTCCAGAATTTCTTTTCTTTTTTTTTTTTTACAATTTATTATTTTATTTTTGGCTGTGTTGGGTCTTCGTTGCTGCGCACGGGCTTTCTCTAGTTGCGGTGGGCAGGGACTACTCTTCGTTGGTGGTGCGTGGGCTTCTCACTGTGGTGGCTTCTCTTGTTGCAGAGCACGGGCTCTAGGCGCGTGGGCTTCAATAGTTGTGGCAGGTGGGCTCAGTAGTTGTGGCTCGAGGACTCTAGAGCACAGGCTCAGTAGTTGTGGTGCACCGGCTTAGTTGCTCCGCGGCATGTGGGATTTTCCCGGACCAGGGCTCGAACCTGTGTCCCCTGCATTGGCAGGCGGATTCTTAACCACTGCACCACAAGGGAAGTCCCCCAGAATTTCTTGTAAAGCATGACCAAAATAATTTTGACTTGGAAAGTGTTGAAGGGGCTCCTTCCTTTATCTTCAGTTCATTCTTGCAGCCAAAGATAAACCTCAGTCATGCTCTCACAGATTGATTCAGAGTAGCACAGCTTCCTAGTATATCCATGAAATTGACTGTGAGAGTTCAATATGAAATGTACCGTCAGGTAAGTGAACAATTAGCAATTTTTTTTAAAGGGGGAGTGAATAAATAGGAACAAGCCTGCATTCTATGTCCCAGGTGTACGATTTGATCCATGAGGGTTCCTTTGTTGAATCAAAATCTGTTGAACCTTGAAAACATTATGGTAAGTGAAAGAAGCCAGATGAAAGGCCACATATGGTATGATTCCATTTATGTGAAATGTTAAAGGCAGATCTGTAGACACAGAAAGTAGATTAGCAGTTGACTAGGCTGACTTAGGAGGGTTGGGGGTGACAGCCAAGGAGTATGGGTTCCTTCTTGGGGTAATGAAAGTATTCTGAAATTGTGATGGGTGCACAATTCTGTGAATATATTGAAAGCCATTGAATTGTACACTTTAAATGGGTGAACTGTATGTGAATTATATCTCAATAAAGCTGTTTTTCAAAAACACAACACAATACCCACCAGAATGTCTATAATTAAGAAGATTAACAATACCATGTGTTGGTGAGGGCATGAAGCAAAGGGAATTCTCATACACTGTTGATGAGAATATAAGTTGGGACAACCGAGTTAGAAAACTGCTTGATAGTATCTACTAAAGCTAAGCATATCCTATAACCCAGTAATTTCTCTCCTAGGTATACACCAAACAGAAATGCATACACAAAAAGTACGTACAAGAATGTTCACAGCAGACTCTAATAGCCCCAAACTGGAAACAACCCAAATTTTTACCAACTACTGAATTGATAAATTATGGTTGATTTTTGCAGTGGTTTTTAAAACAGCAGAGAGAATAAAGTACAAATACACAGAGCAACATGGATGAATCTCAACGAATATATTGAATAAGACACAAAAGAATACATACTGATCATTCCAATTATTGAAATTTCAAAGTCAAGCAAAATGGGTCTATGCCATGAGAAGGCCTGACAGTGGTTATCCTTGGCAGCAGTGGTAGTGACTGAAAGGAGCAGAGGGCACAAGGGGCATCTGGGCTGTTAGGAATTTTCTGTTTGTTAATCTATGTGCTTCTTTGCACAGTGGTTCTATTTGAGAAATTAATTGTAATCTGTGCTTACGATTTGTTCAGTTTTCTGTATATATCATTTTATGAACTTTATTTTAAAAATAAATGGTAGGTCCCACTCTGTGACCCTTTGGTAGAAGCACAGGTATACAATGCACGTGGACAAATGAATTTTTATCTTTTTTTTTTTTTTTTTTTGCCACATGGCTTGCAGGATCTTAGTTCCTCGACCAGGGATTGAACCAGGGCCCACCTAACTGCTGGACCACCGCCAGGGAACTCCAAATTTTTGTCATATTAAATGAACCATACCAGGTACATCAATACCCCCAATGTTGCATCACATAAAACTTAAGCTCCCCAAATTAAACACTTCCCCATCCCAAAACATCTGTGTTTTGAATTTGCTTTTTAAGTTAAACAGAAAGTGTGAGAGCAGCAACAATATTTCCAGAATATTGCCTCCATGCTAATAAAAGGTAAGTATTTAAGCATGACATCTACACCAGGGGGCACTGTTGTACAAAACCAGGTTCCAAATAAAAGCCTTTTAATGTACAGGTCAGGACTGATGTGGTTATAAACATCCAAAATCTGTTTTAATGTTGCTTTTATTTACAGAAAGCATACATTAAAAAAATCTGTTTCCCCGAATAGTACAGGATCACTACAGCTAAAAGACTCCTTTCTTCAAGTGCCTTTGGCTGTTACAGTCCTCTTCTCACTCCCATCTTCCTGTTTCTCTCTTGAGTTTCTTCTCTCTCCTGTCTCTCTGAGTTTCTTTGGCCTGCAGCTTTAATATCAGGGCTCCCTAGGACACGTCCCTCACCCTCTGGTTTTCTCATTCCGCACCCTTTCTCTTGAGTGACCGCATCCTGTCCTACTGATTCAACTGATCAGTCCTCATGACCCAGAGATTCACATCTCCGGTCCCAGCTTCTCTCCAGAGTTTCTGCCTACTGAACATTTCCTCCTGAACTTCCGCCTCCCCGTTCCGAACAGCCCACAGGCACTCAAACTCAGTGCATCCAAATGTGAACTTATCAGATTTCCCCCAAACTTGTTTCTCCTCCTGCATTCTCTGTTTCCATTGCTGACCCCACCACCCACCCAAATAACGCAGCCAGAAACAGGGAAGTCGTCCTTGACTCATCCATCTTGTGCCTCTGTGATATCTAATCAGTCTCCCCTTTGTCTCCTCCCCTTCCTCCACATCCCCCTAGTTCAGGTTCCATCATCTGCCTTTACAAGCTCTTGCTTCCAGCTATGCACTCCACCCCCTCATATTCAGACCTCTCCACAGCCTCCAAAACGAGTCCTTCAAAGTATTAATCTGGCTCCCTTCACCCCCATCCCCACCCATAGCCTCAAACCCTTAAAAGGCTCTCATTGCCTGCAGGACACAGTCCAAGCTTACAGCAGGAGCCCCTCTCCAACAAAAGCCCCATTTCGGTCTGCTGGCTGTGGTCCCAGCCTCAATGCTCAAGACCCCTTTGCCTTGTAACTTACCCTCTAACAGTATCAATCTGCTGAAGGTTCCCCAGACACGTCGTATTCTTTCTTTCTTTATATTTTCTCAAGCATACCCCTCTGCCCGGAAGGCCTCTTCCTCCCTTGCTCTCTACTCGAATGACTCAACTCAGGTATCACCAGAAGAACTTTCCTGGTACTGTAAGTCAGGTCAGGTGCTTTAACTCCTTCTGTAACAGCCTGGGATGAGCCATTTCTCTTCCCCAGGGTGTTGTCAGCACTTGTGGGGTTTGTTCGCTAGCCTCTGAGCATCTTGAGTCTGCACTGAGGCATGTCTTTACCTCTAGGGCCTAGCACAGAATCTGGCGCAGGGTAAAGGTTCAAGAAATGTTTCCTGAGTGAAGGAATGGAGAATGGCTCCCCAGCTTGAATGGCTAGGTAGGTGGCTGGTGGGAACAATCACCCAAGGGATGAATCTGCACGAGGAGCAGTTTTGACAAAAGTGAGGACGGGAGACGAGAGCGTGAAGGATGGGGGCCTGGCCTTTTAGACTCCCGGTGAAGTGCACACGCAAGGGCAGATGTCCAATGGGCAACTGGATGACCAGGTTTGGAGCTCTGGAGAGAAGCCTGGGCCATTGGGTTTTGGAAGCGTTCAATTGTGTCAGCTAAGAAGACAAGGCTGACTTCAGAGGCCTCAGGAGGGAGTCTCCTCAGGGCTGGCCGAGAGGTGGGGGACCAACCCTCCCTTCCTCATGAGCTAGAGCATGCTGACCTGGGCCAGGCTCCTGGTGGCTCTGAATAGTGGAAGATAAACAGACACTCCTTTACTCAAACATGCTAGGGAGAGGCTGCCCCAGCTGTCAGTGACTCTCCCAGTTCTGAGAGAACCGCACTTCCTGGATTCGCATGTGGGGTGAATTGGTTCAGGTCAACATTGACTCAGGCAGGTGAGAGCCTCGCCCCTCATACTGGCCTCACTCACTAGTAGACCCCGATCAGGAGCAAGCCCTGGCCTGGGCACCGAACACAGATGCCATCGGTTCTCTGACCACCTAGGGTCCAGCAGGGCCGATTCTCCAGAGAGGGCCTTGCTTGCCCCCCAGGGGATGGAGTGTTATGATCCTTCCCGGGAATCCACCACCCAAACTCAACCTGGATCCAAAGGCCATGCTGGAGGAAATGCCCCAGAATTTCTTCACGACACAACGTGGCAGAGAACTCTGAGGTCCCAAGTGACTATTTCATCACGGGCTCTCATCCACTTTGTGAATTGCACAGTAAACAGCCACAGGGGCTGCTTGGACCAAATGCCCACAGAGTGAAAAAGTAGGCAACCAGCAGAAGTTGTGGGTTCCAAGCTCCTTTCTCAGCAACCCGCTAGCCGAAAGGTGTGATCCCTTTTGCTGGTCTGCAGAGAAAATACTGCTTCTGGGGTATCTGCTCAGGTCACCATGGCCTTACTTAGCTGACACCCATCCAAAGGGAGGCCAGGGGAGCGGCCATTTCGGATAACGTCATTCACCCCCTGTGTCGGGGTGTGCCTTCCCAGGATTTGGGGAGGAAGAAAAGGACAGTGACTTACTGGCCTCTTCTCCTGCCTCAAGGCCTGGAGAAGCAGAGAACATGTCTGCCGGAGGAGAGAAGAATGAAGCAGAAACACAGAAATGAGCGGAGACAAAAGAGAGTCTTGATGGCTTTTCAGTCCCTGGTTCTTTTCCCACCTGTGTCTCAGCCCTCAGGCTCCACGAGATACCCTTGCATCCTTACGACAAATGTCCAGGGTTTTGACTCGGCTAAGTCCACTCCAACTCACTGAGAATCCTAATCAGTCCTGGAAATGTGCCACTAATTAGCTCTGTGCCCATGGGTAATTTGCTTAACCTCTTTGGGCATCATTTCCTCGTCTGTCAACCGAGGATAATAAGGTTCTTCACAGGATCAAAGGAACTAAATCAGATAATGTAGTGCAAGGGAAAGTGCTGACGATAGTACCACCCACACAGCAGGCTCATGACTGATGACTTTCCCATCGACTCCTTCCCTAAGAGATCAAAGGCCCCACAAAGATCTGGAGAGAAGACTCCAGAGTCATTCACATATTGGTGATGGGTGGTTGAAACCCAGAATTGGATGAAAAATCAGTTCTTTTTCCCCCTAAAAGAGGACTAGAGCATTGAGTGTCTTCTGAAACTGAAGAGGCAGCATCTTTCTCTGTACTATGTTCTTAGGATGGCAGATCTAGATGCTTGCCTAAAGGATATTTTTCATTACCTACCATTCCCTCATTTTTCCTTAAAGTCCCCACCAACCTCCCCATGCAGCACACGTTCTCAGGAGGAAATGGACTTCAGTCCTGGCTCCAGGTGGGCCCTGGGTAGTTAAAGCCAGTGAGGACATTCCATTCCTCTGGGCACAGTCAGGGCTTTGAGGGGCAAGTTATGGTGAATCTCCAGCTCTTCTTTGGAATGTTGGTTCAGAAATGCCCTCTGTCCCCCTGGATGTAAACATGGATGTATGTGTCCCTTCTGGCTACCCAGAGTCATCCTACAGGGATTAGCCTCAGGATGAAGCTGACCCCGTGAAGGCAAAGGAGATTTGTAAAGAAATGGGACCAAAGTTCACTTTCATCTGACTTCTGGCCATGTGAGCCAGCAAAGCCCCTGTTCAATTTGGCTTTTCTGTAACTGGCAAAATAGGATCATAACTGATAGAACCGTGAAAACATCTTCTGGGGTTCATGATTTCAAAAAGATAACCATAAACAGTGCCAGTGTTTAAACAGAAGCAGCACTAGTATTTGAGATGAAGGACAATTTATGCAAATTTCTCCCCAAACATCAGAGTTCTCAACCAAAGTTTTTACCCCAAGGAAATTCCTCTAATCACCTGGATTTAGCTATTACTCATATGTCAATAATGATCAGATTTGTGTCTCTCCTGAGCCTCAGATTGGATGTCCCCTTGGCAGCTCAGAAAGAAGAGAGGTGCTGAAGTTGAAAGGCCTGGGCTGTTGATCAGGTCATCCTTCCAGAAGTTAGCCCTCTCAAATTGCAGTTGTCAGCAGCAGTAATCCTGAATTTCTGACCTTGTGTTAAAACCACATAGGGGTACAGAAATAGTTGCATATGGAGGCCCATGCCTGCCACGGTTACTTCAGCATAAATATTTAATAACCAGAAAGGCTAAGCGTGAGAGAGGTCAAGAGAAAGACAACCTGTAGTCAAGCTGTTTTATAAAAGAAACTGTGTTACAAGGCAGGGCATTAGTTTTTTGCTGCATAACAAATTATTCCAAAACTTAACAGGTTAAAATAATAAACATGTATTATGTCACACAGTTTCTGAGGCTCAGGAATCTAGCAGTGGCTTAGCTGGTTCTGGCTCAAGGTGTGATTTAAGTGATTCACACTTCAAGGTGTGAATGAAGATGTGATTAATCTGTCAGCAGGGGCTGCAGTCTCTGGAGACTCGACTGGGGCTGAAAGGTCTGCATCCAAGCTCATTTATGTGGTTGTTGGCAGCCCTCAGTCCCTCACTTATGGCCTCTCCATAGGGCTGCTTCACATGGTAGCTTGCTTCCCACAAAGCAAATGATCCAAGAAAGAGAACTCAGGTCTTTCATAACCTGGTAAGCTTATAACCTCATCTTGGAAGTGACATGACATCTCTTTTGCCATATTCTATTGGTCACACAGACCAGCCCTGGCACAGTGTGGGAAGGGACTACTCAAAGGTGTGGCTACTGGGAGGCAGGGATCAGCAGGGGCCTTCTTGGAGGCAGCACATTTCAAGATGTCCCGAGAGGCATAGGAGAACATCTCTAGGGGCACAGGAGAATAATTGTGCATCTCCTGGAGGTCTGGCACCAAAGCCCTAAGCAGCTAACTGCAAAGGAGAAATGTTCTTGATGTCTCCCAATTTATCCCTCTTGAATTAAATACTGAATAATTATGTTACATCACCTTTTCCACCAAAACTTTTACATAAATGAGATGCTCTCATAAACCCCGTGGCATACATTGGGTATGTCCAGTGCTAAGCTTCTTCCAGTTTGAGAAGCAGGGCAGGGGGACCTCTTCCAGGGCTGGTGGGATGGTCTGGGGAAGCCAAAATGACAACTGTTTAGAAGAATCAGCAGCTAAATTAAAAGCCTGCCTGTGGTAGCTCGTAAGCATATGTACACATACACACACATACCCTCTTTCCGTCTCTGTTTCAGCTGAGACCCCAAAGGCTGAGAGTACATGATAGAGGCTTAATTCTCCTGCATCCCAAGAGAGGAGCCAGACCACATATGCAGGACATGCTAAGATGTCCTGAAACCAGCCTTGCTGACATTAATGCTCACCCCATCCAGCCCACAAGGGACAGAGGGCTGGAGAGTTACTGGAGTGTTGAGGCTTCCTGTCCCCTCTCCCCACACTCCCCACAGGGAGGGAGAGATGCTTCCCCTTTACCTAAAGTAATGTGAGAGGAACCTTCAGGGAACAACTAGAGGGCTTACATGTGCCCTCTGGACTTTGGGGGACAGAGGGGACAGGGTCTGATGCCTGGCTGAGAAGTGTAGCAGGGCTGCGTGGAGAGGCTGGGCAGGGCTGCACTGGCAGGAGCTGCCTTACCACTGACAGTGCTGGACAGCAAGCTTGAGAGTGAGCTCCCTGCATTTGAATTTCTAGAAGGATAGAACCCTGAACATTAGCAGCGACTCTCTCTGCAGAGCGGAGTGGAATTAGGGGTCAAAAGGTGTGGAAAGAAACTCTGATGTTTTAATCCAAATACTTCTACATTGCCCAAAATAAACATGTTTATATGTTACCATAAAAGGAGAAAATAAAGGAATTTTTAAAAAGTACATACAGGGCTTCCCTGGTGGCGCAGTGGTTGAGAATCTGCCTGCCAATGCAGGGAACACGGGTTCGAGCCCTGGTCTGGGAAGATCCCACATGCCACGGAGCAACTGGGCCCGTGGGCCACGACTACTGAGCCTGCGCGGCTGGAGCCTGTGCTCTGCAACAAGAGAGGCCGCGACAGTGAGAGGCCCGCGCACCGCGATGAAGAGTGGCCCCCACTCGCCGCAACTAGAGAAAGCCCTCGCACAGAAACAAAGACCCAACACAGCCATAAATTAATTAATTAATTTTTTTTAAAAAGTGACTGATTCACTTAGGATTAGACCAAAAAAAAAAAAGTACATACAATGAACACATAACAATAAATGGTTTGCTCAAGGGGTAGTACTGAGAAACATTATTTCCAGTGATTTCAGATTTTCATTATGTTGAATTGTTTTACAATAAACACGTTTTATTTTTAGAAGCAGAAAAATATCCAGAGATAGCACTGAATGAATGAATGAAAGCTACCAGAAAGACCAGCTTTGCATCCCTCTTCTCTCTCATTTAAATGCAGAACTCTGACTAGTTGGGTAGGACGGCAGCTGGCCAGTCCCGATCTCTGCTGTGGGGCAGCAGGTGTCAGGCCCAGAGAACTCCTCTTTTCTCTGGCTGCCCACACCGAGGAGGGGGCTTTCAGCCAGCACTGGGAACGGGTCTGTGCTCCTGACCAGCCACCGTGGGGACACCAGCACCTTGAGAGTCCTGGCTGTCTCTGGCTGGGACTCTGCCACCTGCCAGACCTCGCTGCTCCCTCAGTTCTCCCCGTGTGAGCCTGGCTCCCCAGAACCGCACCCACCTGCCCCCTTGCCCCTCCTCCCTCTTCCTCTTCCACTGATCTTCAACCATGGTTAACCTTCTGACAGGGAAGCCGAGGCACCCTGGGACGAGAGTCACCCAAGGTTCAAGCAGGGAGTGAGAGGCAGGGCTGCCAGCTGCCAGCAGAGCCTCTCCCATCTGGTCCGCATCCCTCCCTGTTGGCTCATGGCCACACCCTTCCCTCCTCCAGGACTGACTTGGGTTAATGGGGTGGCCCCAGAGTCAACGTGTCCTTGACACATGGCCAGACTCCTCAATAGCCTTCTTAATGAAACGTGGAAGCTGCAAAGTTCAAGTGGGTGTTTAGTATTGAGCTTTGGCTCATACACTCAGTGATCAAATAGCAATAGACTCATCAAACAAAGACCATAAAGTTCATCTCAGCCTTCTTAAGGAAAAGATGTTTGGAGTCTGGAAGTTTTTCAGTAGGCTGGGCAGGTGTTAGAAGCAGCCTGGGAGTTTTGAGCAGACAGCTGCTGAGTCTGTGAGGGGTACCCAAAGGCTATGGGCTCTGAGCCTCTGCTGGTTCAGCTCTAACTTATGAGCTTGGATTCGGCTATACAGCGTGTTGGGGGACGGCAGCGGGGAGTATCGGCTATGATCTTCCCTTTCTGCATGTCTCCGGGGACCTCCACCCATTCTGCTCCCGACATCTCCATCCTGTTCTCAGGCCTTCAATCAACTTTTGAGGGCAAAAGACATGAGCAGCAAAGGGCTTTGTGTCTTCTGAAAAGGATGTTGAAACGGAACTCAACATATATCTTGTGTTTTCAGAACCTCCCTTTGCTGGCTGCTGTTCTGAACTCTTGACCTTTCCGTGTGCTCTGACTCACCCCTCTGGCAGGCCGGCGAAGCCTATGGACCTCGTCTCACATTGCTGATTCTAATGTAAAATAACCACAAAGGGCTATAGAGGGAACCGAGCATATGAGAATATAGTTATTAGAATATAAACAAATTTGTGATGTGGAAAAAATGCTAGTTTACTAATGCATTAAATGACACGATCTAGCAATAGGTCTAATTACGGCTGTGCTTTTGAAAAAGTGATGAATGTAAGTGATATTTCAGGGTCTCTGGGACAACCAGAGTATGATGGTGAAAGCATCTGTGATTCTAGTTGTGACAAAGTCACAGGTTCTCTGAAGCATGTGGTTTGTTACCCACATGCTTAACTGAAGGGCAATGTAAATTGCAGTTAGAAGTTAATGAAAATCAGGGTGTAATTTTTTCCTTGCTAAGGAAAAACAGACCCTCTCGGTTCTATCTGTGGGCATCTGACTGTGAGCCCCCGAGTCAAGGCTTGTGCAGTGGGCTCTTTGCCTGGTAGTGCTGGCCTGGGTCTTGCAGCCTGGCTCCCCCTTTATTTTCACCTCTCTCTCTCTCTCTCTCTCTCTCTCTCTCTCTCACCCTCTCACCTCCTTTGGCCTCTTCTAAGTGCTATTCATGCAGGGCTAAATGTTACATTTTCCGATTAAGATTGACTTGGCAAGAGGCAGGAATTATGTGTAACTTCCCCGAGCTTTCCATGAGTGTCAGACTCCAAACCCAGGTCTGTCAGTGTCCAAAATAATGTTCTTCCCACTAGGCCTGGGGCTCTTCCCCCCAGAAGAGCAATGCCTGTCCCTGCCTCCCTCTGGCTGTAGAAAGTGTTCATCTAAACAAAGAGTGGGGCCTGTGATAGGGGGATTTTCAAGCTGCCAGTGCACCTTGGGCAGCCGAGCGCTCCCTTGGCCTTGCCTGTCTGTTCTTCAAGCGCTCTGGCCTGGCACACCCCAACATGTGCGGGTTTCAAAATGTCATTTGGCAAAGATTTAAAAATAATGCTCCCCCCATCGTCGGCACTGCCAAAACTGGAGAAAAGGATCCAACCCCAAACCTTTCCCTCCAGAGGCCAGACTTGCCTATGTTTATTGTCTCCGTGTACTGCAAACATTAATCAGACAGCCTCTTTGACCAGACACAGGGAAAATAAAGGTCACACTATCTCCTGCACACAGAGCTCTGAGGCTGAACAAAGGCAGACCCACAAAGGCAGACGTCTGCTTCTGCTCTCTTTGCCTCAGATTTAAAAACCTGTTCATTAGACCTCTTTCTGGATGGCTCACCTGGCCCCCATCAACACCCTTGTCACCCTGCTCTAGTCCACTGAGGGATCCAGACGGCCACCTCAGGTCCATTCGTGCATCTATTCACCCATTCACCAAATGCTCCTTGAATATGAAGGTATGTGTGTATCCTGGCACTATGGGGATGAAACCAATCTCAGCTCACAATCATTGGATTAAATTCTCTTTTAAGAAGGTCTTAAAGCCATGTTCTTGTGGTGCATTTTTATTTTTTCTAGAAACACTTTTAAAAAGAAGGTAGCTTGTATCAGAAAGCAATTTATACATAACCTATACATTATGGGTGATTGTTATTTTATTTTATTTTTTTTAACTTATTTTATTTATTTTTATTTTTGCCTGCATTGGGTCTTTGTTGCTGCGCGTGAGCTTTCTCTAGTTGTGGTGAGTGGGGGCTACTCTTCGTTGCAGGGCGCGGCCTTCTCATTGCGGTGGCTTCTCTTGTTTCGGGGGCTCTAGGCGTGCGGGCTTCAGTAGTTGTGGCACACGGTCTCAGTAGTTGTGGCTCACGGGCTCTAGAGCGCAGGCTCAGTAGTTGTGGCACACAGGCTTTGTTGCTCCGTGGCATGAGGGATCTTCCCAGACCAGGGCTCAAACCCGTGTTCCCTGCATTGGCAGGCGGATTCTTAACCACGGCGCCACCAGGGAAGCCCTGGCTGGTTGTTATAAATACAAAACAGACAGAGCTTTAGTTCTGATCTGAAGGACTAGAGGGTAGAAATCTGGCCTCCCTCCCCTGGCAGCCAGTGCTCTCTAGGCCACCACAGGGACAGTCCCATGTAAACCCTTGGCTCCAGGAGTTTGTGTCTGGCTTAGCCTTATACCACCACCCTCACAGGAAGCATGCCCCTGCTTCAGCCATCCTTTGAGGCCCAGTGGAGCCTTTCCTGTCCACACTGAAGTGATGCCCTCTCCTCTGCATGGACATACTGTTGCCTATGCTTTTTATTGGATGATGGTCTTGTGATTTTTATGACATTTCTTGCATTCTTGCCTTGCATGCATTTAACGTTGCTAAGTTATTTAATTCAGCTGTGCCTAGGTCTTCTCTCCAGGTTCTGAAGGTGCTTCTTTATAATATTTTTTACATCTGAACCCTTTTTTCAGTTAGCCCAAGCCCTTGTCACTTCATCCCTGAGTATAACCATTTATTTAGCATCAAGTGCCTACTTGATGCCAGGCCTTGTTCTTTTTTCTCTGCTTTATTGAGGTATTATTAACAAATAAAATTGTAAGGTATTTAAAATGTGCACATGATGATTTGTATATGTCTACATTGTGAAAGTACTCCTACCATTGAACTAATAAACACATCCATCACCTCATGTATTTACCAGTTTGTTTGTTTTTCTTGGTGAGAACACAAGTTCTTACTTTTTCAGCAAATTGCAGTTATACGAAACAGTATTATCAGTATAGTCCCCACGTCACATATTAGATCCTCAGGGCTTATTCATCTTATCTCTGACAGTTTGTATACCAGCCTCCATACTGTTTTCCATAATGGATGTAACAATTTTCATTCCCACTAATAGTGCAAAAGGGTTCCCTTTTCTACACATCCTCACCAGCATTTATTTCTTGTCATTTTCATAAGAGCCATTCCAACAGGTGTGAGGTGATATCTCACTGTGGTTTTGATTTGCATTTCCCTGATGATTAGTGATGTTGTGCACCTTCTCATATATTTGTTGGCCATTTGTATGTCTTCTTTGGAGAAATGTCTATTCAAGTCCTTTGCCCATTTAAAAAAAATATTTATTTATTTGGCTGCGCTGGGTCTTAGCTGCGTCATGCAGGATCTTCGTTGCCGCACACGGGATCTTTAGTTGCAACATGTGAACTCTTAGTTGTGGCATGTGGGATCTAACTCCCTGATCGGGGATCGAACCCAGGCCCCCTGCACTGGGAGCGTGGAGTCTTAGCCACTGGAGCACCAGGGAAGTCCCCCTTTTGCCCATTTTTAAATGGGGTTATTTGGGAGTTTTTTGCTATTGAATTGTATAACTTTCTTGTATATTTGAGGTATTACCACAGATATGTGGTTTGCAAATATTTTCTCTCATTCCATAGGTTGCCTTTTCATTTTGTTTTTTTAACTTTTTTTTTTTTAATTTATTATTTTTTGGCTGCGTTTGGTCTTCATTGCTGTGCGCGAGCTTTCTCTAGTTGCGATGAGCGGGGGCTACTCTTTGTTGCAGTGTGTGGGCTTCTCATTGTGGTGGCTTCTCTTTGTTGTGGAGCACAGGCTCCAGGCACATGGGCTGCAGTAGTTGTGGCCCGTGGGCTCAGTAGTTGTGGCTTGCGGGCTCTAGAGTGCAGGCTCAGTAGTTGTGGCGCACGGGCTTAGTTGCTCCATGGCATATGGGGTCTTCAGGGACCAGGGCTCGAACCTGTGTCCCCTGCACTGGCAGGCAGATTCTTTTTTTGTTGTTTTTTGTTTTGCGGTACGCGGGCCTCTCACTGTTGTGTCCTCTCCTGTTGCGGAGCACAGGCTCCGAACGTGCAGGCTCAGCAGCCATGGCTCACGGGCCCAGCCGCTCTGCGGCATGTGGGATCCTCCTGGAGTGGGGCACGAACCCATGTCCCCTGCATCGGCAGGCAGACTCTCAACCACTGTGCCACCAGGGAACCCCTGGCAGGCAGATTCTTAACCACTGCACCACCAGGGAAGTCCCTACCTTTTCATTTTGTTGATGGTTTCCTTTCCTTTGCAGAAGCTTCTCAGCTTGATGTAGTGCTGCTTGTTTATTTTTGCTTTTGTTGCTTTTTCTTTTGGTGTCAACTCCCAAAAAAATCATCTCAAGACCAGTGTTAAGGAGCTTAGTCCCTATGTTTTCTTCCAGAGATTTTACAGTTTCAGGTCAAGTCTTTAACCCATTTTGAGTTATTTTTTGTGTATTTTGTAAGACAGTGGTCCAATTTCATTCTTTTGCATGTGGCAGGCTAGTTTTCCCAACACCCTTTATTGAAGAAACTATCCTTTCCCCATTATATGTTCTTGGCTCCTTTGTCAAAAAGTAATTGACCGTATATGCATGGGTTTATTTCTGGCCTCTCTAGTTTGTTCCATTGGTCTATGTCCATTTTCATGTCAATACCATACTGTTTTGATTACTATAGCTTTGTAATATAGTTTGAAATCAGGGTGCAGGATGCCTCCAGCTTTGTTCTTCCTTAAGATTGCTTTGGTTATTTGGAGTCTTTTCTTGTTCCATACAAATTTTAGAATTTTTTTTTCTGTGAAAATTCCATTGGAATCTCTAGAGGGATTACATTGAACCTATAGATAGTTTGGGGTAGCCCACTTAAAAACTGCTTCTTTGGGCTTCCCTGGTGGCACAGTGGTTAAGAGTCCACCTGCCGATGCAGGGGACATGGGTTCGTGCCCCGGTCTGGGAAGATCCCACATGCCGCGGAGCGGCTGGGCCTGTGAGCCACGGCCACTGAGCCTGCGGGTCCGGAGCCTGTGCTCCGCAACGGGAGAGGCCACCACAGTGAGAGGCCCGTGTACCGCAAAAAAAAAAAACAAAAAAACAAAAAAACCTGCTTCTTTGTTTGCTATTGTCCTGGGGGCCTCGTGGATGCAAGCCCTCTTGGCTCTCAGAGCTGGGTGATCTGGGGGACTGTCCTTCGGGTGGCAGCCCTAAAAATTGGGGTGTGGACAAACTCCTTCTAGGGAGGTACTGATGACAATGTTATTGTTGGAGCAACTGGTTGGAGAAGGCAGGGGAAGCGCCCACCAGCTTTCCTAAACTCCAGACTCTGGACTCTAGGAAGGATCGTAGCCAGCCCCTCGTTGTGGGCTAAATTAGAACCCAGACCCTCAGGCAGCAGCTTGTAAAGTAAGCAATCAAACCTCTTTCATGGAAAGCCTAGGAGGTGGGCGTTTTTTTGAGCTCCCTCTGTGCTGAGCCCTGTGCAGGGATAGCTGCGGGGAACGCTCAGGCACGGATAAGGAACGGTTCGTTTGTTTGCTATAGTACTGTGGGTCTTGTGGACACCGGCCCCATTGTCTTTCAGAGCTAGGTGTTTTGCGGGCCTGTCCCTCAGGTGGGAGTCTTAAAAGTTGGGGGGCTAGACACCTTGTTTTTAACCCAGTGAGACCCATTTTGGACTTCTGACTTCCAGAACTCTGAAATATGTGAGTTAAATAATAAGTATGTGTTGTTTTAAGCCACTAAGTTGGTGGTAATTTGTTGCAGCAGCCATAGGAAAATAACATAGAGAAGTGAAGGGGTGTCATGGAGACAACTTGGAGTGGTGGCATGGTGACAGTCTGGAGAGTGCCTACCCAACTCACAACTCCTGTTCAGTGCCAGCCAATATTTCTTAGAGGGAATAAAGGTTCAGAGTTGTCAAATTTTTCAATTTTCCAAATAAGGTGAAAATACAGATTTCTATGTGGAAAAAAAAAGTTGGGCGGCTAGATGTGTGGTGCAAACCATTCACTCCTCATAAGCAGTGAAATCACCTCCTTTCAAAACTAAGGAAATAGAAAGGTTGTGGAAGTGAATTGCTCAAGGTAACAAAACTTGCCATCAGTAATATTCCTTCCTTCCAACCTAGGACTTGCAATAGGAAAAAATTAACTATATGTGTGAATTTTATAAGGCGAGACAAATTGACTATCAAGTTACTACTCTGAATTACACCCAGAAAACAAATATGCCCAGTATGATTTATGCCAGAAAGATCCTGGTGCTGTAGGAGGTGTCACATCTATGCAAACATTATACTTCAGAGCAAACAGAGGCCTGAAATTGCAAAAAAGAAGCTCAAAAGTTTTGGTGGTTTAAAAGAAAAGTCCCACATACCATGAGGAAAAAATCTGCTTTTTGATGAGGAGTTATTTACTGAAAGCCAGGGCAGGATTTAACCATTCATTTATTCTTTAATTTGTTCATTCATTCAGCAAATGTTCCCTAAACATCCCTTGAGGAGCTTACTTCAGCCATGGGTCAAAAGAGTAACCAGTAAATAAAATCTATGTGAGACAGAATGAACTAACTGGACGAGGCTCCAGTATAGAATTAGGAGAGCATCCAAAAGGAATAATAATAACTAATCTTCCTGGGCACTGACTACGTTCCAGGCGTCTTCTTATTTTCTTTTTTTTTTAAATTGTAAATCATGTTTTTAAAATTTATTTATTTACTTAATTTATTTTTGGCTGCGTCAGGTCTTAGTTGAGGCATGCTGGATCTTCGTTGAGGCATGTGGGATCTTTTGTTGCGACGTGTAGGCTCTTCGTTGTGGTGTGTGGGCTTATCTCTAGCTGTGGCGTGCAGGTTTTCTCTTCTCTAGTTGTGGCACGCAGGCTCCAGAGTGTGTGGCCTCTGTAGTTTGCAGCACGCAGCCTCTCTAGTTGAGGCACGCAAGCTCAGTATTTGTGGTGTGCGGGCTTATTTGTCCCGCGACATGTGGGATCTTAATTCCCTGACAAGGGATCGAACCTGCGTCCCCTGCATTGTAAGGTGGATTCTTTACCACTGGACCACGAGGGAAGTCCCCAGGTGTCTTCTAAGTGTATTCGTTTATTTAATCTTCACAAAAACCCTGAGGTGAGCAGTAGTATTCTCCCCAAATTTACCTTAGAAAATTCAGGCACAGAATGGTTTTGTCACTCACCAAAGGTCACAAAACTAAGTGGATTCAGGCCACCTGGCTCCGCAGCTTTCATCTTTCATGGCCTCACTCCAGCTGCTGAGAGGACAAGGCAAGTGATGAAGTCACATCTAAGGGATCAGGGAAGGCTTCGTGAAAGAGATGGTATTTTAGTTAAGCCCTGAAGGTGAAGGGAAAGAGCATTCCAGGTTGAGAGAGGAGATACAGAGATGCTAAAAAAAAAAAAAAATGTATTGGGAGTAAGCATCCGGCTGGCAGGAGTAGGTAGACAACGTGGATGGGGAAGGTGAGGTCTCTGATAAGTTTGCATGTTATTCTGAAGGCGCTGGGAAGTCAGAGTTTTTCTGAGCAGGGAAGTTCTCTATTCTAACACCTTCTATCTATCCCTTCAGTCAATATTTGTTTAACATCTAATTAAACACCTGTTTGAACACCTAATATTGGGTGCTGGTAGAGGGGGATCGTTTCTGCTATCAAAGAAGTATACCTTAATTGATGACAGAAGAAATAACTTTTAAAAATTGTATACAAAGCTGGGACGAAGTGAGAGAATTGCACTGACACATATACACTACCAAATGGAAAATAGCTAGTGGGAAGCAGCCGCATAGCACAGGGAGGTCAGCTCGGTGCTTTGTGACCACTTAGAGGGGTGGGATAGGGAGGGTGGGAGGGAGACGCAAGAGGGAAGAGATATGGGGATGTATGTATATGTATAGCTGACTCACTTCGTTATACAGCAGAAACTAACACACCATTGTAAAGCAATTATACTCCAATAAAGATGTTTAAAAAATTGTAGACAACTTAAAAAATATGACACAAAATGTGTTCCAAGGCAGTACATGCTGGATTGTTCAACAAACCATTTTGTGAAATTTGGCAAATTTCAGGGTCTGTTATTTTGTGTGTGTGTGTGTTTTTGAGAAGCATTTCTTCCTTTTTTTTTTAGTATTTATTTATTTACTTACTTGGCTGCATTGGGTCTTAGTTGTGGCACATGGAATCTTTCGTTGCAGCACGCAGGCTTCTCTCTAGTTGTGGCACGCAGGGTCTAGAATTTACAGGCTCAGTAGTTGTCACACATAGGCTCTCTCGTCGTGGCGCGCATGGGCTCTAGAGTGCATGGGCTCCAGAGCTTGTGGGCTCAGTAGTTGCGGCGCTCAGGCTCAGTTGCCCCACGGCCTGTGGGATCTTAGTTCCCTGACCTGGGATTGAACCCGTGTCCCCTGCATTGGAGGGCAGATGCTTTTTTTAAAATTTTATTTATGTATTTTATTTTTGGCTGCGTTGGGTCTTCGTTGCTGCATGCAGGCTTTCTCTAGTTCTGGTGAGCAGGGGCTACCTTCATTGCGGTGTGCAGGCTTCTCATTGCAGTGGCTTCTCTTGTTGTGGAGCACGGGCTCTAGACGTGTGGGCTTCAGTAGTTGTGGTGCGTGGGCTCAGTAGTTGTGGCTCACAGGCTCTAGAGCACAGGCTCAGTAGTTGTGGCGCACTGGCTTAGTTGCTCCGCGGCATGTGGGGTCTTCCCAGACCAGGGCTCGAACCCGTGTCCCCTGCATTGGCAGGTGGATTCTTAACCACTGAGCCACCAGGGAAGTCCCTCAGAGTCTGTTAATTATCTCTCGGGCTTGGGTTGAGGGTTTGCAAGGGTAAAGTTGGAGAGCAGTCTGGGAAGCCAGTTGGAGCAGTTTGTGGTGCTACATATATAGCTAGCCCTTGAGCTACAGAACACAGGAACAAAATGGTTAATGTCGGAACCGGCTGCCTCAGCACCTTCACCCTAATCCACATCATGGCTCAGGGAGAGGAGAATTCCTGTAATCAGAGACTGGGAGGGAGGCACTGGCTATAACAGGGGCTTGGTCCCATGATTCAGGGTGAGAAAATTCCAAAGCCTCCCTCCTAGATCAGTCTAATTGTATAGGTATCACTGGGGAAAACTGTCCAAGATTTGGAAATGGACAAGAGAGATTACTAGGTTTCCTTTCAGTGGAATGCTTATTGTTGCCTGCTGGAATCTCTGTCATTTTCTGATTCTACAGGTTTATGCAAATTGATTTCTTATTGACCAGGCTATTTTCCATCTCTGGAGGAGTTGAAGTAAATTTGTAAAAAAGTTTATAGTAATGCAAAAGGTTCTTGTCCTTAGCAATGCAAGTGAATTTTGTCTGGTGAAGATACAATTGATTTCTCCTCTGTAGAAAAGGTAACCCCAAACATATTTTATTGCATGAGAATATTAACCAGTTTTGCGTGTATTAGCAAAACCATTTTATCTTTTGTCATTGCCTCTCTGTTTCTCAAATTCTCCTTTGAAACAGTCTTAACATCTTACTGGTGTCTTCATTAATTAATGGGTACCAGTATGATACCCACTAACTAATCTTTGACTCATTCATTTTATAACTGTGTAACCGTTATATTTTTACATTTTAAAAAATCATACTTTAACACTGTTAACTCCTGCAGGTTTTCCAGCATCTAGGTTAATCAGAAGAAAGGAATTGCCACAATTTCCATTACTGAGCCAAAAGTAGTTTCCAGAAATTCTAACTGTGGTGCTCGTTGGCAATTCTTCGAGAATCCTAAATGGAGTTCTCAAACAGATGCTTTATGAGAATTTAGAAAGAAAAAGGAAAAAAACATTTACTATTATATTGCCAATTACTGTGCTAGGTGATTTACATATATTATCTCAACCCTTGGGAAATTTTTGAAATAGGTATTATTGTCCTAATTTTGCAGGTGAGTAAACAGGAAATATTTGATTAAGTATGGTAGCACCCATCTGCAGATCAAGTCACGTAAGTGGAAAATTACAGTAATGGTTCATGAACCCTGGCAGTTAAAAGGGCACATGGTAAATAAGGGTATAAAATTCAATAAAGGTGTGAGTGAAAGGATAACCAGCAAGACGAAAGTCCTAAACAAGAAAAACTGGTGCCAGTGCTTGGGCCAGAGCTCTTAATTACATGGATACAGCCTGAAGCCTTCTTCAGATATCCTGTTTCTTTAGACCTCATTTAACAACAGACCTGCCCACACACCCACCCTCTGCCATCTGCCCTCCTTCCTGAGAAGAGAGAGTGAATCTAGGGACCACTTCAGCTCCTGCCTTCCTACATCACTCTCAAAGGGATGTGTTGTCCACTCCCACAAGGCAGCCCCACTGACCGTGGGGCTGATGGCAATGAAGCAGCTTCTTAGAAAGATTGGATCCACAGATCCACTGCATCTGTGATACTTTCTCTCTGAATAAGATCTGATGCAAAATGGCATAATGCTAAAATTTTAAACCTGGGTTGTTATATTCTTCTCTAATTTCCTCTTATATTTCATACAAAATAAGTTTATCACTAAGAAGAATAGGAGAATCTGGAGGGAAAGAGGTTTAACTTATTTGTTTTGATTTTGAGCCATGCTCTAACAGCAGAAACAGGCAGAGGGAGAGCAGGGGCGGTGCCAGGTGCGCTTAACAAGCCCTGGGGATCTGGTGCTGCCCCTGCTGCTCCCAGACCACTGGCTCTTCTCATCCGTGTCTGGCCTGCTGGTCAACAGCCCGTTTTGTCTTCTACTTGACAGATGCCTCCTGCTTTTGGACACCGTCTCTTAGGAAGTACAGGACAGCTCCTGGAGATCCTTCAAGAATAAGATCTGCTGCTTTAGGCCACAAGAGTCTCTTCAGGCCTCATCTCCTCCTCTGGCTCTCGGGTCCTGACTGCAGGTCTCCCTCCACTCTACCATCCATCTCTTCTATTCCTCCCCTCTGTGTCTGCATGCTTTATTTTATATTCTCATAAATGTGTCCCCCATCTCACACACACAGACACACACACACGCACACGTACACAGCCCAGACCAGTGTGTTAGGGGTTCTGCAACTTATTTACAAATATTTGTTGGTAAAAACCACAGCCTGGGGCTTCCTGCCCAGTTATGCCTGATGCTAACTCATCCCCTCTGCCTCTGGAAGCTGCTGCTGTAATCGTAATCGGGTAGGTGGGAGCCACCTGTTTCTACTTCCTCATCACATTCCGGTGCGTCTGCCCAAGGAGTTTGAAGGAGCTTGGGCTTCTCCAGCAGCACTTGAGCGCAGTTCTGGGAAAGCAGCCTTCGTTCCTCCCCGGGGCGCCTATTTCCTGAACAGTGGAGAGCTCTCTGCCGGCTGCATTCAGAACCCGCTGATGTTTAAAACAGGTATCGCCATTGCCTGATAAAAGGAGCATCTATCTGTAAGGGCCTCCAGGTCTGTGCAGCGTGGGTGGTTGAGGGAGCCTGAAGCAGCAGCAGGGAGGGGGCCCTGCTCACCCGCCGTCCCTGGAGCACTTCCCGGGGCCTCTATTTTCCCGTCACCATTACCGGAGGAGCCTCAGGTCACCCTGACACAGTGTGGTGCCTCAGGAGCCCTGCCTTCTCCCTGGGCTCCATCCACAGGTGTTAAAGGTGAAAGGTTGACTTCACTCTCACCTGGCACCCATGTTGCCTTCTCGTCCATAGTCTATGATGATAAGCTGTGACTGATGCCCCTCTGACCCAGGCGCCCAGGTCTGCACTCGGCCCTGGCAACTCACCAGTTGGCTCCCTGTTAACAGAGGGCAGGACGGCAGGCCTGTCGCGCCCCGTTCTTTAGGAATCTCCTCGTTCTTCTGGGCCGCCTGACTCCCGGGCTCACGTCACGCTTCCTTTCTGAAACCCTGAGCTGTTCCCACCGGACTTCCCAGAAGCCTGGTCATGAGGCTTTGGCCATTTCTATTTTTAGTTCTGGGCTCCAAGAAGGAAGGAGGACAGCGAAGCACGGCAGCCTTTCTCTCGTGGAGGCCGAGGGTGGGGAGACAGGAGGGCCCTTGTCCTGTGGGGAGGAGGAGATGGGTCCGGGAGCCTTGAGATGGGGCAGCACGTGCTGGCGGCCAGGGAGGGTCCACGTGCCCCAGCCTGCTGGGGTCCATGAGGAGCCTGGGAAGGTCACTGCCAACTCTTAGGAGAGCCATTTCAGGAGGGTGGTGGGGCCTGAGGACAGACTGGGGAAAGTCAGGAACGAGCAGGTGGCTGGCAGACAGAGACCCTAAGTGTACCCCCTTCTCCCAGCATGCTGTCATCAGGAAGGAGAGGCACAGCACTGACATGCGAGGGGCATGTGACAGGGAGAACTGGTCTGCACGGGTTGTGTTTGGTTTTGCCATAGAGAAACATTCTGGTACTCAGAGAGGAAGCCCTTGGAGAAAGGTACAGACTGAAAAGGTATTGACAAAGCCGAGTCCCCAGATCACGCTGGAGGTGGGAGGCACTGTGGGAGGGCAGGCAGTGTGTGGAACCCTGGGTGCGTCTCTGATGGGCACAGGTAAAGCTGGGCTGGGGCTCTTGGCTCAGCTGAAAGGTGGCCTCTCCTACACTATCCCCAAATATGAGTCTTGCCATCTTAAGGGGGCCTGGTCCTGCAGCCCAGGGCAGCCTTGTGAGAAGAATGTGGACCCCTGAGGAAAAGGAAGAGAGGGAGTGTGGCTGGCTGGCCAGTCACTTTGAGGTCCTGAGCCCATTTACTCATGCAGCTGCCCTGAAAGGGGAAACAAAGGGAGAGAAAACACACACACACACACACACACACACACACACACACACACGATGGACAAACCCACAGAGCAGGCATGAGTCAGTTTTTCTTTCAGTCACCTATAAGGAAGAATCAGATGGAAGGCAAGAAGACACCCAGGGTCTAAAATAGATCCACTGCCCTTTCTTACCTCCCTCCCATTGCATGGGGGCAAATGCAGAGCAGAAGAAAGCCTCTGACTCGAGGCCTGGGATTTAGTACACCCCAACTAGGTACCTTGGTAAACACTTGACAGAGCTTCCTAACCAGTGCGACTGACCCTCTCAGCCCTGGGAATGAGTGGCGTCTGGAGTCAACTGCCTTGCCTGGGTGCTCAGAGCCTAGAGCTGTGCCAGGCTGTTCGCACAAAAAAAGGCACTCTAATACCTGCTGAATGAATGACTACCTGAACGTATTCATCTATTGCATATTAGAAGAAAGATTTATAACTAGCCTGTTAACCCTACTGAGATCATAAAAGGCACCCTTGAATGAGTGACTAAGTGTATTTATTGTGCCTTGGAAAAAATATATATAGGGCTTCCCTGGTGGTGCAGGGGTTAAGCATCCGCCTGCCAATGCAGGGGACACGGGTTCAAGCCCTGGTCCGGGAAGATCCCACATGCCGCAGAGCAACTAAGCCCGTGCACCACAACTACTGAAGCCCGTGCACCTAGTGCTCGTGCTCTGCAACAAGAGAAGCCACTGCAATGAGAAGCCCACACACCACAATGAAGAGTAGCCCCTGCTTACCGCAAGTAGAGAAAGCCCACGCATAGCAACGAAGACCCAACACAGCCAAAAATTAATTAATTAAAAAAAATATATATATATAATTAGCAAGTTAAACCCATGATTTCACAAGTGTCTAGGACAAGGCTAATTAAAAAAAATAATTGATTTAATTTCAGGAAAAAATATAAGTAAAATAACATTACAAGCAGATAGGGCAGTCATCAGACCAAGATGCACTGTTTCCCCCATTGCCTGCATTGCTCATGAGGGCCTTGTCACCATTCTGTCCTGGTTGGGGGAAAAGAAAGAAATTCACTGAGTGTCAGGTACTGGGTATACATTTGCATCAGTGTCTCCTTCAACCTGGTACCAGCCCTCTGAGTATTATCTCTTCAAAAGTACTGTCAGCCTTAGAAAAGTTAAGTAACTTGTCCAAGATCAATCAACTGTAAATGGCAGAGCAGAATTCAAGCACAGCTCTGGCTGACTTCACAGCCCTGCTCCTTTCACTATCCGCCAAGCAAGGAGAAGGGTGAGTCAGTCTATAGCAAATGTTCAGCTTAGGGTAGGAAGCAGGAGGGAGTTTCCTTGGAAGGTTCTCTGTCTCTATGAAGTCAGTGGTGAGTCCATCTGCTGAGCCACTGTGCGGAATTGGATAAGAAATCACCCTGACTTATAGAAAATTAAAAGAACTGGGAAAGGAAGACACTTAGAGAGTGTGTAACACCCATGGCACCCCACGTCAGGAACTAATACTTAATGGATTTGTCCACTGCAAGATACCTTTACACTTATCCCCACATTCAAGGGAAGTCTCAAGTTTTCACAAATCCTCCCCTCCCCTTGGGTAGATGCTCGTGTAGTGGGTTGAATGGTGGTCCGCTGTGTTAGTTAGGGTTCACCAGAGAAACGGAACCAATAGGATGTAAATATATATAGCGAGAAAGAGGTTTATTTTAAGGAATCGGATCACATGATTATGGGGGCTTGGCAAGTCCAAAATCTGATGGGGGAGGCAGCAGGCTGGAGACTCAGGAAAGAGTTGTAGTTTGAGTCGAAAGACAGTTAGGCTGGAGACCCAGGAAGAACAAATATTGCAGATGAAGTCCAAAGGCTGTCTGCTGGCAGAATTCCCTCGTGCTCTGGGGAGGTCAGCCTTTGTTTTATTCAGGCCTTCAACTGATTGGGTGAGGCCCACCCACAATATGGAGGCCAATCCGTGAATAATGTTTGAGCACATATCTAGGCACCATGGCCCAGCAAAACTGACACATAAAATTCACCATCATATCCCCCTGTCAAATTCCTGGAACCAGTGAATATTACCTTATCTGGAAAAAGAGTTTCTGGAATTAGGTATCTTGAGATGGAGAGATAGATCATCCTGGATCATCCAGGTAAGCCCTTAATCCAATGACAAGCGTCCTTACAAGAGACACACAGAGGGGAGATGCACAGGACGGAGAAAGGCCATGTGGAGACAGGAGACGAGAGTGATGTAGCCACAGCCAAATAAGCCACTAGGAGTGAGAAGAGGCAAAAAACGATCCTTCCCTAGAGCCTCCAGAGGCGTTGCAACCCTGCCACCACCTAGATTTTGGACTTCTGGCCTCTAGACTGTGAGGGGATACATTCCTGTTGTTTGAAGCCACCCAGCTTGCAGTGACTTGTTACACCTGCCACGGGAAACTAATTCAGCTGGACAATGGTGAGAGGCTCCTCTCCCTCACTTCTGTGCTGTGGTTCCTCACCCTTGCACCTGCACACACAAGAAGGAGTTTCTAGCAATTGCCACCAGTTTCTAGCAATCTGCTTAGTGCCTGCCCCTCCTCTACTTTCTGGGTGCAAGGGTCCCATTGTGCGGGATATTAGAACCAGAATTTAACTGTGGACCCTCTTAAAAATGTACACGGTGTCATTTTTTGGTCTTTGCTGTGGAAGAAGCCATAGGCCAAATGGAAGTAAGGCAGAGGCTGAATTTGACACAAGGAGTTACCAGTCGTTATTTCATCAAAGCCATGGACCCAATGCTTAGTTGTGTTTGTATAAGAAAAGATAAGGAACAATGATGTTATGTTTCCCAATCTAGAGTAGTTCAAGTTTACATTAGTGTTAAAACAGTACTAGAAAAATGTGAAGTGAGGCCTGATTTCAAATCCTGCATCTTAAAAGAAAAAAAAAAATTCACACTGCAAAATCCACTTCAATAATCAAGATATTTCATCAGTATAGATTTGTATTTATTTATCAACGTCTCATATTCTTTGAGTCTGAGTATGCTTTCTCCACATCTGACTTTCTTTTTAAAAAAAAAAATCCTCTTTCATATCTTTGATATAGTTGTTCTCACTTTCAATAATCCAAAACATGTTGAATCACTTTTAATAGATCAAATAATCTTCTCTAGACATAAAATCATGAAGATTAAGACTGAGCTGAGGGCTTCCCTGGTGGCGCAGTGGTTGAGAGTCCACCTGCCGATGCAGGGGACACGGGTTCATGCCCCGGTCCGGGAAGATCCCACATGTCATGGAGCGGCTGGGCCCGTGAGCCATGGCCGCTGAGCCTGCGCATCCGGAGCCTGTGCTCTGCAACGGGAGAGGCCACAACAGTGAGAGGCCCGCGTACCGCAAAAAAAAAAAAAAGACTGAGCTGACCTTCAGCACCAAAGAGACCATTCTGCCTTTCTCAGGTTTCTTCAGCCTTCTCATAAATACCTCATCCCAACCCATTTTAATTTAATTCACATATTGAGTGCCTACTATGTGCTTGGCACTATGCAAGATTCTGGAAATACAAAGATGAACAAAATAGCTGTGGTGACCCTAATGGAGTTTACAGTGTACTCCCAGTGCCAGCCTGTTGAACTGTCGTGCACTGGAGCAGCGGTTCTCAAAGTGTGGTCTGGGGTCCGCCGGGAAGGGAGGAGGGGTCCCTGAGATGGGCTGTGTGTGAAGCCCAAACATACTGCTGTGTTCATCATAATACAGCCTATTCTCATTTTTTTGCAGTACGTAGGGTCTATACAGCTGTGAAACGGCGAGTTAGTGAATACCGAACTGTTTATCACCCCTAAGAGAAACATAAACTTAGGTTCCTGTGAGCCCCTGGTCACAACATTTTTGTCCACTGGTCAATATATAACCTTGTTTGGTGTGTGTTTCTGTTTAAAAGACACCTTAACGTGAGAGAATGGGAGACTTGTAACCCGTCTCCCACCTACCTCCCTACCTTCCCCGGGAGGATATCATGGCATGATTTCTTAGGCCTTCCAGGTTCTGAGGAGGAAGGGGCTTCCTGCCCCAGTCCCCTCAAAATAGGGCTGCAGAATGTGAAACTCCTTGCTGTAGCCTAGAATAGGCTCCACAGCAGTGGGGTGTCCCACATCTCACACTGCAGTCAACGGGCCCTTTTCGTCTCTGTGTTGTCCTGTTTGGTGTGTGTGACAAGGACCAAGGGAGTTGGCACCATAAAAGTGGCTTGTTGTATCTTTACTCTTCATCTGGTCAGGCCCCATCTTCGGCCTGCTGTGTGCTTGACAACTATGAGCAACCAACGGGCAGCTGTCGCCTGGGTGCCCTGCACAGGGACTCTGCTCATGGCTGAGCCGTCCGGCCCCCAGATACCCAGAACATTCTCCGAGTCAGCCCTCAGAGCTGAGCTTTAGTGACAGAGACTAGAAAAGGAGGGAGAGTGCTTTTTAAAATAGAGTTTTTAGTTAAGTGAGGAAAAGCAAACTGGATGTGAGGAAATGGATGGGAATGAAGAGTGGACAGTTAACAAAAAAAATGCTGCTGAGGGTTATGTATACCCTTCATCATATTTGGGAAATGTAAGAAAAATTGTAAGAAAAATTTTGAGTTATTTAAAAATTACTCTTTGGTGGCCCCAGCTGATTTCTCCAATTGCAACACTGCTACAAGTTCAGACCATGGCTTGCTTCATAGTCTGTAAATATATAATGATTAACTAGGAATTTTTGTGCCTGGAGGGAGATCCATGATGCCTAACCCTCTTGAACTTCCCAACCAAACTGCAGAAGACAATTCTATTATTTTTTATGGAACTGCAAATTCCTTAAGCTTTCTACATATGGTGAAAGGAGAGTGGGCATAATACTTTAGCAGAATTTCTCAGTGGAAATATTCCTGCCATTTGGGGCAGAATTTTTTAGTGTGCAGGACAGTTTCTGGCATTGCAAGAAAGTTCTTTTTACCCAGTGAAACCAAAAGCACCTGTTCTTCATTGTGACGGCTAAAGATTACCTGCCCCCGTACACATTTTGGAATACACCCCTTTTGTGTATGGAATTGCCTCCCTTGAGAATGACTGCCATCCAGGAGAAGATGGAGACTATCTGGGAAATTCAGCCCAAGCCTCCCTCTGCCTAACCTTATACTGTTTACTTCACTCCTGCAGCCACCCCATGTTGATGGGGCCTGGTGAAGGGGGCCCATACTGAGAGGCAATGTTATGAACTAAACGTTTGTGTCCCCCCCAAATTCATATGTTGGAAACCCCCCCCCAAATATGATGTATTCGAAGTGGGACCTTCAGGACATAACTAGGATTGGCTGAGACCGTGAGAGTGGAGCCCCTCATGAATGGAACTAGTGCCCCTATAACAGTGAGGGGAGGACTTCCCTGGTGGCGCAGTGGTTGAGAATCCGCCTGCCAATGCAGGGGACACAGGTTCAATCCCTGGTCCGGGAAGATCCTACATGCTGTGGAGCAACAAAACCCGTGCGCCACAACTACTGAGCCTGCGCTCTAGAGCCCGCGAGCCACAACTGAGCCCGTGCACAATTACTGGAGCTCGTGTGCCGCAACTACTGAGCCCACGTGCTGCAACTACTGAAGCCCGCACACTCTAGGGCCCAAGTGTCACAACTGCTGAGCCCCCGTGCTGCAACTACTGAAGCCCACGCACATAGAGCCTGTGCTCTGCAACAAGAGAAGCCACCACAGTGAGATGCCCGTGCACCGCAACAAAGAGCAGCCCCTGCTCACCACAACTAGAGAAAGCCTGAGAGCAACAACGAAGACCCAATACAGCCAAAAAAAAAAAAAAAAAAACAGTGAGCGGAGCACTGGCTTTCCCTCTGCTCTCCGCCATGTGAAGGTACCACAGGAAGTGGAGATGTCCATAGTCTGCACCTCGAAAGAGAGCCCTCATCAGATCTTCAGCACGCTGCCACCCTGATCTTGGACATTCAGCCTCCAGAACTGTGAGAGATAAATTTCTGTTGTTTATAAACCACTATGTGTTATGGTAGTGCTCTGGTAGTTTGTTACAGCAGCTCAAACAGACTAAGGCATCCCAGGTCCCAAATGGCAAATTGGGTCAAATCTCTTCTATTTTTGTCATCCCTTTTAACCTGTCAACACCCCAGAGCACACTCCAGATTTCAGCCTAGAGAGGGGGAATACAAGTCAGGCTCCCCTGATCACTGTCTCCCCGCCCCACTCCCACCTTCCTCCCGCCATCCAATGGGGCTGCAAGAAGTGGACTTTTCCTCTCTCGCATGAATTTCCCCTGCCTCATCTCCTTGCTGTGGTGGCATTTGACCTCTCCCCATCCCTGGGGTCACAATGGCAGATGCAGTGGAGGAAGACAGGAGAGAGTGAGTCTGGAGGCATTTAAAATTTTTATTTTAGGTGTTGTTGCATTCTACCTTTCAAAAATCTTGGTATCACACTTTGGCAGTGGCCAGGGGCTCCCAGTTTGGGAGGGAGGCTGGGGTGGTGGTAAGGTTCTTCCCCTCGCCCAGAGGTATTTCTACCTGCTTCCCCAGGGGACCTCCCTGAATTTGCCTGGCAACCTGAGCCTGGAGGTCCTGCAAAACACAGTGAGCAGCTTCTATGGAGGTGGGAGGAAGCAGTGCTTGGAAGGGGGCTTCGGGATGCTGCTAACAGTCCATTTTCACCTGGGCAATGGTTACACGGTGTGTTCACCTTGTAACGATTCATGAGCTGTACACCTTATGATTTGTGCCCCTTTTTTGTATATGTGTTCTACTCCAAGTGAAAAAAAAAAGTTTAAAATTTTCCTTTGGTCCACTAACAAAACTCCAGCCTTAACTAGAATATAGTAACTCAACCTAATCACCTGAACTTATCAAATTAGCACTTCCCTCTCATACTATCCCAGAAACTTTAAATATTGTGATATTTTCTTTTGTTAATCATTTAAAATTATGTCTATTATTCTATTCTAAAAGTACTGTATGCTAATTATAGAAAATTTAGAAAAGTATAAATAAGAAAATTACAATCTGCAATTTTACCACCCAGGCAACCACTGTTATTTTCTATTTCCTTCTTAGTTTTTTTAATACATACATAAACTTTATATATAGTATATATAAACAGATTTTTTTTTACAATATTAGGATCATTTTATTTAAAAATTTTTGAAGCCTACTTTTTTCACTTAATACATTGTGAACATTTTCCCATAATTTACTATAGTTTGAAAATAAAATTTTTTAAAACAATGCATGCGCATACCTTCTTTTTTTAAAAATTATTAATTTTTTAAATTTTTGGCTGCCTTGGGTCTTCGTTGCTGCACGCGGGCTTTCTCTAGCTGTGGCGAGCGGGGGCTACTCTTCGTTGTGGCGCGTGGGCTTCTCATTATGGTGGCTTGTCTTGTTGCAGAGCACTGGCTCTAGGTGCGTGGGCTTCAGTAGTTGGGGCACGTGGTCTCCGTAGTTGTGGCTCACAGGCTCTAGAGCACAGGCTCAGTAGTTGTGGTTCACGGTCTTAGTTGCTCCGTGGCATGTGGGATTTTCCCGGACCAGGGCTCGAACCCGTGTCGCCTGCATTGGCAGGAGGATTCTTAACCACTGCACCACCAGTGGTGGGAAGCCCCAAAATAAAATTTTAACGCCTATAAAACATTTTATACTATCATTATGCTATTGTAGGTCATTTATTCATTCATCCAACCATTCTAGAATGAGTTTATTGAGTACTTACTATCCTCTAGGCACTGGCTAGGTGCTGTGAACACAGTAAGAACAAGACAGGCGTGGTCTCTTGTCATCAAGCAGTTTTCAGTCTACAGGGACAGAGAAATTTTAAAAATTAATTAAACCAATAAAAATCCCAAATGGAGTTTCTCATGGAACTTGGCAAGTTGATCCTAAAATTTATATGGAAAAGCAAAGAATAGAGAGAATACTAAAGGGTGTCATAATAGTAAAATAGTTAAAATAGTAAAGACTATATATCTGAATTCTCTAAGTTTTTAAGAGGCATAAATGAAGATTGGAAATCCTGTTTGAATTGTGCTTTTTTGAATGTTGAATTGCTTTAGGAATAAAACATATGGTTTAATGACTACAATATGGTTAGTTACATATCCATACTTGTCTATAAAATGCATAGAATATAGATTAGATAATTTTTTACATACGTGGGATCACACTTCATATAGCTTTTTAAAAGATTTATTTATTATTTATTTATTTAATTTATTTATTTTTGGCTTCATCGGGTCTTGGCTGTGGCACACGGGATCTTTGTTGAGGCATGCGGGATCTTTCGTTGTGGCGTGCGGGCTCTTCGTTGTGGTGCGCAGGCTTCTCTCTAGTTGTGGGGTATGTTTTCTCTTCTCTAGTTGTGGTGCACAGGCTCCAGGGTGCGTGGGCTCTGTAGTTGTGGTGCACAGGCTCCAGGGCGTGTGGGCTCTGTAGTTTGCAGCACGCGGGCTCTGTAGTTGAGGCGTGGGCTCAGTATTTGTGGCACTTGGGCTTAGTTGCCCTGCGGCATGTGGGATCTTAGTTCACTGACCAGGGATCGAACCCACGTCTCCTGCATTGCAAAGTGGGTTCTTTACCACTGGACCACCAGGGAAGTCCCTTCACATCGTTTTTTTTTTTTTTTTTTTTGTGGTACGCGGGCCTCTCACTGTTGTGGCCTCTCCCGTTGCGGAGCACAGGCTCCAGACGCGCAGGCTCAGCGGCCATGGCTCACGGGCCCAGCCGCTCCGCGGCATGTGGGATCTTCCCGGACCGGGTCACGAACCCGTGTCCCCTGCATCGGCAGGCGGACTCTCAACCACTGCGCCACCAGGGAAGCCCATTCATATAGTTTTGATGCTGCTTTTTCATTTAGTAATATGCCTTAGGAAGTATTCCATACTGATACAAAGGAATACTTAGGTAGTCCTTTTAACAAGTACATGGTATTTTACAGTATGGATATTCTATATTTATTTAACCAGTCTCCTAGTGAGAGTTATTTAGGTTATCTCCAATTTTTTAAAGGTGCAATGATCGTAATTGTACATATATCTTTGTACACGTTAGCAGGTATACATGTATGATAGATGACTTGAAGTGGAAGTGAGTCAGAGTATGTACATTACAAATTCTGATAGATGTTGCCAAATTGTTCCTCCAACCATTTATACTCTCATCAACAGAGTATGAGAGTTTTCTTCCCCAACACCATCACCATTATTATACATTATCAGTCCTTTTAGCTTTGTAAGATTTGATGGACAAAAAATAATTCCTCTTTGTTTGTTTTCATGTATATTTCCCTAAGTGCTAGTGAGGTTGAGCATCTTTTCAAATATTTATAGAAATATTTCTATTTCTTCTTCTAAGAATTATGTTTTTCTCCCCTGCCTTTTTTCTCCATTAGCTTGCTTATGTTTTGTCACATCTCTGTAGGAATTCTAGATATATATTACAGTTATTAAGCATTTGTCTGTGGTATATGTTGCCAATATTTTTCCCAGTCTTTTGCTCTGAGGAGTTTTAAATTTCTGTTTAATAAAATTTGTCTGGTTTTTCTTGATGACTGAGTCTTTCCCACCCCATGATTATAAACGTATTGTCTGGTGTTTTCTTCTATACTTTTGTAAATGCAGATCTTGAGTCAATCTGGATTTTTTTCTGAGTATGGGATGAGGAAGTGATTCACTTTATTTTTTTTTTTCCTTATGGCTCCCACTGTCCTAGTACTATTTTTAGAGTAATCTTTCATTTTCCCACTGTTTGGAAATTCCACCTTTATCATACGCTAAATTCCTTTGAATACATGCGTCAATTTCTGGACTCTATTCTCTTTCATTAATCCATATGTTTATTTGTTCTCTGACACTCCATTGTTTTAATTACTGTAGTTTTATAGATTGTTTTCATATCTGGTAGGGCAAATTCTCCACCTCATTTTTTCCCTCAATTTCTGTTTTTTGGTTATTTTTGTTTATTTTCTATTCTAGAAGAACTTGATAAGCAGCTTTTCATGTTCAATTAAAAATCTTGTGAAAATTTTCATTGGGCTCCCCACTGAATGTGTAGATTATTGGGGAAGAATCAACATTCTTCCAGTAAGTTTTCCTCATATAAGTCTTGCACAATTTTTATTAGGTTAGTTCCAAGTACTCAGCTGTCTTTGTGGTTCTTGTGAATGGGATTTCTTTTTCCAGTTACATTTTCTTATTCATTATTACTAGGGATTTTGTATCTAGTCACCTCAGTAACCTCTCATTCATTATAATAGTTATTTTATTTGATCCTCTTGGGATAGATAGGTAGACAACCACATAATCTACAAATAATAATAGCTTTAATTCTTACTTTCCAATATTTATATGTCATGTTTTTCTTGTTGCACTGGTTACAACCTTCAATGCAATGTGAATAGTGGTGGCAATAGCATGAGAGGTTTTTGTTTCACCATCACATGTGAGGCTTGCTACAGATTTTGGTAGTTGTACTTTAATGAGTTAAGGAAGTTTCCAGATATCCTACATGACAAAAAGAGCTTTTGTCTTGTTTTTTTTTTCAATTAGAAATGGGTGAAGCAAACTCTTTTTCAAAGTCTAATTTATTTAGTTTTTCTTTTTTGTTAATATAACATATTATATCAAAAGACTTCTAAAGCTGGATCATCCTCACAGTCCAGAGACAAACATTATTTGGTCATTTAGGTATTATTCTTTTCATACATAGTTAGATTTTATTTACTAATATTTTATTTAGGATTCTTTAAGTCAATTTCATATTTTGGTTTGTGCCAGCCTGTGCTAGTTCAGTAAATGTGTTAGCCTGTGCTAGGCTATATGCTCCCTATTCTGTTCATTAGTTTTTAAAAACGGCAGTATAGCATGTTCTCTTCCTAAAAATGGGTAATTTTTTTTTTTTTTTTTTTTGTCCAAGAGGCTTGTGGGATCTAAGTTCCCCCATCAGGGATTGAACCCCGGCCCCCGCAGTGAAAGCACCGAGTCCTAACAACTGGACCACCAGGGAATTCCCAAAAATGGATTACTCTTTTTTTTTTAACTTTTTTTTTATATTGGGGTATACTTGATTAACAATGTTGTGACAGTTTCAGGTATACAGCAAAGTGATTCAGTTATACACATTACATGTATCTATTCTTTTTCAAATTCTTTTCCCATTTAGGTTGTTACATAATATTGAGCAGAGTTCCCTGTGCTATACAGTAGAAAATGGATCACTTTTTTTTTTTTTTTTTCGGCACGCGAGCCTCTCACTGTTATGGCCTCTCCGTTGCGGAGCACAGGCTCCGGACGCGCAGGCTCAGCGGCCACGGCTCACGGGCCCAGCCGCTCCGCAGCATGTGGGATCTTCCCGGACCGGGGCACGAACCTGTGTCCCCTGCATCGGTAGGCGGATTCTCAACCATTGCGCCACCAGGGAAGCCCATGGATCACTTTTAATTTTAGCTTTCCTTAAGTAGAATGTAACGTTATGTGGTAGAAAAGGCTAGGATGGTGATGTGTTCAAATGAACATATATCAATGAAATCAAAATAAGCAGATTATCAGCCTATATCCCTTGCCACCAATCTGGCTGTGGGGTCCCTGAGCACCAAAAGTATAAGCTTCCTCCTTTACAAAATGTAGCAACAGTTTTCTATCCTAATGTAGCTTAGATAAAGTGCAACAATATTGATTTTCCCTTCAATCTCAAGAAACTAAGGGTTCTAAGTATGTTGAGGCCTGTGACTATTAAAGAACCTTAAATCCTCTAGTTTAATCTCTTTTAGTTCTTTCCTCTAAGTAGCATATCAATAAATGTTTTAAATGAACCTGTGTGAAAACAATGTGAAAAGGACTATTGAGATTTTGATTGTAGATTTTTGTTTCTACCTTCAAGAAACTCAGAAGAAAATAATTTTTCTGGTGGAAAATAAAATTATCAGGTAGAATTGTGTATCAAAGACTAGAAAGTAACACTCAGACACTGACTGTCCTACTTTCAAGCTACTGTCCAGAAATACAGGAAGAGTTTAGAGTCATCTTTTTTTTTTCTTCCTTTTCAGAGAGCCGGGGCTGAAGATTTAGTCTGGAAATCAGATGCCTATTTATCACTGCTCTGTGGCAATTAAACCAAGAGAACAAATAGCTGCCCTCCTCATTGATTCGAACAACACGAGGTACGGAGCTTGTGCCACAGGATGGAAATCAATGTGTCTCCTCACCGAGTGTTGTGCTTTCCAGGCCCTCATGTAAGTAACTTAGCAATCAATAGACCTTTATCACTGAAATTGCAATCAGGAAAAAAGGAGAAAATGACAAGGAGTAAGAGGAAAGCTTTGGTTTTAAATCTGTCACATCTGCCATTTTTTTCTAATGTCATTTTTTTTACTGCTAACTACTGGTAGTCACTCTCTGGGTGCTATTTGTTTCTCAGTGATGCTTTCACCACATAAAGAGGGTTAGCTTTTACTTTTTGAATCTTCTGCTTCATAAATGTAGTTTATTTCCAGAAATGCAGTGTTTACTGTGACTGTTTTTATTTTTTCCTTTGCTTCTGAAACATACAGAGCTGCCTGGCTTGGAGTACTTTTTCTCCCAGCTATTTACCTATTGACTTACTACATTGGTGAGGGGAGTGCATTTATTTTGAGTTAATTAGTATCTAAGCCAAATTAACTGGAAATTACCATGTTTATCAATATATAAATATGTCATATAGTGTATTATATTATAACAGAGTTTATTTAGCCTAAAATTTTTATTGAGGCATATGGAAATCCAGATGTTTTAGGAAATCATCATTACATTTCAATTTGGTGAGTTTTTAAAAATTTATTTATTTTATGTATTTATTTTGGGCTGCATTGGGTCTTCGTTGCTGCGCATGGGCTTTCTCTAGTTGCGGTGAGCGGGGGCTACTCTTCGTTGCAGTGCGCAGGCTTCTCATTGCGGTGGCTTCTCTTGTTGCTGAGCTCGGGCTCTAGGCACACAGGCTTCAGTAATTGTGGCATGTAGGCTCAGTAGTTGTGGCTCGCCAGCTCTAGAGCACAGGCTCAGGAGTTGTGGTGCACGGGCTTAGTTGCTCCGCGGCATGTGGGATCTTCCTGGACCAGGGCTCGAACCCGTGTCCCCTGCACTGGCAGGTGGATTCTTAACCACTGCGCCATCAAGGAAGCCTGGTGATTTTTTTAAAAGATGTCTATATGTATTCGATTTTAAAATTATTTACAGTTAAGGAATTGGCTTATAAGCACTTTTCAATCAAATGATGTCATTCTTGCACTTATTTTCAACACAGTCTACTTCTAGTTATATCACTAATGAGTAATTTCAATTTGTCTTCTTCAAAGAGAACTTATTATTTTTATTTTTTAGTAGCACTTGTACTTCATTTAAATTCAGGGTCAGATTTTCTGAGCTTCTAGTTGTAACTTCTTTGGGTTTTTTCCCTCATGTCGTCAATGAAGTGTAAGAAATGGTTGTCTCCTAGTTACAAAGGTAATAGTTGCTCTGACTCCCTTTTTTCAAGTGACTGACTTTTTAAAAAATGCACCTTGAAATTACCATTTCATCCATCTGCCTAATATTTGGTGGTTCTCCAACCACATCAACTCTGAAATATTCTGTGCGGCCTTAATGTTACCTTCCAAGGTACTCTCCCACTTAATAATCCAACCATTTTCCCCAATGTTTCTCAACAAAACTTCTCCCACGAGGCTAGTCTCACTCCCTTTTTGTTATCTTCAACCACACTGTGTTCTCATCTAGGAAAATGCTCATTTAAAACGTAAAATAGGCAGATTTCCTGGCAGACTGAGTTTGAAAGAGAAAGGAGGAGAAGTCAGGGATGGCTCACAGGTTACTGGGAGGGTGACAATACCATCACCGATACAGAAGAGGAAGAAGAGGAAAATTCACTGTGGCAAGTTGATTTGAAATGTCTGTGGAACACATCCGAATAAAGGTGTCCTAAAAGGAGCTGGATATTTGGGTTTGGACTGAGAAGACTGGGCTAGACATTCAGATTTAGAAATAATATTAGTGGTTGTTTGTTAAGCCATGCAAGTGGATGAGGTCACACTAAGTGTGTACTAAAATGAGACGAAGGGAAGGCTTAATAGGGAATCCTAGGAAACATTAACTTTTAAGTGGGCATTTGGGGAAGTATAGCAGCCAGAGAGGTTGGAGGTAGGCGGGAAATTGGGAGATGTCATGAAGCCCGGGAAAAAGAAAGTTTTGGGCTTCCCTGGTGGCGCAGTGGTTAAGAATCCTCCTGCCAATGCAGGGGACACGGGTTCGAGCCCTGGTCTGGGAAGATCCCACATGCCGCGGAGCAGCTGAGCCCATGCGCCACAACTACTGAAGCCTGCACACCTAGAGCCCGTGCTCTGCAACAAGAGAAGCCACCGCAATGAGAAGCCCGCGCACCGCAGCAGAGTAGCCCCCGCTCACTGCAACTAGAGAAAGCCTGCGCATGGCAATGAAGACCCAACGCAGCCAAAAATAAATAAATTAATTAAAAAAAAAAAAGAAAGTTTTAAGAATAAAGCAGTGGCCAAAAGTGTAAAGAAGGGGTTGAGAGCATAGAAGCTGGAGGGCAGAAAAGATTATGTGCATGAGCAGTTGGATGAAGTGAGCTGGAAAAGGGGGAACATGGCCAGGAAACACCATGGAATGTTTAACATAAAGTGCAGTAAACTGAAGTCCCTGAGCTTCCACAGAACTTCACTCTCTATGAAATTAAATTAAGTGATGTCTAAGAGTCTGATTGTCTAAGACTTAGATAACTACTATACGTAAAATATTATAAAAAGAGTTCTGAACTGGCCAAGAGTAAAAGTATAACAAACTGGGAGCCAGGAACATTATAAAAATCTGGTGAAACAGGTAGGACAAGAAATGTAGTTGGATGCCTCGGGCTAAGAGTGAGCAGGGTATTTCAAGACAGATATACATTTTATTGAGTGAGTTGTGCCTATCACAAGTCCGTCTCTCCAACCCATATCCCCATGTCCCCAATCTCATGCAAATGTCCTTTAGAGGCTACAAATTCAACATATGCAAATCAGGTCTCACTGTCTTCTCACCTACTCCAGCCCCTCCCCAACCTGCTTCTCCTCTATTTCAGGGAATAGCACTGGAGCCACGCTGTAGACTGAAGTGGAAACCTCTGTCACTCATTCTCTTCCATCGTCATCCCTCCGGTCTCATCTCTGTCATCAAGTTCTGTCCATCCTTTCTCCACCTTCTTTTGATTCCATCCTCTTGCTTTTCATTCCCACCACCACAGCTGCCACTGTATCCAGGTCCTGAAATAGGATTCCTAACTGGCCTACCTTCTTCTAGTCTCTCCTCCTCTTCCCAGTCCACCTCCACAACTCTAAGAAAGCAAATCTGCTCACGTCCCTCCACTGGTTAAAAAAATCTCCCAATTCCAGTGAGGAGAAAGAAGGTCTGACCTCCTTAGCATGACATCATGCGAGGCCCCTGCCAACCTGGCCTTGCCCCCTCACCTTCGCTGCATCGCAGTGACCTTCTGCCTCCACACATCTGTCTTAGAACACCGCGAAGTTTCTCCTTGTTCTTCAACCCACCCGCTCCTTGACGCTTGATTCACTCTAAAGCCTGAGCAAGTCTTGTGCTACTACGATCATAAGCTTGGGTGCTGGAGGAGGGCAGACGGGAGAAGTTGAATATAAGTGATTTGGACCAGCCATAGAGAAAAGAATAGGGGTAGCGGTGCCTCTCTGATGAGAGGTGTGATCCCCCCATTGAACTCAGTGCTTAGTAGACTATATTTCTTTTTTTTTTTTTTTTTTGTGGTACTCGGGCCTCTCACTGTCGTGGCCTCTCCCGTTGCGGTGCACAGGCTCCGGACGCACAGGCTCAGCGGCCATGGCTCACGGGCCCAGCCGCTCCGCGGCATGTGGGATCCTCCCGGACTGGGGCACGAACCCGTGTCCCCTACATCGGCAGGCGGACTCTCACCACTGTGCCACCAGGGAAGCCCTATATTTCTTAAATAAACCACAATTCAAGGGAGACAAGTATACCTAATAGAGCTAACTGCAAGGAATTTATGATCTGATGAGAGAAATAAGACATATAGAATGTGAACTACTGTGATTGATTTTTTCCCATTCATTATAAAACATCGGATTCATTGCTTTACACTCATAAACATATACAGACATTCAAAGATACCAGATAATTAATAATAAGTGTGAAATAAGTAGTCAAGACAAGTCCTACAGGAATTTAGAGGAGGAAGAGATTACATCGGGATGGGGTGTTCAGATAACGTTTCACAACAGACATAGGACTTGAAGCCTGAGTAGGGTGTACGTAGCAGGAGGAATAGCCTTCTAATTGTGGGGAATGACACAAACAGAGGCAGAGGAGGATGTGTTCACGGCAGAAAGATCTGGGTAGGGGAATAATGTTGGTAAGGACAGGAGGACATCAGGGTGTGATTGTGGTGTCCCTTCGATGCCCAGCTTGATCCCCTAGGCATACTTGCATACTTTACCTATCAGGGAATGGGAACCACTGAAGTTGTTTGTTCTTGTTTTTGTTTTTGCTGCGTCGCACGTCATGCGGGATCTTAGTTCTCCACCAGGGATGAACCCGTGCCCCTGCAGCGGAAGCGTGGAGTCTTAACCACTGGACACAATGAATGCAGTCTTTTAAGGAGATTAATCAGGCAATAGTGTGCAGGACAGATTAGAAAAGCAAGGGAATGCAGGCCAGAAGAACAAGTAGAAGCAGTTATCTGGGTCTGAGATGCCATAGATTTTGATTGTAAGACTATTGACATGATAGATTTTTTTTTTGAAGATGTTGGGGGTAGGAGTTTATTAATTAATTTATTTATTTTTGCTGTGTTGGGTCTTCGTTTCTGTGCGAGGGCTTTCTCTAGTTGTGGCAAGCTGGGTTCACTCTTCATCGTGGTGTGCGGGCCTCTCACTATCGCGGCCTCTCTTGTTGCAGAGCACAGGCTCCAGACGCGCAGGCTCAGTAGTTGTGGCTCATGGGCCTAGTTGCTCCGCGGCATGTGGGATCCTCCCAGACCAGGGCTCAAACCCGTGTCCCCTGCATTAGCAGGCAGATTCTCAACCGCTGCGCCACGAGGGAAGCCCAACATGATAGATTTTTGTAATAAAAAACTCACATTAAACGTATACACTGATTATAAAACAAATCTTTATTTTTAAGTATGTAAAATTACAAAAATGTAGGCATCTTAGAATTAAGGAAATAAGATGAAGATCTGAACTAAGGTGGTGATGGTGGGAATGAGAAGGGAAGAGTAGATGCAACAAGAAAAAACAAATCTTGAAGAATTTGAGAATTTGGATGTTAAAAGTCAGAGAGAGAAGATTAAAATATGACTCCATGGTTTTGAGTCTGAATGAAAGTGCCAAGTTGGTACCATTAAAAGAAATGGGGAAGTCAAGAGGTAAAAGAACCAAACTAAATTTTATGTATTGAGTTGGAGGTGAGGAAATATCTAATAGACAGTTGAAGATATGGGCTTAGAACTAGGAAGAAAGATCAGGCTAGATCTTTCTAGATAATAGATCTTGGATCTATTATCCAAGGAATTAGCTACACACAAGTCGGAATGGAAGGTCTGAGAGTGAATGACATTCTGAAAGGTCAAGCACGTAGAGAACCGGGGCAGAGGTGTAATCGCAAGGGAGTACCCACGTTTCGGGACAGGAAGCAGGGTAAGGAAGAAAAACAGAAATGTTCTGAAAGGTTGAATTAGATTCACTCCATAGTAGGGGCATGAAAGCCACGAGAAGAGGGAGGTTGAAGCCTTATATTCATGCTTAGGATTTACGGGTGCTCATCACGTACATTTGGGTGTGCCTTAAGCCTTCACACTGGTGTGCAGAAGCCCACTGCAGTATTCCAAAGCAATGCTCGCCTGGGCCCCCACCTTCAGCCTTAGCTGGATGCTGACTACTAACTGTGGGCTATTCCTCAGCTCCAGGAGTTCTGGACCAGTACCTTGGCTGGTTCCTCAGCCTTTGTCGAGCAATCATGAAATTTCTCCAAAGGCTTGTTGCTAGTATCATGTGCAGTTAATCTTAGCCAGATCCTATAAAGTCCCAAAGAACGTACTTCCCACCTAGCTCTTTAATGAGCAGTTATTTAAGAATGTAGTTTTGTTGACCCAACTGTTTTTTTTTTTTTTTTTTTTTTTTTTTTTTTTTTTTTTGCGGTACGCAGGCCTCTCACTGTTGTGGCCTCTCCCGTTGCGGAGCACAGGCTCCGGACACGCAGGTTCAGCGGCCATGGCTCACGGGCCCAGCCACTCCACGGCATGTGGGATCTTCCCCGACCGGGGCACGAACCTATGTCCCCTGCATCGGCAGGCAGACTCTCAACCACTGCGCCACCAGGGAAGCCCCGACCCAACTTTTTATAACAGAGTCAAAGTTAAAGGCAAACTAGTTTTTAGCACTTTACCAGTTCAGCTGGAATAGCTGTGCCAGTTAAACTTTCTGAACCCCTATTAGTCAGGGATGACTTAGTTCTCTCTGTCTTACCTTATTTCCCTAGCAGACAGATAAGAAATAAAATTATTTATTGGTTTAAAATGTGATTCTTTCATAGCCCATAAAAATACATTTAAAAATTGTCCAATGAAGGGCAGTATTTCACAGAAAAAAACACATAGTCATTGAATTTTTTTGTAGTTTTCTTCTATAATTGGGAGAGCTAGCACAGGCATGTCTCACCATCACAGGAGCTCTAAAAAGCTGATTGGCTGACATGATTAGTAATTGGGAATATGAATTGTGATATATGATCCCGAAATACAAATTTCAAAAAGGCTTCTCTTCTTGTCATGAGTATCTTAATCAGGACGTTTGTAAGCATATCTTTCAATCTCATGCTCTTACAAACCTGAAGTTGACCCATACAGTTTAGATTGTTACTGAATTATTTTCACCTAGTGTAAACTTAATCCTCACATGCCCTTCCCAAGAGGAACAGAAGTGCTTTCCCCTCTGTGTAGTGAAGCCTCATCAGTTTAACAGGAGCAATTCTCTCTCTTGTGGGGAAGTGCCCATATGACTTGGCTAGGCTGTAAAACATCTGGCTTATGCAGTCATATCTGGTTTGTAAGATGTGCCTTACCTCTTTATATGCTCAAGAGACTGGCCGTTAAACATGTTGTGGCTGGAGAGTCCGAACCGACAGCCAGGAGCCCGCACGCACCTCGCACCCTGAGACGGCGACGCGCCCCGCACCGCTCCGGGACGACCTGTCACTGGGTCACGCGCCCCGGCCCCGCGCCCCGGCCCCGCCTCTGCCGCTGCTGTGGACCGCGGCCGTGGCGCCAGGGGGAGGCCGCCGGCGACGAGGCGGCTCCCGCGGGGGCCTCAGTGTGCTAGGCGTCCCCGCCCAGCGTGGGCTCGGTGCAGGAGCTGGCTCAGCGCGCCGCGGTGGTGATGGAGGGAAATGCGCACCCGCCGCGGCGGCAGCAGGGGGGCACTCGACAGGAAGGGGGCGGCGGGCGAGGCAGGGGCGCGGGGAGGCGAGCGCCAGCCGCCAGCCGTGGGCCCGGGACCGTGCCCTCCTTGCCCACGGGCCCCGCGCCCAGCGCCGCCGAGGCCGGAGATGAGGCGCCCTATCTGGTGAAGGTGCACCAGGAGTGGGCGGTGAAAGCCGGGAGCTTGAAGAAGAACTCGCTGCTCAGCGTGCGCCTGGGGCCACCCCGCGTTCCCCTCCTGCGGGCGGCTCAAGGAGGACAGCAGGTATATCTTCTTCATGGAGCCCGATGCCAACAGCAGCGGCCGCCTTCCGAGCATCCTTCCCCCCTCTCGAGACGGGCCGGAACCTCAAGAAGGAGGTCTGCCAGGTGCTGTGCAAGCGGTGCGCCTTGCCTCCCCGTTTGGAAGAGATGAAAAGTCAGGAGTCTGCAGCAGATTCGAAACTAGTGCTTCGGTGAGAGACCAGTTCTGAATACTCCTCTCTCAAATTCAAATAGTTCAAGAATAGGAATGAATTAAACCCAAAGAACAAACCACAAAACATCAAGATACAAAAAAGGCCAGAGAAGTGAGAACTTCGCATTAACAAAGCATCACTGGCTGATTCTGGAGAATGTATGTGCAAAGTGATCAGCAAATTAGGAAATGACAGTGCCTCTGCCAATATCACCATTGTGGACTCAAATGAGATCATCGCTGGCATGTCTCAGCTTCAACTGAGACAACGTGTGTGTCCTCAGAGTCTCCCATTAGAATATCAGTATCAACAGAAGGAGCAAATACTTCTTCATCCACATCTACATCTACCACTGGGACAAGCCATCTTGTCAAGCGTGCCAGAAGGAGAAAACTTTCTGTGTGAATTTAGGCAAGTGCTTCATGGTGAAAGACCTTTCAAACCCCTCAAGATACTTGTGCAAGTGCCCAAATGAGTTTACTGGTGATCCCTGCCAAAACTACGTAATGGCCAGCTTCTACAGTACGTCCACTCCCTTCCTGTCTCTGCCTGAATAGGAGCATGCTCAGTCGGTGCTGCTTTCTTGTTGCTGCATCTTCTCTCAGATTTCACCTAGAGCTAGATGTGTTTTACCAGGTCTAACATTGACCGCCTCCGCCTGTTGCATGAGAACATTAACAAAAGCAATTGTATTACTTCCTCTGTTCATGCCTAGTTGGCTCTGAGATACTCATAGGTGTGCGAGGCTCCGATGTTTCTGAAATTTATCTTGAATAATGTGATACAAAATGTTAGTCTATATCATACAGTACAATGATAATAAAGGCATTTAAAAGTCTCACTTTTATTGATAAAATAAAATCATTCCACTGGACAGTCCATCTTCTTTATAAAATGACCCCCATCCTGAAAAGGATGTTTGCTAAGTTGTAACCAGTACACACTTGAAATGATGGTAAGTTCATTTCAGTTCAGAATGTGTTATTTCTAACAAATAAGCAGAATAAAAAGAAAAAAATAAAAATGTTGTGGCTGAGATATAGAGTGGGGCGAGGGGAACAGCTAAGGGAAGGATATTTATTAAACTGAAATATCCAGCTTAATATGGTGATTAATTACTCAGTTTTTTCCGTCTATTGATTTCTTCATCATATGGGCTAAGAACAGGAATAGCAAGTTCATGGCACCATCCCTGCCTCTCTTCCACACACACCCCCGCCCCCACCAAAAAAAAAAAAAAAAAAAAAGCCCGCATGGCAGACACCACAATACTCTTTTCCATTGAACTCAGCCTCAGACTCATTTTCCATGGTTCTCCAGGCAGCCACTACCAGTTGGTTCAAGTGGGGAATTGAAATTATGAGGTTGGGGATTCTTTGTGGCTTACAGTTTTGGTGTTAGTATCTTCTGATTACAAGGAACAGGGAACCTTAAGAAAAAGAGGATTTATTTTAAGGATACACATAGTTTGGAGTCAGAGAGTTGTTCAGGATCCAAGGCAAGTCAGAGACTGGATTCTCACCCTATGGTCCACCTGTTCAACCTCTCATAACATATCTGTGTCTCTGTTTTTAATGTGCCCTCATTTCCCAACTGGCCAATCCTCTTTGTATTCCACAGTCTAAATGCTTCAGAGAGCTAATTTAACATGCTTCATTAATTACCATTGTGTCTATTACTAAGCGTAGCCTTGGTGCCAGGTTTTGTCATGGGTCATGAATAGGCAGCCCTTGGGTAGGCAGCCCATGGATACTGGTAATGCTTTCTTTATCTTAGTGGTAGTTATCCAGGTGTGTTCACTTCATGAAAATTCAAAATTCAACACGTGCTTCTTATGTGCAAGTTTCTTTGTTATATTTTAATAAGTTTATTTTTCTAAAAACAGTTGTGGCAAACTGATCTCATTTTCTTTTTTGAAGGCTTTATCAAACTAGTACATCAGGAGGATGTCATAGACATATATGTTCATCTTAAAGAAGACATCTTTTAAAATTTCCTAAGACCGTATGTGCAGTTCAGAGAGATGTGGGCTGGATAGTAGAAGAGTTATGTGAATTCTTAACTAGTGGAACAACTTATCCAAAAATTGACAATCAAGATCAACCTGAATATAGGTTTCTGTCATAATGTGTGAGGGTTCTTTTTAGTATAGAGAGGAAATACAGGCTAAGCATGTGGGATCAAGGGCTGGGCTCTTCTGCTTAATAGCTGTTTGACCTTAGGGAACTTTTCTTTCCGTGCCTCAGTTTTTCTATCAATAAAATGGGAGTGATAGAGTCTGCATCTTAAGATGGCTTAGAGTACTGAGTGAACATAGTGTTCAGAAAAGTAGGCCACTAATATGCAGGGAGAATTTGTAGAGTGGCAGAGTACTTTATAATTAAATCACCAAGTTAAAGAGCAAGATAAGTCCCTGTTAGAAGAAATGTCCCCAGAGTGGCCAGATGAACATCTGTCAGGGATGCTGTAAAGAGGTCCCTTCCTTTAATGAGAAGGTTGGATTAGATGGTCTCTCAAGGTCTAGGATTCTTTGTCAGTTTAATTGTGCCCTAAATACTTGAAGTTATAATTCTGCTTATGGAGTAATTCTATAGAATTACTTGCCAAGAGGAGACGGGGTCACCCATTAACAAAATGGGCATGCTTTGGAAACATCTGAGGACTTGGAAAGCCAGTAGCTCATCTTTCCAATGTTGGGTGAAAACATGAGAAAGATACATAGCCACAACCTAGAGAAAAACACCGACCTGTAAAACTGAAGAAAGAAGAAAGAAACAGAGATTTGGCTGCTTCGTTTGGTCTTTAAAACGAACACCTGCCTTTACACATCATCTGAAATATACATTAGGCCCAACAGGAATATACACCTTCAGTAATCTGCCAACAATATCAAGGTAACTTCCTTGCTTTGTTTGCAGGAAGTTGTTTGCTAATTTTTTTAAAATCTGATTTTATTATACTACAAAGCCATCAGTACTTTTTTTGCAGCCTGTACAGCCCTCAGATTAAAGCCAAAGGCAATCAAACCAAATGAACAAAACTTAATGACTTGAGGAGTGGCCAAGATGGTGGAGCAGAAAGACCCTGAGTTCACCTCCTCCCAGAGGCACACCAAAATTGCATCTATTTATAGACAAAGTATCCATGAGAGCAACCTGAAGACTAGCAAAAAAGGTCTTTTAAGAGCTGACAGTTACAAAGAAGGAAGCACAATGAGAAGGGGAGAAGGGACAGAGATGCAATTAGTCAAGACTCATGCCCACCAGGTAGGTGACACATGAATGGGAGGATAATTACAGTTGCAGAAGTTCTCCCGCAAAAGCAAGGGGTCCAAGCCCCACGCTGGGCTTCCCATCCCACGGATCCTGCACTGGGGAGACAAGCCCCGGGAACATTTGGCTTTGAAGGCCAGTGTAGGGAGACCCAGAGGTCTGTGGGAAATAGAGACCCCACTCTTAAACGGCACACACAAAATCTCACACACTCCAAGACCCAGGGAAGAAGCAGTAATTTGAAAGGAGGCTGGATCAAACCCACTTGCTGACCTTGGAGAGCCTCCTGAAGAGGCAGGAGGCAACTGAAATTCACCCTGGGGACATAGATGCCAGCAGCCGCCATTTTGGGGAGTTCAACCCACCATGAGGACACTGGCACTGGTAAGCACCACTGGAATCCTCCCTCTAGCTTATTAGTGCTGGAACCTACCTGCCCACCAGCCAGTCAGCATCCCCCTAGGAGGCCCCAGGCCAGCTGTCCCAGATGGGCAGGGACACGACCTCACCCACCAGCAGAAAGGACCCCCTGAGGCCCCAGCCCTGCCCCAGGACACACCCTCACCTACCAGATGACCCAGGACCCAGCCCCACCCAACTAGTGGGCCTACACCAGCTCTGGAACCTCCAGCCCCTCAGTCAGAGACCCCAGGACCCAGGTCCACCAGTGGGCTGACACTAGCCTTGGGAAGAGGCCTCACCCACCAGTGGGGGGACACCAGCCCCATGAACACCAAGACCCTCCAGCCAGCTGTGTCAGGACCCGGTGCATTCACCAGCAAGCTAACACCAACTCCAGGAGCACCAGGGCCCTGGCCCTGCCCACCTGCGGGCCAGCACCAAATCTGCAACCCCTGGCCCCCACAGCCAGAGACCCCAGGACCCATCTCCACCCATTAGTGGGCTAGCAGTAGCCCCAGGACCTGGCCTTGCCCACTAGTGGATGGGCATCAGCCCTGGGACCCCCCTGGGCCCAAACCCCACCCACCAGTGGGCTGACCAAACCCCAGGACCACACAGACCCACTGCCAGCCATGTCAAGACCACACCCACCCATTAGCAGGCCAGCGTCACTCCAGGATGCCCTGGGTCCTGGCCCTGACCAATGGGAGGACAAAAGCAGCTCTAGGACACTTTGGGCCCCTCAGCCATCCATGTTAGGATCCGGCCCCACCAAACAGTGAGCCATCACCAGCGCTGGGTCACCTGGGACCCTCAGCCAGCCATATCAAGAAGCAGCCCCACCCACCAGCGTCCCACACCAGCCCCAGGACACTCCTGGGCCATGGCCCCGCCCATCAGTAGGCCAACACTAGCTCCAGGACCCCCAGCCCAGCATTCAGCCACTCTGGGACCGAGCTCCACCCACCAATGGGCTAGCACTATCCCTGGGACCCCCAGGCGGGATCTGTAGACAGTTGCCTCATGACCTGGGCCTGCCCACTGGTGAGCTGGCACCAGGACCAGGACACCCCTCGCTGTGCAGTCAGCCATGCCAAGACCCAGACTGAACAAAACAGAGCCTTACAACCAACTGGAATGACAACCAGCAACACCTACCAGCATGTCCACAGTAGTCAGCCGACCACAACAGAAGGTCCCAAGCAGCCCACATAAGAGGGCACCCCTAAAGCAAGTAGCTCTGGTAACCACAGGAGAGTGTGCTGCCAGGCCCCATAGGACGTGTCCTGCATAAGGTCACTTCTCCAAGATTGGGAAGCATAACCAACCAACTAAATACATAGAAATAAAAACAGGAAATTAGACAAAATGAGGCAACAGAGAAATATATTCCAAATAAAGGAAAAGAAAAAACCTCCAAAGAAGAACTAAGTGAAGTGCAGATAAGCGAATCTACTTGATAGAGAGTTCAAGGCAATGATCATAAAGATGCTCAAAGAAGAGCCTCCTTCTGTCTCTCTCATCCTGTAGGACCCTTGAAACATCCTGCAGGTGGCTCCTATCTTGTGGGAATGTTATTCACAGAAAATCATATCACCTTGTAAGGCCCTCCTCTGGTCTCAGGGAAGGTATAAAGGAAAGCAGGAGGGGCTGGACAGAGGGGTCAATGGTTGCCTGGAGAGGTGGCTCTTGACAGAACCACAGGTGGGGAGGAAGCTGTGCTAATTAACTGGATCTCGCTCTACAGCTTCCTTGGTCTCCTAAGCCCAGGATGATACCTGCCTCCCTCAGTGTGCTCTGGCTAAGCTTAGAAATGCTTCCTTAGGAGGAGACTGAATAAATTTGAGTTTTGAAGTCAGAGGCCCCAGATCTGAATACCAGTTAAGCCACTTCCTGGCTGGGTGATTCTACCAAGTTAACTTATCCTCTCTGAGTTTCAGTTTTCCCATCTGAAAATGTGTGTAAAATCAGCACCTCTCTCTGTGGATTTTTGGTGAGGATTAAATGAAAAAGTTCTGAGAACTGTGAAAATATAAAATGAGTACTAAATAAATATCGTTAGTTGCTGTGGGGGAAAAAAAGATGCTCGAAGAACTTGGGAGAAGAATGAATGAAAAGAGAGAGAAGTTAGAAGTTTTTAACGAAGAGTTAGAAAATATAAAGAAGAACCAAACAGAAGTGAATAATTCAATAACTGAAATTAAAAATATACTAGAAGGAATCAACAGTAGATTAGATAATATAGAGGAACAGATCAGTGATTTGGAAGATAGAGTAATTACTGTCTGAAATTACTGAAACTGAACTGAAAAAAATAATAAAAAGAAATGAGGACAGTTTAAGAAACCTCTGGGACAACATCAAGCATACTAACATTCACATAATAGGGGTTCCAGAAGGAGAAGAGAGAGAGAAGGGGGCAGAGAAATATTTGAAGACATAATAGCTGAAAACGTCCCTTCCTGGGAAAGGGAAAAAGACATCCAGATCCAGGAAGCACAGTGAGTCTCAACATGATCGACTGAAAGAGAACCACACCAAGACACATTGTAATTAAAATGGTGAAAATTAAAGATAAATAGAAAATATTAAAAGCAGCAAGGGAAAAGCAGCAAGTTACATACAAAGGAACTCCTGTAAGGCTATCAGCTGGCTTTTCAGCAGAAACTCTGCAGGCCAGAAGGGAGTGACACAATATATTTAAAATGATGAAAAGGAAAAACCTACAACCAAGAATACTCCACCCAGCAAGACTCTCATTCAGATTTGATGGAGAGATCAAAAGTTTTACAGATAAGCAAAAGTTAAAAGAGTTTGGCATCACCAAACCAGTGTTACAAGAAATGTTAAAGGGACTTCTCTGAGCAAAAAAAGAGAAGGCCACAACTAGGAACATGAAAATTACAAAATGAAAAAGCTCATCAGTAAAGGCAAATAACTACTTTAAATATAATTGGACTAAATGCTCCAATCAAAGACATAGAACGGCTACAAAAACAAGACCCACATATATGCTGCCTACAAAAGACTCAGTTAAGATCTAAAGACACACACAGACTGAAAGTGAGGGGATGGAAAAAGGTATTTTATACAAATAGAAACAAAAATAAAGCCGAGGTAGCAATGTTTATATCAGACCAAATAGACCTTAAAACAAATATTGTAACAAGAGACAAAGAAAGACATTATATAATGATCAAGAGATCAATCCAACGAGAAGATATAACAATTGGAAATATATATGGACTCAGCACAGGAGCATGTATTTACTTATTTTAAAATTTATTTATTTATTATTTTATTTATTTTTGGCTGTGTTGGGTCTTCATTGCTGCACATGGGCTTTCTCTAGTTGCAGTGAGTGGGGGCTACTCTTCATTGCTATGCACAGGCTTCTCATTGTGGGGGCTTCTCTTGTTGCAGAGCATGGGCTGTAGGCACGTGGGCTTCAGTTGTTGTGGCACATGGGCTCAGTAGTTGTGGCTAGTCGGCTCTAGAGCACAGGCTCAGGAGTTGTGGCACATGGGCTTAGTTGCTCCGTGGCATGTGGGATCTTCCCAGACCAGGGCTTGAACCCATGTCCCCTGCACTGGCAGGCAGATTCTTAACCACTGTGCCAACAGGGAAGTCCCAGCAGAGGAGAATTTAAATACAAAGAGCAAATATTAATAGACATAAAGGGAGAAATTGACAGTAAAACAATAATAGGGGACTTTAACAACCCACAGATAGCAATGGACAGCTCTTCCAGGGAGAAAATCAATAAGGAAACACTGGCCTTAAACAACACATTAGATTAGGTGGACTTAATAGATATACATAGAACATTTCATCCAAAAGCTGCAGAATACATATTCTTTTCAAGTGCACATGGAATGTTCTCCAGGGTAGATCATATGCTAGGCTACAAAACGAGTCTCAGTAAGTTTAAGAAGATTGAAGTTATATCAAGCCTCTTTCTGATCACAAACCTATGAGACTAGAAATCAACTGTAAGAAAATAAGTACAAAAAACACAAACACATGGAGGCTAAACAAATACTACTAAACAACGAATGGCTCACTGAAGAAATCGAAGAAATAAAAAAAAAAATCTGGAGAAAAATGAAAAGACAATGACCCAAAATCTACAAGATGCAGCAAAAGCATTTCTAAGAGGGAAGGTTATGCTGATAAAAGCTTACCTCAGGAAACAAGAAAAATCTCAAATAAACAACCTAAATTTAGACCTAAATGAACTAAAGATCAAACAACACCCAAAGTTAGTAGAAGGAAAGAGATCATAAGGATTTAAGCAGAAATAAATGAAATACAGACTAAAAAACAATAGAAAATATTAATAAAAACTAAGAGCTCATTCTTTGAAAAGAAACAAAATCAATAAGCTGTTAGCTGTTTCATCAAGAAAAAAAAAAAAAAGAACCCAAGTCAATAGAATCAGAAATGAAAACAGAGAATTTACAATCAACACCATAGAAATACAAAGGATCATAAGAGATTACTATGAACAATTATATGCCAATAAAATGGACAACCTAGAAGTGTACAGTCTCCCAAGATTGAATCGGGAAGAAATAGAAAATATGAACAGACCAATTACCAGTAATGAAATTGAATCAGCAATTTAAAAAAATTCCAACAAACAAAAGTCCAGGGCCAGATGTTTTCACAGCTGAATTCTACCAAACACTTAGAGAAGAGTTAACATCTGTCCTCCCAAGCTATTTCAAAAAATTGAAGAGGAAGCAACACTCCTGAACTCATTCTGTGAGGCCAGCATCACCCTGATACCAATACCAAACAAAGATATCACAAAAAAGAAAATTACAGGCCAATATCACTGATAAACATAGATGCAAAAATCCTCAACAAAATATCAGCAAGCCAAATATTAGCAAACCAAACCAAATTCAACAATATATTAGAAGGATTATACACCATGATCAAGTGGGATTTATCCCAGGATGGTTCAAGATCTGCAAATCAATCAATATGATACACTACATTAACAAACTGAAGAATAAAAATCATATGATTATCTCAATAGATGCAGAAAAAGCTTTTGACAAAATTCAACATCCATTTATGATAAAAAACTCTCCAGAAAGTGGATATAAAGGGAATCTACCTCAACATAATAAAGGCCATATATAACAAACCCACAGCTAACATCATACACGTGGTGAAAAGCTGAAAGCATTTCCTCTAAGATTGGGAACAAGAGAAGGATGCCCATTCTCACCACGTTTATTTAACATAGTATTGGAAGTTCTAGCCACATAAATCAGATAGGAAAAAGAAATAAAAGGAAGCCAAATTGGAAAGGAAGAAGTAAAACTGTCACTATTTTCAGACGACATGGTACTATACATAGAAAATCCTAAAGGCACCACCAGAAAACTACTAAAGCTCATCAATTTGAATTTGGTAAAGTTTCAGGATACAAGATTAATATACAGAAATCTGTTGCCATTCTATATGTGAACAGCAAACTATCAGAAAGAGAAATTAAGGAAAACAATCCCATTTACCATCACATCAAAAAGAATAAAATACCTAGGAATAAACCTACCTAAGTAGGTAAAAGACCTGTACTTGATAAGACACTGATGAAAGAAATTGAAGACGACACAGATGGAAAGACACACTGTGTTCACGGATTGGATTTTTTTTTTTTGGCTGTGCCACACAGCATGCAGGATCTTAGTTGCCCGACCAGGAATCGAACCTGTGCCCTCTGCAGTGGAAGCGCAGAGTCCTAACCACTGGATCGCCAGGGAATTCCCTGGAAGAATACTGTTAAAAGGACCATACTACCCAAGGCAATATATAAATTCAATGCAAGCCCTATCAAAATACCAATGGTACTTGTCACACAACTAGAACAAAAACTTTTAAAATTTGTATGGAAACACAAAAATACAAACACAAAATAGCCAAAATAATCTTGAGAAAGAACAAAGCTGGAGGAATCATGCTCCCTGACTTCAGACTATACTACAAAGCTACAGTAATCAAAACAGTATGGTACTGGCATAAAAAAACAGACATACAGATCAATGGAACCAAAAAGACAGCCCAGAAATGAACTCATTCTTTTTTTTTAAGATTAAAAAAAAAAAATTATTTATTTATTTATGGCTGTGTTGGGTCTTCGTTGCTGTGCGTGGGCTCTCTCTAGTTGCAGTGAGCGGGGGCTACTCTTCATTGCAGTGTGCAGGCTTCTCATTGCGGTGGCTTCTCTTGTTGCTTCTCTTGTTGCAGAGCATGGGCTCTAGGTGCATGGGCTTCAGTAGTTGTGGCATGCAGGCTCAGTAGTTGTGGCACACAGGCTTAGCTGCTCCACGGCATGTGGGATCCTCCTGGACCAGAGCTCGAACCCACGTCCCCTGCATTGGCAGGCGGATTCTTTTTTTGTTGTTTTTTTGGTTTTTTTTGCGTTACGCGGGCCTCTCACTGTTGTGGCCTCTCCCGTTGCAGAGCACAGGCTCCGGACCCGCAGGCCCAGTGGCCATGGCTCACGGGGCCAGCTGCTCCGCGGCACGTGGGATCCTCCCGGACCGGGGCACGAACCCGTGTTCCAAACCCGTGTCCCCTGCATTGGCAGGCGGACTCTCAACCACTGTGCCACCAGGGATCCCGGCAGGCAGATTCTTAACCACTGCGCTACCAGGGAAGTCCTCAAGATTTTTTTGATGTGGACCATTTTTAAAGTCTTTATTGAATTTGTTACAATATTGCTTCTGTTTTATGTTTTGGTTTTTTGGCCGCTAGGCATGTGAGATTTTAGCTCCCCTACCAGGATCAAACCCACATCCCCTGCACTGGAAGACAAAGACCTAACCACTGGACCGCCAGGGAAGTCCATGAACCCACTCTTATATGGGCAATTAGTCTATGACAAAGGAGACAAGAATATATGATGGAGAAAAACAATGTCTTCAATAAATGGTGTTGAGAAAATTGGGCAACTACATGCAGAAGAATCAAATGGGACTACTTTCTCATACCATATAAAAAATAAACTCAAAATGGATTAAAGACTTAAATGTAAGACCTGAAACCATAAACTCCTGAAAGAAAAATAGGCAGTACTCTCTTTGACATTGGTCTTAGCAATACATTTTTTTTTCATATATCTCCAGGCAAGGGCAACAAAAGCAAAAATTTAAAAATGGAACTACATCAAACTATAAAGTTTTGCACAGTGAAGGAAACTATCAGCAAAATTAAAAGGCCATCTACTGAATGGGAGAACCTACTTGCAAATGATATATTCAATAAGGGATTAATATCCAAAATACACAAAGAACTCATACAACTCAACATCGAAGAACAAACAACCCAATTTTAAAATGGCCAGAGATCCTGGATGGACATTTTTCCAAAGAAAACATACAGATGGCCAACAGGCATGTGAAAAGGATCCTGAACTTCACTTGTCATCAGGGAAATGCAAATCAAGACCACAATGAGATATCACATCACATCTGTCAGAATGGTTATTATATAAAAGATAACAAATAACAACTGTTGGCCAGGATGTGGAGAAAAGGGAACCCTCATGCACTTTTGGTGGGAATGTAAATTGGTGCAGCCACTATGGAAAACAGTAAGGAGGTTTCTCAAAAAATTAAAAATAGAGCTACCATATGATCCAGAAATTCTACTTCTGTATATTTATCTGAAGAAAATGAAAACACTAATTAGAAAAGCTATATGCACCCCTATATTCATTGCAACATTATTTACAATAGCCAAGATATGGAAACAACCTAAGTGCCCATCAAAAGATGAATGATTAAGAAGATGTGATACACACACACACACACACACACACACACACACACACACACAGGACTATTACTCAGCCACAAAAAAAAAGAATAACATTTTACCATTTGTGACAACATGAATGGATCAGAGGGTGTTATGCTAAGTGATATAAGTCAGACAGACAAAGACAAATATTGCATAATTTCACTTATTGTAGAATCTAAAAAACAAATGAAAGTGAGCCCATGCACTCTGGAATCCATGTACCACAACTAGAGAGAAGCCTGTGTCGCAACAAAGAGCCCACCTGCCGCAACTAAAATAAAAATAAATAAATAAATAATAAAAATAAATAAATATTTTTTAAAATTTAAAAAATAAAAAACAACATTTTTCCATTTTGAAACAGCGGACTGAACATCTTTTCACACCCCAAAATCTCACTGAAAAGGCAGAAGAAGAAAAAGAAAAATACAATAGAAGATTATCCAGGAATCTAAATACCAAAAACATCCAAATAAAGGAATTTCTCTAAAAAAAACAAAAAAACAAATGAACAAACGTAACAAAACAGAAACAGAGTCATAGATACAGAGAACAAACAGGTGTTGCCAGAGCGAAGGGGGCTGGGGGAGGAGAGAAATAAGTGAGGGAAGATTAAGAGGTACAAACTTTCAGTTACAAAATAAATGAGTCATAGGTATGAAGTATACAGCATGAGGAATATAGTCAATAATTAGGTAATATCTTTGTATGGTGACAGATGACAACTAGACTTATCATGGTGATCGTTTTGAAATGTATAGCAATATTGAATCACTATGTTGTATATCAGGAACTAACATAGTGTTATAATTCAATTATCCTTCAAAAACAAACCAACCAACAAACAAACTCATAGAAAAAGAGATCAAATTTATGACTACCAGTGGTGAGGGGAGGGGAAATTAAATGAAGACAGTCAAAAGGTATAAACTTCTAGTTACAGGATAAATAAGTACTAGAGATGTAATGTACAACATGATAAATATAATTAACACTGTTGTATGTTATAAATGAAAGTTGTCAGAAGAGTAAGTCCTAAGAGTTCTCATCACAAGGAAAAATGTATTTTTTTCTATTTCTTTAGTTTTGCATCTATATGAGATGATGGATGTTCACTAAACCTATTGTGGTCATCATTTCATGATGTATGTAAATCAAATCATTGTATTGTACACCTTAAACTTATACAGTGCTGTATGTCAATTATAACTCAGTAAAACTCGGAAAAAGTCAGCAAATTATTATTTAAAGTAAAAAAAATTAAAACTTAATGGCTTGAGATTTTTGATATGTATTCATACTGTTAACTAGCAAAGTAACAGAGATCCAGAAATGTAATATTTACCCATAGAAAAGTGATCTTAAAAAGTCAGGAGGGGGCTTCCCTGGTGGCGCAGTGGTTGGGAGTCCGCCTGCCGATGCAGGGGACATGGGCTCGTGCCCCGGTCCGGGAAAATCCCACATTCCGCGGAGCGGCTGGGCCCGTGAGCCATGGCCGCTGAGCCTGCGCGTCCGGAGCCTGTGCTCCGCAATGGGAGAGGCCACAACAGTGAGAGGCCCGCGAACCGAAAAAAAAAAAAAAAGTCAGGAGAAAATGCCCCCTACAACTCCTTGCTACAACTTCATCTCAAGAGAACATAGGAGAAAATCCTAAAAAGGGGTCACTTTATTTAGAGTTAAATGATTCTATGAACACAACCATTCAACTATATACGGAAATATAAAATTCTCAATATTGGTCAAACAAACACAAAATCTCCAAGTGGCTTAATAAGTGTACAAATTCTCAAAACTGTATTTCCTATTATTACAAGTATTTATATTTCTAGTTATTATTTTCCTAGCTATAATCTTAAGCATTAAATATTTTAGATTTTTTTTTTTTTTTTTTTTTTTTTTTTTTTTTGCATTACGCGGGCCTCTCACTGTTGTAGCCTCTCTCGTTGCGGAGCACAGGCTCAGCGGCCATGGCTCACAGGCCCAGCCGCTCCGCGGCATGTGGGATCTTCCTCGACCGGAGCACAAACCCGTGTCCCCTGCATCGGCAGGCAGACTCTCAACCACTGCGCCACCAGGGAAGCCCAAGCATTAAGTATTTTAGAAACATATTATACTTACAATATACATACAAAAAAGTGCACATATCTTAGGTGGACAATATGAATTTTTACAAACTACACATACCCATGTAATAAGCCCCTAGATAAAAACTGAACATTAACACTGTTTTGAAATTTTTTATTCACTTTCAAGAGGAAAAAATTAATGTTCTATTCTGGATACTTGGTGGTATGCCATGTAACTTTAAAAGCAACATTCCCATCTTGAACATCTTCTGCGACTTTCTATTTTTTTTTTTTTTCACATTTATTTCTTCGTTTTGGTGCACAGGCTTCTCTCTAGTTGTGGCTCGCGGGCTCCAGAGCACGCGGGCTAGGTAGTAGTAGCATTTGTGCTCTCTAAATGTGTTGCGCGGGCTCTAGAGTGCGCAGGCTTAGTTGCCCCACAGCATGTGGGATCTTAGTTCCCAGACCAGGGATCAAACTCACGTCCCCTGCATTTGTAAGGCGGATGCTTAACAACTGGACCACCAGGGAAGTCCCCCGTCTGGGACTTTCAATATCACTTGTGGTAGACAAAATAATAGCTTTCTAACGATATCCGTGTCCTAATCCCCAGAACCTGTGAATATGTTTCCTTACATACCAAAAGAGTCTTTGCAGGTGTGATTGAATTAAGGATTCTGAGATGGGAAGATTATCCTGAACTATCTGAGTGGATCCAATGTAATAAATTATAAGGGTCTTTTAAGTAAAAGAGGCAGGCAGGAGAGTCAGAGAAGGAGATGTGACAAGGGAAGCAGATGCCAGAAAGAGCATAAGGCAAGGAATGTGGGTAGCCTCTAGAAAATGGAAAAGGCAAGGAAGAAGATTCTCCCCTGCAGCCTAAGGAAGACAAAACTACTGATACCTTTGTTTTTTTTAATTGAGATATAATTGACATATAACATTATATTAGGTTCAGGTGTACAACACAAGGGTTTGACATATGTGTATCTTATGAAATGATCACCACAATAAATCTAGTTAACATTGATCACCACACATAGTTATAAAATTTTTTCTTGCGATGATATCTATACTGCTTCTTTGATTTTAGCCCCTCAAAACCCATTTCAGACTCCTAACCTCCAGAACTGGAAGATAATACAATTGTATTTTTAAGCCACTAAGTTTTATGTAATTTGTTACAGCAGCAGTAGGAAATTAATACACCATCTGGAGTCTGGTGAATCTGTGTCCAGAATCATATATCTTATTGCCTATCTAATAGCTTCATGTGGCTATCTCATAGGCATCTCAAACCTAACATCACAAATTAAACCTTTATTTTTTAACTCCCCAAACCTGATCACTCCTTCAGCTTTTCTCATCTTGGTAAATGGCACCAATCACCCAACTACTAATGCCAGACATCTGGAAGTCAACCTTGTTTCCTTCGTTTTCTCTGTCATTGTCTCATACCCAATCTATAATGAAGTTGCAACAATTCTACTTCCAAACTAAATATCATATCGATCCACTTCAAATGAGTTTCACTGCCACCATTTTTTTTACAATTACTTTTATTTTATTCTCTTTAATATGGAATGTGTGCACATACTACAAAATACAAAAGATATAAGTAGGAATTCAGTGAAAAGTCTATCTCCTCCCAGCCCTTCCAGATGCAATCAGTGGTACCAGGTTGTTTGTATGTGTATGTTTGTGTGTGTGTGTGTGTGTATCTTTCAGAGGCTTTTTTTTTTCCACTGCTACCATTCTTGACTCTCACCCAATCCCTTCTCCACAGAACAGCCAAAGTGATATTTAAAAAAAGAAATCTCCTGGCACTTCCTTGCACGAAACCCCTTAATGTCTGTCCTTTTGTGGCTGATATGATCTTTTGGTGGCTCCAAGCTAGCTGCAGGGGAACTAACAGTTCACAACTATTCTGCAAATTAAAGCATCATTAACTGAAATACATCAAGTGCAAAAGTTTGATTGGACTTGAAGTTCACTATAGCAAGAACCGTCAGTGAATTGTTAGGCTGTTTAAATAGTTTCACCTGCGATAAATTCTTTAATGGTTGTAAAATAAATATTTTAATGTTCTGTATCACCAATTCAAAGCTTCTTGTCAATGGTGACTAGGAATTCGAAACGATCATTAGAAAGTCTTCATCAGGAGCTGTGTGAGGCCTTTCCCGACAGTTTCTTGGCCACCTCTGTGCTCCTCCCTGGAGCAGGAAGGCCTGGGTGTTCCCTGCAGGGGAGGCCGAGGCTGAGCTCATTATAAGGATCAGCTGGTCTCTGCCTTGCCTGGGTCATCATCAGCACTCCACTGAGCCCTCTAGCAGACACGGTTCTGGAGTTGCACAGCTTCACTCAGGACAGGGCTCTGGGTCGACCCCGAGACGACCGTATTGTTTTGGTCATGCCTATGAAATGACTGCGTGGCTGGAAGGCGTTAAGAAATTGCATCTCGGGCCCAAGGCCAAAACAATTGCCTCGTGCGGCGCTCGGCTTCCGAACTTCCGCGTGGCACGCAAACGAGCCCCTCAGGGGCGGGACACTGGCCGGCCGCCCGGGGCTGTGCCACGACCACGGAAGGCGCCACCCCGCCCCGGCCTCCTCGCACAGCCAATCGCAGAATTCGTCCCCGCTTACGTAAGGCACGTCGGCAGATTCGGGTGGGAACGCAGGGCGCGCGGGGTGTGCGGGGTTGGGGTCGAGGCGCGTCATCGCCCGCGGGGCCGAGTGGCGGAAGCCAAGGGGGCGGTCTCACGCCAGCCTGCTTTACGGCGCGGCGCTCAGCTCTTCTCCACGAGGCCCGGCGGCGGCAGCGTCAACGCGGGAGGAACGGCGGATCGGCGCCTGGTGAGAACCGCGCGCCCGCCGGGGACTCGGGGGAGGCGGGCTCGGGGAGCGCAGCCTCCGGGCCCGCACCCTGAGGCCTCAGCTCCCCGGCTAGAGGCTCCGCACCCGGCCCGGGCCTGGCTCTGTCTCCCGCGGGCCTGCACGGCAGGGCCGCTCTTTAGTTCCTATGTGGGCTCAGCCTTTGGCCCGTGGAGCAGACGGGTTGAGTGCGGGCCCCGGGTGAATAACCGGGAGTGGGGCGCGGGGTGTTAGAGGGAGGCCAGCTGCACTCCATCCCACCGGCTGTCCTGAAAGATAGCAAGCATCCCGTCGCGGAGGTGTGCAGGAGAGGGCGGAGAGCTCCGTGACGGACAAGTGGCCCCGGGGTGTAAAGCGTTGGACTGAAAGATCATCTTGAGGGTCTGCGCCCCGCCCTGACTGTATTCTGAGTCTGGGCTTTCTTGGAAGCTTGATATGCGTTTATTTTCCCTCCAATCCGGAGCACACTTGTAAAAAAGCACGAAAAAGTTTTTTTTTTTTTTTTGGAATTCTAATGGAGAAGAGGGGTGGGGTACAGCTTGGCATTTAGAGATAACTGGTTAACCCGGTTGTGGGAGCTCAGGAAGAAGTCACACCAGAGTATAGCTCAGGATAGAGTTGTGAATTTCAGACCCTCCTGATTCCTGTGTCATCCCGTCTGCACTGAGGGAAGAGAGTGATACATCATATGTTCCCTTCATTTCCATGGTGCCTGGCAGGACCAGGCATAAGGAAGGTTCTCACTCATGGGTGTTTATGAAATGAACAGACACAGGCAAACACTGGATATGGGCACTATCTTGAATGCTGATTTGGTGTTTGGTTCTGGTAATTGTTAACTGTGATTTGGGGCAAGTAAATTGGTTTTCACTGTACCTCATTGTGCCCATTTGTGAAATGGGGCTAATAAGATAGGGCTGTGAGGATGAAGTGAGTTAATGCTTGTGAAGCTCTTAACACAGTGCCTGGCAATTGTTTACTTTGATGGTTTCCTCTGCTCAGAGACTGCTTGAGCCAAGTGTTTGTCTTTTTCTATAGTTGAGTGGGACAACAGTATTTATTTTTCTGGACAGGGTCACTCACCTTTTGTCAGTATTAATAATGGTCAGTCTTGAGTTGAGAGAATGCAGGTTTCTCAGAGATTGCCAGTGAGATCAAGGTGAAGTTGTATTTTTCGGGTATTTTTCTGGTTTTAGTGGCTCTGGTTACTATTAGGGAATTGAGTGAAATGGATGTAAATATCCAATCCATCTGCTTTCTGAGCTTTAGGCTTTAAGGACTGTGGACAGTGCAGCTTCAGTGTCCATTTAAAAGATTTCTTGTTTTTAATAAAATATTTCAAATATGCTGAAAAGGGGGCTTCCCTGGTGGCACAGTGGTTGAGAGTCCGCCTGCCGTTGCAGGGGACCACGGGTTCATGCCCCGGTCCGGGAAGATCCCACATGCCGCAGAGCGGCTGGGCCCATGAGCCATGGCTGCTGAGCCTGCGCGTCCGGAGCCTGTGCTCCGCAACGGGAGAGGCCACAACAGTGAGAGGCCCGCGTACCGAAAAAAAAAAAAAAAAAAAAAAAAAATGCCGAAAAGGACAGAACAATACGACACTCTACCAATCATCAAGATTGACGACATATTAACATGTTACCATGTTAGTTTCAGACCTCTACTTATGTTTTTTTAAAAATGTTTACATAGACAACAAAAACCCTTTAGGCCCTCTTTTCCTTTCCCTTCCCTCCTCCTTCAGACGTAAGTACTTTCCTGAGTTGCTGTGTAATTTTATTACAGATCAATAAATAACATACAGTAATGTTTTACATATTTTAAAAAATGGCCCTTTTTCATCTAACTTTTTAGAATTTTCTGTTTTCCTCTAATGTTATGTTTTTGAGGTTTATTAGTATTGACACATTTAGACATAGTCCATTTGTTTTCATTGCTGCCTAGGATTCCATTGTGTAAAGAAGCTAGTTTTATCTTGTTTTACATTGCACTTTATGCAACTTAAATCCTCCTATTATAGTTTAAGTCCATTATGTCACATTTATTCATTCCATACTGATCATAGAGACTTTGGTCACAGTTATTAGTATAAAAATGGATCCTTGGGGGGCTCCCCTGGTGGCGCAGTGGTTGAGAGTCCGCCTGCCAATGCAGGGGACACGGGTTCGTGCCCCGGTCCGGGAGGATCCCACATGCTGCGGAGCGGCTGGGCCCGTGAGCCATGGCCGCTGAGCCTGCGCGTCCCGAGCCTGTGCTCCACAACGGGAGAGGCCACAGCGGTGAGAGGCCCGCGTACCGCAAAAAACAAACAAAAATGGATCCTTGGGCATGACATTTTAATGGTTTTTTTTTGTTTTTTGGGGGGGGATCTTCCCAGACCGGGGCACGAACGCGCGTCCCCTGCATCGGCAGGCGGACTCTCAACCACTGCGCCACCAGGGAAGCCCAGGCATGACATTTTATACAGAACAAATAATAATGTATACTAGGCGGAGAAAGAAAATTTGTTAATTTTGTTCCTGGTGCTTCTGTTTGGGAAAGTGAACTGGTAAAGATCTATTATGTGGCCAGGTGTCATGTACTAGATTGTAAGTTCCTACAAATCAGAGGTGAGGTCTTTCTCAGCTCTGTCTCTCAGTTTTTGTTTTGTTTTGTTTTGTTTTTTGGCCATGCCATGTGGCATGTGGGATCTTGGTTCCCCAAGCAGGGATCAAACCCACGCCCCCTGCATTAGAAGCGTGGAGTCTTAACCACTGGACTGCCAGGGAAGTCCCTCTCAGTTTTCTTTAACAGTGCTCTGCACAGAGTCAGTTCTCAATAAGTGTTTGTGACATTGGTCATTTTTACTTCCAGGGCTCTCATAACCCTACATATATTTGAAAAGTTGATGGCCAGCAATTTTCAAAATTGCACTTTTAGGTTTGATATTTCTAATGCCTTTGAACTTTCCCATTTTACCACTTAATTCAGAAACATAATTAAGAGCAGTTAAAAAACAAGGTATGCAACAACAGTGTAGCATAAGTTACTAATTGCATGATACACACTCTGTGTATTTATAAAATATATTTGTATTTATATGTGTGAAGAACTGTGTATTTATTTGTATATGCATAGTTTATCTGCAGAAGGATAGATAAGAAACTAGTAATTCTAAGCATTCAGGGAGAAGAACATGTCTGGGAACACAGATGAGAAGACGTTTTGCTCTATAGCCTCCTGTGCCTTCTCAGTTTTAAACCATGTGAATGTACTACCTAATAAAAAGTTAAATAAATTTTTTTTTTTTTTTTTTTTTCTTTTTGCTGTACGCGGGCCTCTCACTGTTGTGGCCTCTCCCGTTATGGAGCACAGGCTCCGGACGCGCAGGCCCAGCGGCCATGGCTCATGGGCCCAGCCGCTCCGTGGCACGTGGGATCCTCTCGGACCGGGGCACGAACCCGCGTCCCCTGCATCGGCAGGCGGACTCTCAACCACTGCACCACCAGGGAAGCCCAAGAATTCTCCTCTTAACAAAGGATTTTTACCATTATTATTTTTTTTCTAAGATTTAACTTTATTCCTTAAAAAAGTTTTGGCCTTAGTAACATTGTTTTATTTTTCATAGTTTGTGTATATGGCTACTTTACATTCAGTTTTGGTATAATAACCTTTGAGTTACTTGGTAAATACTAAACATTTTAGAATTGCCCAATGGAAAGTTTACTATTCTCTTAAAATAAATACAAATTTATCAACCATGAATGATTTGCTTTGCCTCACCCAGCAAATTAAATATCACCAACAATTTATTCAGCTCACATTTAATGATGAGTGGGAAAAGATTTATGTACAAGAACACTTAGGACAACTGATTCTGGAAAAATATTTTTGTCTCTTTGGTTAGGTAGTGCTTAGATCTCACAAATACAACTCACTTGACAGAATGCTCGCTTCACTATCTTACAAATGCTTTCCATTGGGTGGAATTAGCTCTTACTGGAGATTATAAATTCTGAATGGGCCTAATGATGGGCAATTTGTGTGATTATAGAAGTTCTAGCCTACGAGAGATGAGATATCAACAGCAGAAGGCTACTGATGAGATTTCCACTGAGTTTCAGAGTCTGCCCTGATTGAAAAGGTAGCTTCCCTTTTATTGGCATCCTTACTCAAGCTTCTCTGGATTCCTGATTGCAAATTCTAAATATTGATACACTTCCAGAGACATAAGCATTGAGATCAGTCCGTGAAGTGAAATTTTACATTTATATAAGGAAGTTTTAAAAGCTCCTTGAAACATAGCTCTTATCCCTTGCCCCTCGTTTTTACTTTTTGAAAGGAGGGTATAGAATTGTGGGGGGATGGGTGGGCAAAGGAGTTGAGCAATAGTATATGTGTGTATTATGGGGCCACAGTGCTCAGAGGGAGGCAGCCACGAAGAGGGGTGGAGTAAGGAGGAACTGAGGTTTACGCGAAGGCTTTCCAGAAGAGATGACACTTAGCCTGAGTTTTAAAGGATGAGGAAGAATCCAGGCAAGAGGGAAAGGAAGTTTTAGGTAGAGGAGCTTGCATCTACAAAGGCACAGAGATATGGAGACCCACTGGTTGAACTGCAGGCACTTTGGCATGGCTTTGGTTCAGAGTGAGGATAGTTGTAAGGGGACAAATGGTTGGAAGGATGAACTAGGTCCAGATCAGCAATTTGCAATTTATCCATAGGTGGTATATCCTGTTTAGCAATGTAATCAGATTTATAAACTTTGGAAAGATCACCCTGAAAGTTTTTGGGAGGCAGGGCAAGACTAGAGACAGGCAAACCACTTTGACAGCTGTTAGAATAGCTCTGACCTAAGATCAGGGATTGGACTAGGGGATGTTCTGGTGGGTTGGGGATGGAGAGGAGATTGATTTGAAAGATATTCATTCCGGAGGTTGAACTGACAGGACTGAGGAGGTACAGGGTGAGGAGCAGAGAAGACAAGGATGTCAAGGCATTTGGATGAATGGAAGTTCATAACAGAGTTAGAGAATAAGGAAGGAGGAACAGGTTTGGAAAAGAAAGTGAGTTCAGTTTGGGACAGTGACTTTGACGTGCCTATGGGACCGGAGATAGCTGGTAGGTATTTGGAGTTGTCAAGTGTGTAGGTACTGGCTATGGATGCTAATGAGGCCTTGAAGGTAGGGGTTTTTGTTTCATCTTACTCATCTTTTCCTTAGCACTAATCACAGTGCTTTGTATATAGTGTGTAGCATGAGGGTGAATAGCTCACATTGCTTATAGGATGTGATCTTGAATGTTGGGGAAGTAATTTCCTCTCTTAAGACTTGTGTTTTTCTCTTTCTGTAAGTGGGGGAGTTGAACTAGATCAGTGGTTCTCAACCAAACTTTCCCTCTAATCTTGTATGTTGGGATCAATTGTGAGGAATGGCAAGTAATTTTTAGTTAATAATAAAGAGCTGATGTTTGCTTGCCTTTTAAATGAGAGTTGATTTATATTAAACTGTTTTTAAATTGCATTCCAGCATGCTTTCTTAAGAGAAAAGGGTGGAGTCATAGTTGGTCTGCTGGAATTTCATAACTTGATATACCAGTGGGTGTGTCACACAGAAGCGGGGTGGAAAAGTTAAGAATCACTATACCAAATGGTGCTTAAGGACTTAAGACGGCAAAATTTTACGTTTATATCTAGGACCTATCATTCTGATTATAAAGAATTTTTATTTTTTGTGTCTATAATGTCTTTTAAATTTATTTTTTACTGAAGTATAGTTGAACTACAATGTTGTATTAATTACTGCTGTACAGCAAAGTGACTCATTTATACATATATATACATTCTTTTTCATATTCTTTTGCATTATGGTTTATCATAGGATATTAATTTTTATTTTTGCAACTTCAGGAACTCTATTTTAAGAACCTCTCAAAAAGAAAACAAGTCATGGAGAAGAAGGAGAATAACCGAAAGCTTCGGGTTTGTGTTGCTACTTGCAACCGTGCTGATTATTCTAAACTCGCCCCAATCATGTTTGGCATTAAAATGGAACCTGAGTTCTTTGAACTTGACGTGGTGGTACTTGGCTCTCACCTGATAGATGACTATGGGTAAGATGAAAGCATTTTCTTATGATATTCTTCATTGCAACACGATGTACCGGTGAGAACTTTGGTCTTGGAGCTGTGTGGACCCGGCTTCAAATCCCAATTCTACCACTTAGTTTTTAGGTAGCCTTGGAGAAGTTGCCTAGCATCTCTGAGCCTCAGGTTCCTCAGTTATAAAATGGAGTGAAAACTTGTGTTGTAGGTTATTGTGAAGAATGGAGATAGTGACATAAAGTATCTATACAGGGATGCTGCCTGTTAGATGGTTGGTAAATTATAGCTATTATTATTATTACTTTTATTTGGTATTACATCCGGAAATGCCATTTATAAATATATGTTGTGTGACTATAATGTGATTCTATGTAGTCTGTTTTGTGAGTTCTAATGCTAATCCTATATTAAAAATGCATATAAAGTAGTAGATATGGAATAAGATTTTAAAAATCTAATTGATCCACAAGATAAAGTAGAATTTTATAATACCGTTACCATTAATTCTTTCTTTGGTGACATTAGGTTTGTTATCGATCACACTCTAAATATGAAAAACGAAACTTGGGAAATCTTTGAGGGAGCAGGTGTATAAACCAAAGGTGAACATTTTGTTACATGTAATAAAGTGGCATTTAGTACACCCTTGTGGCATGAAAACATTAATGCAGCCTCCAAAGTATTGAATATGAAAGAAGCTTGTGTTAAGGTAAAATTGTCTTTTTAAATGTCCTTTAACAATAAGATAATAACAGCAAAAACAAATAAAAACCTGCCCCCCAAAACCAGTTTAGCAATTTGCTCTAAGAAAATACTTTTAAAGACAAGAGAAGAAACTTATGGAGAGCTCAAAAGTTCACAGATTTTTAAAATGTGAAATGAATTCTGGCTGTCTAAGAAAATCCACTTGGGTTTTCTTACATTATTGAACAGAGATAGGACAAAGTAAAGGAGAAATTTTAGCTAGAGCCTGAGGGGGAAGTCTAAGTGTGTTCTTTTACTTCTGTGAGAAAAGTTTGGCAGAAGACTAGTGGGGAGAGGCTTTCAAGGAGATTGTGGTAGGTTTCTTATCTGCCTACCACAGTAATTAAGCGGGGAAGGTAGTATTTGTCAGGTGAGACTGCTGAAATGGAAACTTGACTAGTACTTAATGGAAATGTATGTCTACAGTGCATTCTAGCACAAGAAATTGGTTGCTTCTGGGGAGAAGAACTGGATAACTGGTAAAACAGAAGTGAGAAGTATCCTTTTCACTGTACAAGCTTTTGTATCTTGAGTTTTGTTTTATTTATCTATTTATTTGTTTATTTATGGCTGCGTTGGGTCTTCGTTGCTGCGTGCGGGGCTTCTCTAGTTGCAGCGAGCAGGGGCTACCCTTCGTTGTGGTGTGCGGTCTTCTCATTGCGGTGGTTTCTCTTGTTCCGGAGCACGGGCTCTAGGCTCGCAGGCTTCAGTAGTTGTGGCACGCGAGCTCAGTAGTTGTGGCTCATGGGCTCTAGAGCACAGGCTCAGTAGTTGTGGTGCACGGGCTTAGTTGCTGTGGCATGTCCATTCTAAATGTCATAGTTTGCATCTACTAACCCCAAACTCCCAGTTCATCCCTCTCCCTCCCCCACCACCCCCTAGGCAACCACAAATCTGTTCTCTATGTCTGTGAGTCTGTTTTTGTCTTGTAGATAGATTCATTTGTGCCATATTTAATTTAATTTAATTTAATTTAATTTATTTATTTGGCCACACCATGCGGCTTGTGGGATCTTAGTTCTCCGACCAGAGATTGAACCTGGGCCGTGGGCAGTGAAAGTGCCAAGTCCTAACCACTGGACCACCCGGGAGTTCCCTGAATTATCTATTTTTTCTTGATTCAGTTTTGGTGGGCTGTATGTTTCTAGAAAGTTGTTCATTTCTTCTAGGTGGTCAAATTTGTTGGCAAATAATTTTTCATAGTGTTCTCTTATGGTTTTTTGTATTTCTGTGGTATCATTTGAGATTTCTCCTTTTTCCTTTCTTATTTTGTTTATTTGGGTTCTCTCTCTTTTCTTCTTGGTGAGCCTGCCCAGAGGTTTGTCAATGTTGTTTACCCTTTCAAAGAACCAACTCTTGGTTGTATTGATTTTTTTCTATTTTTTAATCTCTATTTTATTTATTTCCTCTCTGATCTTTATTATTTCCTTCCTTCTGCTGACTTTAGGTTTTGTTTGTTCTTCTTTTTCTAATACTTTTAGGTGGTAGGTTAGGTTGTTTATTTGAGATTTTTCTTGTTTTTTTGAGGAAGGCCTGTACTGCTATAAACTTCCCTCTAAGAACTGCTTTTGCTGCATCCCGTAGATTTTGTATGGTTGTGTTTTCATTGTCATTTGTCTCATGGTATTTTTAAATTTCTGTTTTGATTTCCTTATTGACTCATTGGTTTTTTAGTAGCATGTTGTTTAGTCTCCATGTAATTGTTTTTTTCTCATTTCTTTTCCTGTGGTTGATTTCTAGTTTCGTGCCTTTGTAGTCAGAGAAGATGCTTGAAATAACTTCTATACTTTTAAATTTGTTGAGGTGAGTTGTTATTTGTTTTTTTTAAACATTTATTTATTTATTTTTGACTGTGTTGGGTCTTTGCTGCCGCACCAAGGCTTTCTCCACTTGCAGTGAGCGGGGGCTACTCTTTGCTGTGGTGCGTGGGCTTCTCATTGCAGTGGCTTCTCTTGTTGTGGAGCACAGGCTCTAGGCGTGTGGGCTGCAGTAGCTGTGGCATGCGGGCTCAGTAGTTGTGGCTCATGGGCTCTAGAGTGCAGGCTCAGTAGCTGTGGCACATGGGCTTAGTTGCTCCACGGCATGTGGGAATCTTCCCGGACTAGGGCTTGAACCCATGTCCCTTGCATTGACAGGTGGATTCTTAACCACTGCGCCACCAGGGAAGTCCCGAGGTGAGTTTTGTGCCCTAGTATGTGGTCAATCCTAGAGAGTGTTCCATGTGCACTTGAAAAGAATGTGTATTCTGGGTTTTTTGGATGTAAAAACTGTCCTGAAAATATCAGTTAAGTCAAACTTGTTCTATTGTATCATTTAGGATCTCTGTTGCCTTATTGATTTTCTGTGTAGAAGATCTGTGCATTGATGTGAGTGGGATGTTAAAGGCTCCTACTATAGGGCTTCCCTGGTAGTGCAGTGGTTGAGAGTCCGCCTGCCGATGCAGGGGACACGGGTTCATGCCCCGGTCCGGGAAGATCCCACGTGCCGCGGAGCGGCTGGGACCGTGAGCCATGGCTGCTGAGCCTGCGCGTCCGGAGCCTGTGCTCCGCGACGGGAGGGGCCCCAACAGTGAGAGGCCCACGTATTGCAAAAAAAAAACCCAATTGTCTCCTACTATTATTGTATTCCCATCAATGTCTTCCTTTATGTCTGTTAATATTTGTTTTAAGTATTTGGGTGCTCCTATGTTAGGTACACATATGTTGACAAGTGTAAAATCCTCTTCTTGTATTGATCCTTTTATCATTATATAGTGTCCTTCTTTATCTTTCTTGATGGCCTTTGTTTTAAAGTCTGTTTTGTCTGATATGAGTATTGCAACTCCTGTTTTCTTGTCATTTCTGTTTGCATGAAACATCTTTTTCCATCCCCTCACTTTCAATCGATGTGTGTCCTTTGCCCTAAGGTGGGTCTCTTGTAGGCAGTGTATTGTTGGCCCTTGATTTTTAATCCAGTCTGCCACTCTGTGTCTTTCAATTGGAGCACTCAGCCCATTGACATTTAAGGTAATTATTCATACATATGTATTTATTGCCATTTTAAACCTTGTTTTCCAGTTGATTCTATGTTTCTTCTTTGTTCCTTTCTTTTTCCTTCAGTGGTTTGATGATTTCCTTTTCTTTTATGCTTGTGTTTTCTTCTTTTTGGTTTTGTGAATCTGTTTTATGTTTTTGATTTGTGGTTGCCCTGTTTTTCAAGTATGTTAACCCCTTTCTATATTTGCTTGCTTTAGACTGATAGTCATATAGGATCAGACACATTCTTAAAAAAAAAAAGCAATCTACATTTTCTTACTCTCCTTCCCCACATTTTGTGATTTTGATTTCCTTTTTTACAACTTCACGTTTATCCTTTTGCCGTTCCTTGTGTTTATTGTCACTTTCACAAATAGGCTTTTTAAAAAAAATCTGTATATTGGCTTAAGTGATTTACTTTCCTACTGTGATTTCCTCCTTCCTATATCTTCTTGCTTCTTTTCTATTTAGAGAAGACTTTCAATATTCCTTTTAGCATAGGTTTAGTATTGCTGTATTCTTTTAGTTTTTGCTTGTCTGAGAAATTCTTTATTTCTCCTCCTAAATGATAATCTTGCTGGGTAGAGTATTCTAGGTTGCAGATTTTTCCCTTTCAAGACTTTGAATGTACTTTGCCACTCCCTACTGGCCTGCAGTGTTTCTGTAGATAAACTAGCTGATAGCTTTATGAGGGTTCCCTTGTAATTAACTCTTTGTTTTTCTCTTGCTGCCTTTAGAATCCTCTCTCTAACTTTTGCCATTTTGTTTTGTTTTGTTTTTTGTTTTGCGGTACGTGGGCCTCTCACTGTTGTGGCCTCTCCCGTCGTGGAGCACAGGTTCCGGACGCACAGGCTCAGCGGCCATGGCTCACGGGCCCAGCCACTCCGCGGCATGTGGGATCCTCCCGGACCGGGGCACGAACCCGTGTCCCCTGCATCGGCAGGCGGACTCTCAACCACTGCGCCACCAGGGAAGCCCCAACTTTTGCCATTTTTATTATGATATGTCTTGGTGTAGCTCTGTTTGGGTTCATCTTGTTTGGGACCCTCTGTGCTTCCTATATCTGGATATCTGTTTCCTTCTTTAGGTTTGGGAAGTTTTCAGCCATAATTTCTTCAAATACATTTTCAATCCCCTTTTCTCTTTCTTCTTCTTCTGGAATTCCTATTATACATAGATTGGCATGCTGTATATTATCCCATAGGTCTCTTATATTGCCTTCTTCGTTTTTTTGTTGTTGTTGGCTTTCTGTCTGCTGTTTTGATTGGGTAATTTCCATTATTCTATCTTCCAAATCACTTACTCTTTCTTCTGCATTATTCATCCTGCTATTCTTTGCTTTTAGCTTAGCTTTCATCTCGGCAAATGAACTTTCTAATTTTTCTGGGCTCCACCTTATAGTTTTTAGTTCCTTTTTACAGTACTCTGCATTTCTGTGATAGCCTTTCTTAATTCCTTCAGTATTTTCATTACCTCCTTTTTGAACTTGGTGTCTGTTAGACTGAAGAGGTCTGTTTCATTGTTTGTTCTTTCAGGGGAATACTCTTGGTCTTTTAACTGGGAGTGCTTTCTCTCCTTCTTCATTTTGCTTATATTTCTTTTACTCTGTGAGTTTAGGTGGAAAATTATCTACTCTGGTCTTGGAGGGCTATTTATATGTGGGAGCGTCCCTGCATAGCTTGTGTGGATTTAATTTTTTTTTGGCGTGAGGGCTGTTTTTAGTTTGGATGCTTGCCATCTCTTTCCTCAGCATGTGCTCACTGTTATCCCCTTGATGGGGGTGTGCAGGTGTACGGCCCGTGTGCGCTCCTGGGAAGGTGGGGGCAGCGGGTGGCACCTGGTCGAGGGATTCTTGGCAGCAGTGGCAGCAGGCCACGCACACTCCCAGGAAGGTGGGGGCAGTGACCAGCGCCTGCTCACAGGACTCTCAGCGGCAGCAGCGGTCTGTGCCTGCCTCTAGAGTCCGAGATGGTAGTGGAGGCTCTCGCCTACCCCTGGGGCTCATGTAGGCAGTGCCCTGCCGCTGGCTAGTGTGTGAGCAGAGAAAGAAGCTCCTATGGCGGTCCCGCCCATCTCCTTGTGTGCCACCCAGCAATGGCACCCTGCCTCTCTGGCGGGCCCAGGCCTTCTCCCATACGACACCCTAGTCCCCTCAGGCTGTCTCCACGCAGCCAACCCCAGTCCTCTCCCCGGGGAGTGACCTCTGAAGCCCGAGCCTCAGCTCCCAGCCCCCACCCGGCCCAGCGGACCAGCGTCTCAGGCTGGGGAGTGTCGGGCAGCAGCACTGACATTCGGTGCAGTTCTCTCTCCCTTCTACCCTCCACTGACCAGTTGCTGCGCTCTCTTCTGAGGCTCTGAAGTTCCCCCTCCCATCCCGGCTGATCTCCCCACCAGTGAGGGGACTTCCAGTGTGCGGAAACCTTTCCTTTTTTTACTGGTCCTTCCCAGCGGCGCAGGTCCCATCCTGATTCCTTTCTCTCTTTATTTTTCTTTTTTCTTTTGTCCTCCCCAATTACATGGAGATTTTCTTGCCCTTTTGGAAGTCTGAGGTCTTCTGCCAGCATTCAGTAGATGTTTTGTGAGAATCGTTCCACATGTAGATATATTTTGATTTAAACATTTTGATATGTATTTTCTGTAATATCTTCCATAAGATGTTACGGAAAAACCCGAATGAACTTTTTGGCCAATCCCATATTTGTGGAGAAGGTGAACTCCACATCCTACTCCTCCAGTTTGATCCGATCTCAGCACACTTTTTTAAGAGGCTAGGGATGTTTCTAAACATCCTACAGTTCATGGGTCAGCCCTCCACGACAAAGAATCTGTCTGGCCTAAAATGTCAATACTGCTGACATTGAGAGACCTTGCTCTATGGTATTTCCCCCACAGAAACATGAAGAAAATGATGGGAACAATGTTGTATTTTGGTCTGAAAGGTTGGCTTAATCATTAGCTAAGTGACTTGCTCTCCTATTAAGGTTAATGTCAAATAGGTGGGATTCAAATTCATGCTTAGCAAAATTGCACATGACTTCATGACTCCATGACTTGGTATTTCAGGAATGCTTGAGAATTTTAAAGTCATGCATGCAAAAATCTGCTGTACTTTCTTTTCTGTGTGTGTAAGTAAATAACCTTCTTTCTCTCTCTTCTTTCTCTCTCTCAACACACAGTATTTAACACAGATAGAGTGCCCTGCACTGTATGCTCAACTGGTGCTCATTGCATTGTGAAGACTTTCCCATACCAACTAGTTTCTCATTTAGAGAGGGTTAAAAATGACTGTCGTAGACTCAGAAGGATTAATATTCTAATAACTAAAGGAAGTTGTGCTGGATAGAAAGTGAAAATAAAAACAAATTAAGGGGAAAAACTTAGAATAAGACTGTCAAACATGCTAATTAATTGTGGAGGTGGGAGTATCTTCTCTGGAGGAATTGAGTAATTTTTAAGTCTAGTTGACTCTAACAGAATAAGTATCTTCAGCACAATTATGCATAACTTTGGTATCTCAAGACAGCAGATAGTTGGCACTCTTTATGCAGCTGTCTGAGCATTTTTCTGCAGGAAGAGACATGGTAGGGGGACCATCCCAAATGTAAAAGCTGAGGAGAAAACTTAAATCCCTCAAGGATCAGATTCCTTCTGCTATTGGAGAGGTGAAGTTTGAGAACTGCTAATCATATTTCTTTATACTTTTAATATGCAACAGCACAAAGAAAAATAATCAGAAAACAACAACCGATAGATCATTCAACTGATTTTCATCTAAGAATGATGCTTCCAAATTAGAGACAAGGTTATTTAAGAGGAGGAGGAGAGATACTATCAGTAAAGATTAATGAGAAGATTGGTTGTGGTGGTGTGGGTACCATGACAGCCCCTACTGCTGTGCAGAGGTTCAGTTTGGGGACTTAAGACAAATGCACTGGATCAAGTCTAATTTCATTTAGAGATTATATCGGTGGCCTAGTTTTGTTACAGTCCCATAGTTTTTGAAAATGTTCAAGTTTGGCAGCAGTTCAGACTAAATACTTAAAACATGTTTGTTTAATACATGTTTAATACAGAACTTAGTTTAAAAATAAACTCAATATTTCAGTTTAATTCAGGGCTTAGCAAATTCTTCAAGTATATTTGGTGTTACGGGACATAGTGTTTTGTTTTTTGAGATGCTATTTCAAGGGAATTCTGATTCTGGTTCCTGATTCAAACAGTTAGGTATGAACATTCTGTAGGCGGGACAGTCTCAGAATTAAAGCTATGTTGCAATCTTAGAAGAAATACTGGCCAGAGGTTTCCAAATTTGGTAAAAAAACAAACGAAAAAACATCGATGTACAGATCCAGAAAGGTCAACAACCCCTAACAGATAAATACTAAGAAAACTACCTGTAGACAAAATCATAGTCAATTTGCTGAAAACAAGAAAATCTTGAAAGCAACAAGACAAAAATTACATTTCTTACAGGGGAACAATGATATGAATGATAACTAACTAACTCACTGTCTGACAGTGGAGGCCAGAAGACAGTGGAGCATCTTTAATGTGCTCAAAGGGGGAAAAATAACTCCTGTTAACCCAGAATTTTTTATCTGTGAAAATATCTTTCAAAAATAAAGTTGAAGAGAAAAGCTAAGCAAATTATCACCATCAGGTATATACTACAAAAAAATGCTAAGGCAGATTCTTCAAACTGAAGAGAAATGTTACCTGTTGGGAACTTAGATCTACAGAAAGGAGTGACTAGAAATGGTAAAGTACATGCATATATATAAAAGAAAGAATGTCTTTAAAAAATACACCTAATTTTTTAGAACAGTTTTAGCTCTAACAGCAAAATTGAGCAGAAGGTACAGAAGTTTCCCGTATACCTCTCTTCCCCTATACATGCATAGCATCCCCATTATCAACATCCCCTACCACACTTCAGTGGTACGTTTTTTACAATTGATGAACTTCCACTGACACACTGTTATCACCCAAAGTCCATAGTTTACATTAGGATTCAGCTTGGTGGTGTAAGTTCTCTGGGTTTGGACAAATGTATAATGGCATGTATCTACCATTATAGTATCACACAGAGTCATTTCACTGCCCCCCAAGTCTTCTCCTCTACCTATTCATCCCTTCCCCCCAACAGTCTCCTGGCAATCAGTGATGTTTTCACCATTTCCATAGATTTTTGCCTTTTCCAGAATGTCATATAGTTGGAATCACATATTATGTAGCCTCTTCAGATTTGCTTCTTTCATTTAGTAATACGCATTTAAGTTTCCTTCATGTATTTTCATAGCTTGATAGTCATTTCTTTTTTCACTGAATGATATTCCATTGTGTGGATGTATGATAGTTTATTTCTCCATTCCCTTACTGAAGGATATTTTGGTTGCTTCCAAGTTTTGGCAATTATGAATAAAGCTGCTATAAACATTCATTTTGCAGATTTTTGTGTGACATAAGTTTTCCGCTCGTTTAGGTAAATGAAGGAGCATGATTGCTAGATCGTATGGTAAGAGCATGTTTACTTTTGCAATAAACTGCCAAACTGTCTTCCAATGTGGCTGTATCATTTTGTATTCCCCGCAACAGTGAATGAGAGTTCCTGTTGCTCCACATCCTTGCCAGCATTTAGTGTTGTCAGTGTTCTGGATTTTGGCCATTCTAATAGGTGTGTAGCAGTATCTCGTTTTAATTTGCATTTCCTTGATGACATATAATGTGGAGTATCTTTTCATATGCTTATTTGCTATCCTTATATCATCTTTGGTGAGGTGTATGTTAAGGTCTTAGGCCATTTTTATTTATTTTTAAGTAAATTTATTTTTTTTCATTTTTGGCTGTGTTGGGTCTTCTTCGCTGTGCGCGGGCTTTCTCTAGTTGCGGCGAGCGGGAGCTACTCTTCATTGTGGTGCGCGGGCTTCTCATAGCAGTGGCTTCTCTTGTTACAGAGCATGGGCTCTAGTATGGGCTTCAGTAGTTGTGGCACTCAGGCTCAGTAGTTGTGGCGCGCAGGCTCAGTAGTTGTGGCGCACAGGCTTCATTGCTCCGCAGCACATGGGATCTCCCCGGACCAGGGCTCGAACCCATGTCCCCTGCATTGGCAGGCGGATTCTTTTTTTTAAAGTGAAATGTGATTTATTTCAATGTTTTTTTAAATTTATTTTTTAATTTTTGGCTGTGTTGGGTCTTCGTTTCTGTGTGAGGGCTTTCTCTAGCTGTGGTGAGCGGGGGCCACTCTTCATTGCGGTGCGTGGGCCTCTCACTATCGTGGCCACTTTTGTTGCGGAGCACAGGCTCCAGACGCGCAGGCTCAGTAGTTGTGGCTCACGAGCCTAGTTGCTCTGTGGCATGTGGGATCTTCCCAGACCGGGGCTCGAACCCATGTCACCTGCATTGCCAGGCAGATTCTCAACCACTGTGCCACCAGGGAAGCCCGGCAGGCGGATTCTTAACCGCTGTGCCACCGGGGAAGCCCTTTAGCCCATTTTTATTTTTATTTTTATTTATTTATTTATTTTTGCAATACGCGGGCCTCTCCCTGCTGTGGCCTCTCCCGTTGCGGAGCACAGGCTCCGGACGTGCAGGCTCAGTGGCCTTGGCTCATGGGCCCAGCCACTCCGCGGCATGTGGGATCTTCCCGGACCGGAGCACGAACCCGCGTCCCCTGCATCAGCAGGCGGACTCTTAACCACTGTGCCACCAGGGAAGCCCCTTTAGCCCATTTTTAAATCGGGTTTTTTATTGTTGAGTTTTAAGCTTAGGGGTCAAACAAGAAATCCTAAGGGAAATTAGAAAATGTTTTGAATTGGATAATAAATATTGCAGTATATCAGACTTCCCTGGTGGTGCAGTGGTTAAGAATCCACCTGCCAATGCAGGGGACATGGGTTCGAGCCCTGGTCGGGGAAGATCCCATGTGCCACAGAGCAACTAAGCCTGTGCGCCACAACTACTGATCCTGCGCTCTAGAGCCCATGAGCCACAACTACTGAAGTCCGTGCACTGAGAGCCCATGCTCCGCGACAAGAGAAGCCACTGCAGCGAGAAGCCTGCGCACTGCAATGAAGAGTAGCCCCTGCTCACTGCAACTAGAGAAAGCCCGTGCACAGCAACGAAGACCCAATGCAGTCAAAAATAAATAAATAAATTTAAATTAAAAACAAATATTACAGTATTTCAAAATTTGTGGGTATAGATTAAGCAGTGCTTATGGGGAAATTTATAGCTTTAAATACTTACGTGAAAAAAGAGAAATTTAGAGTCAAGGATCCATTTCCACTTTAACAAACAGGAAAAAGAAAATTAAGCCCAAAGTAAGTAGAAGGGAGGAACGGTAGAGTGGAAATCAATGAAATGTAAGAGTAGATTAAACAGTAGAGAAAATTAATCGAGGCAAAAGTTATTTCTTTAAAATAATAAAATTGACAAGCTCCTGCAGAACAAGAAAAAGGGAACACAGTATTTACCAATATAGGATAACAAAGAGGATATCATCTTGATGTTACAGCCATTAAAAGAATAAAAGGAGAATATTAGGCCAGTAAATTTGACAGTCAATTTAGATGAAATGGACAAACTCCTTGAAAAACACCACTTACCAAAATTGACAGAAAAAAATAGAAAATCTCGATAGCTCTATATTAAAGAAATTGAATTCATTATCAAACACTTCCTATAAAAATAACTTCCTACCAAGTTGGCTGCACTTTTGAATTCTATCAAACTTTTAAGATCCTATATAAACTTTTTCAGAAAATAGAGGAGCCACGGGACTTCCTAGATTATTTAATAAGGTCAGCATAATCCTGATATCAAAACCTGAGAAAGACATTATAAGAAAATTCAGATCAGTATCCCTCATGAATTAGACATAAAAATTTTAAACAAAAAATTAGCAAATCATATCCAGCAATATACAAAAACAGATAATACGTCATGACCAAGTGGGTTTATCTCAGGAATTCAAGATTGATTTAACATTTGAAAATCAATTAGTGTGATTCACGTATTAACAGAGTAAAGTGGGAAATCAAATGGTACAGATGAACCAGTTTGCAAGGCAGAAATAGAGACACAGATGTAGAGAACAAACTTATGGACACCAAGGGGGGAAAGTGGGGGTGGGATGAATTGGGATATTGGGATTGACATATATACACTAATATGTATAAAATAGATAACTAATGAGAACCTGCTCTATAGCACAGGAAACTCCACTTCACTGTACAGTAGAAACTAACACAACATTGTAAAACAACTATACCCCAATTAAGAAAAAAGGCGGTGGGTGGGGGGACCAACACATTCATCTCAATAGATATTAAAAAAGCATTTGACAAAATTCAACAACTAGTTATGGTAAAACCTTTAGCAAACTTGGAATAGAAGGGAAATTCCTCAGTCTGATAAAGACCACCTGTGAAAAACCTATAGCTAACATAAAATTTGTACTTTTCTCCAAAGATTGGTAACAAGGTAAGGACATGCACTTTCACCCTTCTCTGTGTACTGCATGTAACAGCCAGTGCAATGAAACGAGATATAAATAAAGGCACAAGATTGTCTTTATTTACAGATGACATCATAGCTTTTGTAGGAAAATCCAAAGGAATCTATAAAATGACTACTAAGGCATCAGTATGATGTATGTAAAGAATCCTTCATGATCTGAGAAAATATAGTGTTAAATGGATTAACTAGATTACAGAATTGTACTATGATGTGTTCTCAACCATGTTGAAATACTATGCATAAAATGGCTAGAAAGAAATCAAAATGGTAATACTGATATTGCCGAGTGGTAGGTTTATGCATGATAATTTTCTGTGTTTTCCAATTTTTAAACAATAAATGTATATTTAGAAAAAAAAGTCGGATCTTTTAAAATCTAGTCATAACAGGCAGGAAACTTTAAGGCATTGAGAATTGCTGTTGTTACTGAAGCATGAAACAGACCTGAAACTGCATTTCACAGCCAATTTAAAAACCTACATTTTCACCCCAGTCAGAATTATGCTGCATTAATGGTAACATACAAAGAGAATTCAGGAGATAATTTCCATCATTCAGAAATTTATATTATAGTGACATGTCAGGTATCCTGGTTCCATACTACTTTTTTTAATGAGCTCTGCTTTTATAAGTAATTTTTTTCTATTAAGTAGCATATTTTTTTAAAAATTTATATATATTTTAAAAAAGAAAGAAATAGTTGTGACCACTGTAAAATTTACTCTCTCTTTTCCTGATAAAAACATTCTCCCTCCAATATTTCTCCCTCCAGGTGCTCACTGAAGGGGGCACAAGTGAGACCTCCCAGGTGCGGGATGTGTTGATCTGGGTGGTGGCTAGAGGGGTGTTTGTGTAGAAAAATTAATTAAGTGATCTGTATATTTATGGTCTGTGCTTTTATTTTTGTGTGTAAGTTACACTTCAGTTCATTTATTTTAACAAGGAAATTTTGTGAAATATTTCTCCCTTCAGGGTTAATGTTGATGTTTTTATAGCCCTATACTTAAGAACATGCTCTCACATTGTTATTTCTCTCCTGCTTTAGAAACACATATCGCATGATTGAACAAGATGACTTTGACATTAACACCAGACTACACACAATTGTCAGAGGGGAAGATGAGGCAGCCATGGTGGAGTCAGTGGGCCTGGCCCTTGTGAAGCTACCAGATGTTCTTAACCGCCTGAAGCCTGATATCATGATTGTTCATGGAGACAGGTTTGATGCCCTGGCTCTGGCTACGTCTGCTGCCTTGATGAACATCCGAATCCTTCACATTGAAGGGGGGGAAGTCAGTGGGACCATTGACGACTCTATCAGACACGCTATAACGAAACTGGCTCATTATCATGTGTGCTGCACCCGAAGTGCAGAGCAACACCTGATATCCATGTGTGAGGACCATGATCGCATCTTGTTGGCAGGCTGCCCTTCCTATGACAAACTTCTCTCCGCCAAGAACAAAGACTACATGAGCATCATTCGGATGTGGTTAGGTATGTATCAGACTTCATTCAGTCTAATGGTTGCTTTTGTCCGAAAGTTCGGGTATGCTTCTGTCCTTTGGAAACTACTGTGGGTAGAATGTTCCATTAGCAATCAGAAGGCCAAGGTTTTTAGTTCATAGATCTCGCCCAATGGTATGACTTCACCTCTCTGAGACTCACCTTTTCTATAAAATAGACTTAATGGATTGAATTTTTTAAATGGAATGCTTTTAATCCATTAAATATAATGTTATAGGTGAATATTAGTTACAGGGACCGATCCTGATATATCAAAAAGGAAAAAAAAGCAAGCTATAAAATTATACGTATAATGATACATTTTTATAAAAACAGTAACGTAGAAAGGTCGGTAAGTATGTGCACCAAGTCATTTATAATATTCACTTCTGGTTAGTAGAATTAAGGTTTTTTTTTCCTTTATTTTGCTTTTTTAGCTCAATGAAACAAATTGTTATTTTTAATTTTAATGCCTTTCTTATGGGCTTGTTGGAATACTCAGATGAGATAATGGATGTTGAAAGCAGTTATAAGGGATTATGATTATTATTAAAAAGCAGAAGTCATAGTTGTACCATTAGAGATTGTTACCTCTGTAAGTAAGCCTTAAGGTCTGAAATCTTCAATGATCAATGATCTAGATTCCTGGAAATTATTTTTGCTACTCAGAGGCAAAGAAAATAGGTTTACACACAATGTCTATTAGTTAATTTATAGTGAGAGTACTATTTAGAGGGCCAATCAGGACTAATCGTCTATTTAGGTATTTAGGACTTTCCTCTGTGAAGAGGTAGATCTGTTGAATAATGAAGTTAATAGTAAATTAATTTGGTGATTGTGTAATCAAAGTGATTGTGTATATTTTAAATCCAGATCACATTAGAACAGGAAATAAATTGGGTTTTTCTACTATATAAGTTAATCCATTCTATATATTTCTTATCCTTGGACAGATTCATAGCTATCAGGGAACCTGTCAAGATAATGCTGATGGAACAGGCTTCTGTCTCTTCAGTCTCCCCTTTCTGCATGCTTCTAAGTAAACATTCTTGCATTCTGTTCTGATTATAGTGTTAGCTCACTATGTCTTCTGAAAAACTTTGTATTTCTGAAAAACTTGTAATGAATAGAAAATAACCCTTATAAAGCAGAATACAGCAAAATAGTACTTGTAGGGCTTAAGGTTCTCCTTGGAACCTTTTAAGCAGTTTGTGAAAAGAAGAATGACGAAATAGCAAAAACTAGATTTTTTTTTAAACCAGTGGGGGGGGAAAAGACATTGAGCCAAAGCCACCTGTCCCTGGCAATAATACCTTTTGTGCAAAGCCTGTACCTGCTTCTCAACCTGCAATTTCTGACGTTATCCTTCTGCTTATAAGAAAAATAGTATTGAGTAAGCCACTCAGAACATGCAGCTTTGTAACCAGAACATTAATAAATAACAGTCCTAATAAAAATATTAGCAAAGTTAAAAAGACATGTTACATTCCTAATATTGAAAGAAATACCACAGTAAATATAGAACTTTTTGACCCAAAACCAAGTAATGGTACCGTAATGGAAACGGTTGTGTGGAAGGGCTGAAGCTGCTGAGTTCTGGAGACAAAGGCAGATAAATGTCAGAAGTCATACATCGAGGACCAGGTGCAGGCTTTGCACAAAATGTATTATTGCCAGGGATGGGTAGCTCCAGCTCATCGCTCTGTGTTTTCTTTTTCACTGTTCTTTTTTACTACTTTGAACAAAAATTTAGTAATTATATCCCCACCCCACCCCCAGTTTAGAACATGATATGGGACCAGTCATTTTTTAAAATAAAATTTTGGAGCCTGTAGTCTTTTAAATCAAATACTACTGAAGATTCTTAGTAAAAAATTTCTGTTACCATTAAATCATAAAAAGTAACTGCTGGGCTTCCCTGGTGGCACAGTGGTTGAGAGTCCGCCTGCTGATGCAGGGGACACGGGTTTGTGCCCCGGTCCGGGAAGATCCCACATGCCGCGGAGCAGCTGGGCCCGTGAGCCATGGCCGCTGAGCCTGCACGTCTGGAGCCTGTGCTCTGCAGCGAGAGAGGCCACAACAGTGAGAGGCCCATGTACCACACACAAAAGAAATTAATAAATTTAAAAAAGTAGCTGCTACTGATTGAATTTGGATTAATGATAAACATAATTCATGATAAAGTTGATCATTAAAATTAATATCACAAATAAATATATTCTTTCATTAAAAATAAGTGAGTAGGGGGCTTCCCTGGTGGCGCAGTGGTTGAGAGTCCGCCTGCCGATGCAGGGGACACAGGTTCGTGCCCCGTTCCGGGAAGGTCCCACATGCCACGGAGCGGCTGGCCCCGTGAGCCATGGCCGCTGAGCCTGTGCGTCCGGAGCCTGTGCTCCGCAACGGGAGAGGCCACAACAGTGAGAGGCCCACGTACCGCAACAAAAAAAAAAAAAAAAAAAAAGAGTAGAAGAAAACAACAAAACAAACAAAAAAATAAGTGAGTAGAGCTCATCTTCAGTTTTATAGGATAATATAGGCCCTGTTGCAGAATTCTTTGTGTTATTTGGCATGGCACTGTCCATCCAAATCTTTTACACTTTACATTTTTGCTGAGGAACTGTCCTTGGGATCCCAGCCTGGGGATGAGTGAAGCCTTTCTAGGCCTTTGAACAGAATTAGAAACACTGGTGGTTTGTTGAATCTGGTGGGCGATAGTGGGGAAATGCCTATGCATTATACGAAATTTATTTCATGCTCAATCAATCTCTAAATGCCCTGATTTGCAACACATTATTACTCATTAATATTGCTGATAATTCATTAGAAACACTAGTTAGAAATTGGGAAGAGTCACATTTTTCTAACGCTTTGAAATATTGTGAACTTTAAGACAATGAAGTCTAGTGTCTACTATTTAAAATTATGTATTTTGTTTGTGGTAGCAAGCACCTTTGTAAAACGTTAAGTTCCCTGAAGAATCCTTGGACTTGTTGCTGTAAGTTCTTATCCTTTGATCCGAATTTGGATGCCCTGCTTAGAATGTGACAAATTGTTTTTTCCTCAGAATTTTAAAACATAGACTTTGGGGTCTTGCTTTTTAGAATTTGCTTCTTCCTCCTTTAAGATTCTTAACTAATGAAGCAATGTGGTTTGATTTTTCTTTAAACAGGTGATGATGTAAAATCTAAAGATTACATTGTTGCACTACAGCACCCTGTGACCACGGACATTAAGCATTCCCTAAAAATGTTTGAACTAACATTGGATGCACTTATCTCATTTAACAAGCGGACCCTAGTTCTGTTTCCAAATATTGATGCAGGTAATTTAACTTGAAAATGAAAGTATGCCACCTACCTTTCCAGTTTTATGTTTCTATTATGTCTTCTTTTGACCGACCTTCCTATCTTGCTCATCTTATCATTGAAGGCCATTCTATTCTGAAATGCATTCTGATTTTCAAAGGATCACCGATTTTGCAGTAGATTGAGGAGTTTGTGATATTATTAAGTCTAGTAGAAACTTAATAGGAAAGAAATAAATACTTAAAAAAAAATCTCAAATCTCCATTCTAGTTTCACGTTTAGTCTCTTCCCTCCAGTTTCCATCAACGAGAAAATGCAATAGCCAAAACTATTTTTTTTTTTTTTAGATTCCATATATATGTGTTAGCATATGGTATTTGTTTTTCTCTTTCTGACTCACTTCACTCTGTATGACAGACTCTAGGGAGGGAGACACAAGAGGGAGGAGATAATGGGGATATATGTATATGTATAGCTGATTTGTTATAAAGCAGAAACTAACACACCATTGTAAAGCAATTATACTCCAATAAAGATGTTAAAAAAAAATGCAATAGCCAAGAGATATAAACCTTAGAAGCTGAAAGAGTGTCTCTAGGAAAGTAATGATCCTACTGACTGCAGTAAAATAGCCATTATTTTTATTTCTTGTTCTCTTATTTATGTTAGCTATACCTTAATTTAATCTTGAGCTTAAGCAATTTCGATCTCTAGCTCCCAACCAGTTGATCCTTAAGCCTAACCTGATTGATCACCTACTGGTGGATGGAACCAGTGCTAGTAAGACCTTAGGTTAATGGTAGGGATATATAAATGGGAAATGCCAGAGCAGGGCCTGATACTGAGGGATTTTCAGATACTGGTTATTATTAGCTGATACCACTCATTGCTGAGCTCTTAGGCATTTTTTGGTAAAGGAGGCAGGATCCCTTCTCTGCAGTGCCAAGATGTCACCATCTTACACTGAAAGAATCCTTCCCTTAGTGTGTCTTGAATAATCTTTTCCGTTAGGGGGAACAAAGTAGGGTGTTAGTAGGAAAAAAACTTTAAGACCCCCAACCCAGATTTCATCCAGGTTATGTATCAATATTTCAAAAACCTTAATATTTATTCTTTTCTAATCCCTTAAATTTTTGCATAAATATTTATAATGTAATTATATCTCTTCTTCAGTATTGTCAGTGATATTGTTTGTAATATACCTTCCTTATTGTATATACTTTAGAATTTGAGATTTTTTACCCCTATGAAAGGAAAGGGTCCCAGGAATGCCTAAATCATGTCTGCCACTCGCCTCTCCTTTTCACAGGGTTTTTGATAAAATATACACAAGGAACAAGAGGGAAATAAGAATCAAGGCATCACTTTCTCATTATCTGACTTAGTGCCCCATTCCCTAATGTAGGCTTTTCTGGAAAACAGGTTTAGTGCCTGTCGTATAGGGCCAAAGAGAAGCCTTCAGTTGAACCCAAATCTGAACCTTGGAATAGTAGCAGCTTCTGGCGTGCCCTGCACTACACGAGTTCTAGGTAATGACTGGCATGTTCTGGCAGGAGAGAAGTGGCCGGGCCTGCTCTAAGGAGTTAGCCCCTGAGTCTGTTGCCTGCCTTGCCATGGAGAAAGTTAAAAGGAGAACACATGCATGCCCAGCTTCTGTTAAATTCGCGGCTCCTGCACACCAGTGGACACAGTGTGGTCGTCGTCCTGCCTTGTAACTGATCAGATTAGCCTCCTTGCCCGCCTTGGTCACAGCCACTAGGAAAGGGTGAGTAGAGAGGCAAGCAGAGGGACACTGAATATCGTCTCCCCCTCATACATCTGTAACTTTTCAAAACAAAGTCATGCATGTAAAGTAAAATATCAGCCACAGTTTCAGAATCTGTATTTGCTTAGAGCTTGTTTAGTCCACGTAAGTGGGAGCGCTTGCTGTCCCATCGAGCTGTCGTTACTGTAGATGTGAGCATAGCTGAGGCAGAGGCCCTCTGATCGGCTTGGTACGCGGAGCCCGAGACCTTTCCATTTAGGAACTCCTGGCTTAAGAGACAGAGACTGTTGGCCTGTCTTGAGCCTCTTAATTGGTGAGGTAAGAGCTTTTACTGGGGTGTTAGTATTTGTTTTGTGGAGTGCTGTTTGAAGAGACCCACTGCTGCTGTTTAAAGTTTCTAGACGAGTTGAAACACAGGGCTGACCAGATGTTTTGGATGTTCATCATTCATGAAAAGATCAGTAATTAAAAGGACTGTTTCCCTAATAACTGTTATGAGTTTTTATGAGGGATATTTCTTTAAGTGGGGCTATACTTGCCGATGAAAATTGTTCCTTTATCTCGTAAACCATTTAACAGTTGGTTCTTTTCATTTTCACAGGGAGCAAAGAAATGGTTCGAGTGATGCGGAAGAAGGGCATTGAGCATCATCCCAATTTTCGTGCAGTTAAACATGTCCCATTTGACCAGTTTATACAGCTGGTTGCCCATGCTGGTTGTATGATTGGGAACAGCAGCTGTGGGGTACGAGAGGTTGGAGCTTTTGGAACACCTGTGATCAACCTAGGAACACGTCAGATTGGAAGAGAAACAGGTATTTACCTTTGCTTATATTTCAACTGACTAAGCTTAATACATTTGTATGAGTTATTATAAAGTATGCACGTATCAGTGCTGGCATGTGTGTTTATCAATAAGTGAGTGAATGAGGTTAATCACCAATTGTAGCTGAAACCTATAGGTAGCACACATCGATTACCATATTTTTTATTGTCTTTGTAATATCAGAGCTAAGAGTTTCTTAGTTAATTATGGTCTTTGATGGCTGTGTTTAAGAGAGAATGTGGTTGAATGTGTTATATGAATGCCAGTCTTTCGTTTTCCTGTGCCCAGTAAAATGAAGAAGGGAATCAACAATAATTCTTACACTTTTGGTTTGAGTAGTGGGGGTGTTCTTTCCTGATACGGAGTACCCTGAGGACGGAATAATTTGGGAGTGGGTAGAATTAAGAGTTCTCTAATGGCCATGTTAAGTTTGAGATGCCTATTAGATATGAGTGGAGATGGCAGGTTGGCAGCTATGTTGTTCCAGGGAGAGTTGAAGTTGAAGATACAAATTTGAGAGTGATGGCGTATAGATGGTGTTTAGTTAGGATATCAGTTCAGCTGCTGTAACAGAGAGACCCAAAATAAGAGTGCCTCAAATAAGTTAGATTTTCTTTGTTTCTCACTGTAAGTCATCAGAGACTTAGCCTCCATCTATCTTCTTGATGGTTGCTCCATCTCTTGCTGTCAAGTGCACATTTTAGCCACTGGGAAAGGAGGAGAGGGGAAGATGGCCTTCCCTCTAAAAGCACAACTTGGAAGTTGCAAGTATTTCTTCATACATCCTATCAGAATGTCGTCACATGGCCACATCCAGCTGCAAGGGTAGCTGAAGAATACATATAGCCTTTAGCTGGGTGATTAGATGCCAAGCTAAAAATTCTGCTACTGTACAAAGGATATTGAGGATAATGACACACTGTGCCAGAAATGGTATTTAAAACCAAGGGATGAAATGAGATTACCCAGGGGGAACATGTAAATAGGGAAGAGAATGGAGCCTAGGACCAAACTCTGGAGCCCTTCTGATGAGGAGGGAAGGGCCAGGAGGGAAGACTGAAAAGGAACTGCCAGAAAACCGGGAGTGTGATATTATTAAAGCCCAGAAAAGAAAGGGTTTCAAGGAGATGGTGTTGAATGATGCTGAGAGTTCAAATAAGATGTGAACATTGGATTTGGTACCAGGGTCTTCTAGCAAAAGCAGTCTGTCCTGGGACTTCCCTGGTGGCGCGGTGGTTAAGAATCCACCTGCCAAGGCAGGGGACACGGATTCGATCCCTGGTCCAGGAAGATCCCACATGCCGCAGAGCAACTAAGCCCGTGCACCACAACTACTGAGCCTGTGCTCTAGAGCCCGCGAGCCACAACTACTGAGCCTGCATGCAACAACTGCTGAAGTCTGCACGCCTAGAGCCTGTGTTCCACAACAAGAGAAGCCACCGCAATGAGAAGCCTGCGCACCGCAACGAAGAGCAGCCCCCGCTCACCTCAACTAGAGAAAGCCTGCCTGCAGCAACAAAGACCCAATGCAGCCAAAAATAAATAAATTTATTTAAAAAAAAGATTTCTCTTAAAAAAAAAAGGCAGTCCTTTCTGCCACCACACTTACAAAAACACATGCCCCTCTATCCTTTCCTTCTTACCTTCTTTACATTGGAGGGTGTGGGGTCACCCCTGCCTGTCCACTGCTCTGCCTTCTACCTGTGTTCTAAATCCCCACCCCTCTTGGCTTCTCAAGGACGTTTCTCTTCAATGTATCTTTAGCCTCCTCGGCATTTAAACATGCCTAAGTCTCTGGTATCTTCAAAACAAAACAGTACAAAACAACCTCTCCCCAGCCACCACCCTTATGCTTTTCTCCTCTTCATAGCCAAGCCTATTGAAAAAACATGTCATTGTCACTGTTTTTACTCCCTCAAATTGGTCAGAAAATGTATGGAAAGGAAGTGACTGCATCAACAGCTGACTGGCCAGTTGACTAACTGGCAACCTGGCCTGACCAGTTGATCCCACAACTGGCTGAGTAGATGGAAGGTAGGACAGATGGAAAGAGTGGACATGCTGGATGAACAGATGAGTGGCAAGTGGATACTGGATTAATTACCTTATTTATTCCAATAAACAAACAAGAGCTTGATTTATTCTCTTTGGGAATAAAGGAACCTACGGCCCCTTACTTATCTGATATATGGAGATCTTGCTGAGAGTGCTTTAAAAGGTATAAAGTAGAAAAGTTCGTCTCTCTAATAGAAGACTTGTTTGAAGCCTTCTGGGTTATAGGGCTACTTATGAGCACGACACACTGCTCATTTCTATATTCTTTGGTTTCTCCCACTTCCGAATCACTATACGGCACTGGATTTACCTAGGGGAGAATGTCCTTCATGTCCGGGATGCTGATACCCAAGACAAAATATTGCAAGCGCTGCACCTTCAGTTTGGTAAACAGTACCCTTGGTGAGTGTATACTTTTAAAGTGATTTAAAACAGGAGCTGTTTTGGGCACCATTTTCAAGCTGTGTAGTCACCCTAATGGTGCTCTCATTCTGCACCCTTAGAGGTCCCTATCTGCTGGTGAGACAGGGCTTGCTAATCTACCCCCTGTTACTCTACCAAGGGTTCCAGTGGAGAATAATTTGTCTCAGTTAATACAGCACTTCTGCTAGGAACTACTGCTTTAGCCTATTTTGAATTTCTGTAAGTATTAGAAAGTAATGTAACGATTTTCTTTAAAAATAGTATAGTTCAGCATTTTAATTTAGACTATCCTTTCTGTTTCAAATTAATCAGATTTTCCTTTATTTGATTCTTTTTTTCTGAAAATAATTTTTTCCTTACAAAAGTAAAGATGAAAACCAAAAAAGCAAAAAAAATTTTTTTACTGTCCCAAACTATGATATATTCTGAAATTGGCTTAACAAAGATAATTTTTCTTTGATCTTACAGGCAATTTGTTAATGATATCTCAGGAGGAAATAGTTGTATTGCAATCAACAATGGTTTTAGATATTCTATTGATAATATGAAGGTATTTAGTTAGAGTGTGGCTGAAGAGATCCAGATGTTGTTATTTTAAAAGAAGAAGCCCAAACTATTTATTACCCGAAATTTCAGATTCCAATAATACTGTGTCCTCAATATAATTTAATATGTACAAGAGAAACAATTTAATTGACTTTTTGGACATTGCAGTTCAAAGATATATGGGGATGGAAATGCTGTTCCGAGGATTTTGAAGTTTCTCAAATCTATTGATCTTCAAGAGCCACTACAAAAGAAATTCTGTTTTCCTCCTGTGAAGGATAACATCTCCCAAGATATTGACCATATTCTTGAAACTCTAAGTGCCTTGGCTGTTGATCTTGGTGGGACGAACCTCCGAGTTGCAATAGTCAGCATGAAGGTAAAATAACTCCTAAGGTTTTAACTTTATATCCCATACGAGTAGTTGATTTTTAAAAAGTGTGGTTGGAAGGTAGGACTAGAAACATACACAAGAGCTTGTAATCATTTGCCCACAGTATTGACTTTTGGTTCCATTACAATGTGTGTCTCACTATTTTACTAATCACTAACATTTTTTTTTTTCCTGGTACGCGGGCCTCTCCCTGTTGTGGCCTCTCCAGTTGCGGAGCACAGGCTCCGGACGCGCAGACTCAGCGGCCATGGCTCACGGGCCCAGCCGCTCTGCGGCATGTGGGATCTTCCTGGACTGGGGCACGAACCCATGTCCCCTGCATCGGCAGGCGGACTCTCAACCACTGCGCCACCAGGGAAGCCCTCACTAACATTTTAAAGAAGTAAAGTTCTCAGGGAATCCAAGTTAGTAGACTTGAGTTGACAATGGGAGACCCATTAGGCATCAGAGAGAGCATCTGCCACCCAGGAGACCTGATATTCTATACTTGGTAACAGCTTGGAGCATGGAGTATGTTGATTACTCTCACTACCCAGGGGAGGGCGTCTGCAAATGGTGAGGGGAATTGCTTCTCCTCTAGATCATGATTTCAGTTGCATACAGCATACCTTCAATCTCTTAACCAAACCATCACCACAGTGTTGACAGAACCTTTATAAAACACCAAACTGTCCATGTTAAAATGATCTCTGGGGCTTCCCTGGTGGCGCAGTGGTTGAGAGTCCGCCTGCCGATGCAGGGGACACAGGTTTGTGCCCCGGTCCGGGAAGATCCCACATGCCGCAGAGCAGCTGTGAGCCATGGCCGCTGAGCCTGCGCGTCCGGAGCCTGTGCTCCGCAACGGGAGAGGCCACAACAGTGAGAGGTCCGTGTACCGCCAAAAAAAAAAAAAAAAAAAAAGATCTCTGATGACTTAACAAGGAAGAATAAACCTAACAGAAAAATCTTTGTTTGAAGCATTGTAGATGTGTGAAGTTTCAGGAATCCATGAGAAATACAGAGGATTTTAAACACAAAGTTGTTTAGATCAAATAAAAGCAAAACAAAACATAATTTTAGTGAAGACAAAGACCTCCTTTATAAATACTCTTTAAAAAGTATTAATAGAAAAATATTTTCTTAACATAAAGATATATTCCATATCAATGGTGAACACCCTCTGTAGCGGCATTTCTAGAGGTATTCCTATTAAAATCAAGTGGAAAAGAAGGATGTTTTCTGCACCATTTAACATAATTCTCAAAGTTAGGAAGGGAATAAAGCAAGGAACGAATAGCAAAAATGGCGATTGTGGACAGGGTAAAACAAAAAATGTTATTTATAGACAATACGAATAAACCAACAAGCTTGTAGAATAACACAATTGAGTAAAATGGCTAGATATGATAAATATATAAATATCAATACCTTTTTACTTATATGAAATTGTAGGTAAAGATTTGAATTTTTCTGTAGGTGAGTATTTGTCAACCCTGATTGCACATTAGTGTTACCTGGAAGCTTTAGAAAATATATGGATGCCTGGCTCCCACCCCAGACTAGTTAGATGCCAGTCTCTGGGGGTAGGGACTAGGCATCAATATTTGTTCAAAGCTGCCCAGGTGATTCTGATGCACAGTGAAGGCGGAGAAGCACAACTAGGTTTATTTTTAATGACAGTCATTAGTGACAGCTTTAACCCTTGTAAATGGACAAAAATCCATTAATAACAGAAGAATGGAAAAAGTGATCTTATTTAGAACAACAGAACTTATAAAATAAAGTTTTCTGGTTTCCTAAACCAGAAAACTATATGATCTATAAAAAGAAAATCTAAAAACTTTAAAATATAAAGGCTTGAAAAATATCCTGGTTAGGAGTGCTGAGTATTTTTTTAAATGTCAGCACTTTCCAAATTGAATTATGAGTTTAATGTAATTCTAGTCAATTTCAGTGAGGCTTTTTAAAGTTTAACCACATTATTCTGAAATTTACTTAAAATAATACACAAGTGAGAAGAGCAAAGAAATTTAAAAACAAGAATAATTAGGAGGGACTGTCCCTGATTGGTATTAAAACATATCACTAAGCACAGTAATTTAAACATCATGGTTCCATACCATTATTGACTTCAGTTATGGCAGATGATTAAAGCTTAATGACTTAGGATATTTATTTAGTTGCTTCAGTATTTAAACAAGGAAATTTTGTCAACCTGAAAGAGTTAAAAATGACCTTCTAATGACGATTCAGATTAGCCAACATTCACCTTATGTTTAAGAGAGGGCCCATCTGGTTGGCTGTGGAGTTGTCATTGCTTCAACGGCCATATGCTAGGTTGTCTTCCCAGGAAACTACCTGAGTGTATCCCAGGGCTGGCCCAAGCCAGACAGTGGATCCCTTCCCCAGCAGTCATCTGACTCTGCAGTACTGTCCTAGAGTAATGTCTGATTTATTGTGAAAAAGGTCAAAGATTCAGTGTATGCTCCTTAGCTGAGACCCATGAGACAGATCTGTTTTTTCTCTTTCAGGGTGAAATAGTTAAGAAGTATACTCAGTTCAATCCTAAAACCTATGAAGAGAGGATTAATTTAATCCTACAGATGTGTGTAGAAGCTGCAGCAGAAGCTGTAAAACTGAACTGCAGAATTTTGGGAGTAGGTGAGATTGTAAATTACATACCTAAGCAATGTTCATTTTAATGTACAGTTTGCTGAGTTCTGATGCATGATGGAACATCAGGTCACTGTCTGCCCTGTGTGTAGATGGTTCCAGGTCCTGTCTGTGGGCCCCAAGCATGGGGCCTTCCTGGGACCCCAACAAACATTGTGAGAGAAGCATTGATGGAACTGTCAACCTATGGGGAGCCACAGATTTAGCTCAGAACTGCCTTACATTTCCTTGCAGTCCTTGGTAATGTTTGTTTTAGGAGATCTTGGGTGAATTAGTGTTCCAAGCCCAGAAAGTCAGCACACTTTTCTGAGATTGCTCATTAGAATCATTTTCCTTGTGTTTGTGGTGGAGCCCAGGCATTTCCACAGGTGGCCGTGTAAATCCTCGGGAAGGAATTGTGCTGCATTCAACCAAACTGATTCAAGAGTGGAACTCTGTGGATCTCAGGACCCCCCTGTCTGACACTTTGCATCTCCCCGTATGGGTAGACAATGATGGCAACTGTGCTGCCCTTGCAGAAAGGAAATTTGGCCAAGGAAAGGGCCTTGAAAACTTTGTGACACTTATCACAGGCACAGGTAAGAGGAGTAGAGACGGCTGCTTCAGGAGCTAGGGTGTGTGTTGGGGCACGTGCCTTTACCACTCAGCCAGGCAGTTTACAAGTCAGCTTTCACCTTCACTTCCTCCTTGAGTAGAGCCTGAAGGTGAGAGTGAGGGCCCGCCCAGGTCTTTTCTGAGCATGTGCCCCGCCCTGTGCATGCATTGGCCTTCTAACTTCCCAGGAATTGTCTGAGCTATTCAAAGCCCTTATTCCCCAAAGCTTCTCATTGCTCATTCTCCAGGATTTCCTCCTACTCTCTTTGGTTAGTATATTGTTTGTCACAACTGTTGTCCATTGCCCTAGGCAGTAGAGACTAATAACTATATTTTGCCTTTAAATGTTTTTGGTGAGTGCCCCCTGGATAGCCCCCTCAGCCCTGGGAAAGTTCTGGGGTAGGTGAGATAAAGGCAAGCCCTTTGAGCTGGTCCTCTGGGAGCCACCAAGCAGGTCAAAACAAACCACCACAATTCTTTGAGAAGAAGGTTCATTCTGCTCTCTCCATATTGCCATCTGTACTGGCAATGTAGGCTATTATTCTAGGCCATCGCCAAGCTGGGGGGTGAGGGGTGGGCGTGATGGGACCAGAAAATGCCAGAAATCTCTTACTAAGATTCAGCCGGTTTTTTCTTGATTAATTGTTCCCCTGGTTGTTGTAAAGTTTTGGTTAGTTTCCAGAGTTCCAAAAAACTCGATTCTGACAGTTTTTGCCAGTTTGTTCATTGCTTTAGTGAAGGGATGGGCTTTTGGAGTTCCCTACTCTGCCACTTTTGCTGATGTCTCAATTTGTTTTTTTTGTTTTGTTTTATTTTGTGGTACGCGGGCCTCTCACTGTTGTGGCCTCTCCCGTTGCAGAGCACAGGCTCCGGACGCGCAGGCTCAGCGGCCATGGCTAACGGGCCCAGCTGCTCCGCGGCATGTGGGATCTTCCCAGAACTGGGGCACGAACCCGTGTCCCCTGCATCGGCAGGCGGACTCTCAACCACTGCGCCACCAGGGAAGCCCCCAATTTTTTTTTTAAATGAGAAGACGGGCTCAGGTAGTCAGTGTTCGAGGCAGCACTTGGTCCCACACATGCCTAACTTCAAACCGTGCGTGCTCTTTTTTTTGTTTTTAATTAGGGTATAGCTGTTTTACAATGTTGTGTTAGTTTCTACTGTACAGTGGAGTTCCCTGCGCTATCCTAATATGTATAAAACCGTGTGTGCTCTTAAACTCCACGTTATACTACCTCCCTAATGCTGAGCTCATGCACTTCTCTTAGTCTCGGACACAGTTTTAGCAAGCTTGGATATCATTTCCTAGTTCAGAGCAGTAATAACCTGCAAATTAGAGGAGTGAGGGTTGATGAGTAGGTGCCACAAGAAGTAAGAGATGGCAGGACAACTCTAAAATGCAGACCCTATTAAAGCAAAACGCCCTTTACCCCCTACTAGCTCCTCAACTCCATAACAAAAAGTACTCATCGATATTCAAAATTATTGAATCATAGATTTTTAGACATGGTGGCATTATGAAGAGGCAAAACCATGTTTCATATTCTCTGTTTAAGAAAGCAGGTGGGGGCTTCCCTGGTGGCACAGTGGTTGAGAGTCTGCCTGCCGATGCAGGGGACGCGGGTTCGTGCCCCGGTCCGGGAAGATCCCACAAGCCGTGGAGCGGCTGGGCCCATGAGCCATGGCCGCTGGGCCTGTGCGTCCGGAGCCTGTGCTTCGCAACGGGAGAGGCCACAACAGTGAGAGAGGCCCGCGTACTGCAAAAAAAAAAAAAAAAAAAAGCAGGTAGTGTATGAAACCTTTCAGAAAGATTGTCTTATCTTGGGTTTCTCCCACAGCAGAGCCTGAGACAAGGAGTTCAGTGTGGGTATTTTATTTTGGAGGTGATTCTGAGAAGCAGGAGTGAGGGAGTGGGAAGAGTGGGACAGAGCAGGGGAGCCATTAGAGGATGTATTATCAAAGTTGCCTTGAGGACAGTGGGGGTTGAAATCTACCCAGAGTTGTCCACTTAATCTGCTGGCTCCTGTCTCTCCTTGATTGACAGCTGCTTCTGGGCAACTGTGTGTGCATGGCTACTAGGCTCTTACTTGAGTGTTGGAGAAGGCCTTGGTGAGAACCAAGTTGAAATCATAGTGAGCCAAGCAGATGCAACACAGGGCATTGGAGGATCAGCTAAAAATATTTCCATACAAAATGATTCCAGGTAAAGCTTTGGTACTTAGTAAATTTCAGCTATCTAGGAAAGTAGGCACCATATAGAACCTCACATTCCAAAGCTTTGCTAAACAGAGGAGGCATTGCCATAGCAGTTTTCTGTTTCAGGTGCAGAGCCACTTCAGTGATTGTCGTCTCTCACTATAGGAATTGGCGGGGGGATCATCCATCAGCATGAACTGATCCATGGCAGCTCCTTCTGCGCTGCAGAGCTTGGCCACATTGTGGTGTCCCTGGATGGGCCTGACTGTTCCTGTGGAAGCCATGGGTGTATTGAAGCATATGCCTCTGGAATGGCCTTGCAGAGGGAAGCAAAAAAGCTACATGATGGTCGGTTTCTTTCACCTGAGGAATTAAATAGCCAAATGGTAGACAAGTACTTCAAAGTAGATATTCCAAAGAGAGCTGAACGCTGACACCAGAACTTTTAACCTTTTCACTCCCTAGAGGAAAATCAGGGCTCCACATACTGCAGCTCAAAGTCTTCTTGGTCCTGACCCGTATTAATACCCTTCCTCTCCAGCACTGGGAGGGCCGGGGTCTTGAGCTCCAGGATAGCAGGGGAGATGTCTTTCATTTTTGCCTTCTCAGCCCCTAGCACAGGTTGGGTACTTAATAGAGATTTTAATGGAGAATTAAATGGATGAACATATTACAGTTTTTCAACTGAGGTTTATTTGAATTACACCTATTTCTGGACATGTTATTAATGTCAGGATGGTTTCTAGTCTAATTCAAGAGGGAGTCGTTTAATATCATTACAACATGGTGTGTCAAGTGGAATGAGAACGATGGCCAAGGAACATAGATGCATATAGGAAGGACACCAGTGTTCCCTCCCCGCCCTCTCCATACGGGGAAGGGAGTGTTAGGGTGCTGTCCTGGGAGTTGAGAGTCAAGAGGGTAAACAGAATTATTGAGGCAAGTTTGGATGAGCCAGGGAGCATTTCCAAGCATAGGAAACAGTGGTGTTGGTGCATAAGGGCAAGGCAGGGTATAGTGTAGCAAGAGGTAAGCCAGGACCAGCAGCTAATGGAAAAACCACTGAAAAATTTTAGGGTAAAGACATAGATCCAAATTTTAGATTCTTCACCACACTTTTTTTTTCTAGCGGGAAAATGGTAGTTGAATGGAGGCTGGCTTTAAGGGGGACAGTTCTAGAGTGACTTCCAGTTTTCTGGGTGGACACCTTTGGGGGTGGGGACATGAGAGGAGGAACAGGGCTTGGCAGAAGCTGACGGTTGGGAACCAGTGGGACATGCAGGTGGGAGCGTGCAGGAGGCAGCTGGCTGCAGGGGTCTGATGCTCAGGAGAGGGGACAGGACTGAAGTCAGGATTTGGACTCATGGGCACTGAGGTGGCCATTAAACCTGTGAATGAGACTTGCAGTGAGATGAAAGTCCAGGGTGGAATCCTGTGAAATGTCAGCACTTGAGGGCAGGGAGGAAAACCAGGAAAGGGTAAAGTCACAGGAACCAAAAAGGGAGTGTTTCAGGGAGGGTAGTGGGTAGTGTCAAGTGCTGAGTAAGAGGAAACCAGAAAGTTAATTGGCTTTGACCCTGAGGAAGGACATCATTTGAAGCCCTGAAAACAGTGTTTATTTTTCAGTCTCATTTTTATCAACACCCCCCCCACTAAGGAGCCTAAATGTTTAGACAATTTTTCCTAATCATTCAACCCCATGAAACTTTAATACCACAGATACATTGTTTATCTGTTGTTACTGTCTGTATAAAAAGAGTAAGAATTTTTTTGCCCACAAGAACCAGTTTTTGCCCCCATGGGGGTAAATGCATATCTTAAAGAAGTTCAGTCAAGTGGGAGCAGAAGCCTAACTACCCTGAGTAGGAGCAGAAGTGAGGGTTGAGAACGCAGGAGGGGAAGGGTGGAGGAGCCCTTACAAAAAGGCCCCTGGGGAGAGAGGGAGAGATGAGCTGTGAAGCCCTGGTGGAGGGGCGAGAGAGGGAGAGCAGCGGGATTTGCGAACACAGACCTGTTTATAAGCCGGGGCAGAGGAGTAAGGGAGTTCTACCTGGAGGCATCCTTTATCTGAGAGGTCAGAAATGGGGAAATCTCTTGGTAGCGGGAGCTGGGATAGACGGTCTGAGGAGATGAAGGCTGAGAAGGGCAATGAACGGGAATGGGAGAGAGTGGCCAGAGCAGCTGTGAGGGCCCCTGGAAGACAGGAGACCACCACTTGGTGTCTAGGTAACCGTCTGCTTGGTTGGGATTTTCTCCCATCAGAGCCCAAGTAATAGCAGATGAGGAAGGAGTTTGAATCTGGGTTGGTGGCTGGCAGTGTGAGGGGCAGAAAGTCAAGGACTACAGATAACTACAGAAATATCTACCATTCATTTAGCATTTACTCTGGCCAGCACTTAACTTGAGTACTTAAGTCCATTTTCTCATTTAATCCCTAAAGGAATCCTGCTAGGGTAGGTATCATTACCCCAGTCTTAGAAGAGAAACACGTGGAGGTGACATGGGCAGGGTAGTGCAGCCCGTGGTGGTAGAGCTGACAGCTGAACCCAGGTCTGTCCGTTTCTGAGGTGCTGTGCCTTCCTGCCACTGTGGGTCACTGGCAAATAATGCAGCCTTGCATCTGGCATAGATAAGGGAGGAGATGAATGCAGAGGAGTTCTGGTAATTTTGGGGGAAAAAAACACTTCAAGATTGTTTAATATGGAAGGGGGAAGTGAAGGAGGCTCTGGTCAGAGTTGAGGATTTCCAGTTAGAGAAGTTCTGGATGATGTATAAGCAGGCAGCAAAGCCCTCTGGCAAATGTATATGGATATTTACGAATGATAAAAAGCTTTGCAAATGTGAAAAGAGATTATCATCTTCCCACTTGGAGGCTTGCCGCCCACAGGCATAATTATGAGCTTGGCCTTCTGAAGCTCATGAATGACCGCTTCTCCTTCTCACCTCTGCTCAAACAGAAGACCAGCTCTTGGTGGAAGGGATGTCAGTGCCAAAAGATGAAGCTGTGGGCGCACTCCATCTCATCCAAGCTGCGAAACTTGGCAATGCAAAGGCCCAGAGCATCTTGAGAACAGGTGAGCACGAGGGTCTGGGCAGCTCTGACAGCCCAGGGCTCCGACAAATGCCCAGCCCTCAGGACCAGTGCAGAGGTAATTTTCCTACTTACTGTTCAAGGTATTTGGCAGTGTTGCCTTTTTAAACAGGTTTTTGTTTTGTTTTACAACTATGAAAAAACTACTTGTTCATTTTCTGGAAATTTAGAGAAATACAGGAGAGTAAGAAAAAGTATCTTTTAGTTTTACTGTTCAGAGATATCAACTATTAACATTTCCTTCCAGTCTATTTTTTTTTTACATAGTTGAGATCATATAGTATAGTATATGTACAGTTTTATACCCAGCTCTTTTCATTTCAAAGTATCACATAATCATTTTTTCATATTAAGGATAAATCATATAAACAGCTTTAAAAGTACTGCTTCCATGAGGTAGTGTGAACGAACTATTCCTGGCTGGTGCTCTTTTCCACCTTCCTCTTTGACTTTGGATTTGGCTCTCTCCCCGAAAACTTGTTTTTAATTTTTGTTTTCCTGTAGCTGGAACAGCGTTGGGTCTTGCGGTTGTGAACATCCTCCACACTATGAATCCTTCCCTTGTGATCCTCTCTGGAGTCCTAGCCAGTCACTATATCCACACTGTCAAAGACGTCATCCGCCAGCAAGCCTTGTCCTCGGTTCAGGACGTGGACGTGGTGGTTTCGGATTTGGTGGAACCCGCCCTGCTCGGCGCGGCCAGCATGGTTCTGGACTACACGACTCGCAGGATCTACTAGTCCTCCGAAGAGTGGACGTGGACCGAGATTCAAGAGCTCCTTGGCAGAATCAGGTTGTCTTCTAGATGAGCATTTCTTAAAAGGCAAATTTGGTATTTCAATTTATTTGGCAGAGTTTTTGCTTTTAGTCTCTTCCAGAGTCACTTTTCCCAACCCATTTTTGTAGATGCTGCTCCTTGTGCGGTCATTTCAGCTCAAACCTTGTCACAATCTTCTGTGCCAAAAGGAGCTACAGTAGTAGCCGAGGAAGCCTTAGGACTCTGCTTACTAGATGTACCACTTAGACCTGCAGGCCTTGCTTGGGGTGTGACCTTGATACTGGAGTTTGGATTATTAATCCTTCCTCCTCTGACCCTAACTTCAGAACACAGAAAGGGATCCAGTCAGGGAACAGAAGGAAATCTCACCATGAAGGGCTTAAGTAAAACCTTTTTAAAGCAGTTTTATTGAGGTATTTTTTAAAGTGCACAACTTGGTTGAATTTTGACATATATATACCTATGAAACCATGGCCACGATCAGGACATCAGGTGTATGTATCTCTCACCCCCAAACATTACTTGTTGAAAGATGTTATTTGCTATTACTCTCTCAGAATCTTGAGCAACTTTAGATCAGGGATCTGAATTACAGTGGCCTTAGTGACCTTGTCCTTATCTTCTTAAGGCCAGCTGAGAAGCCACTAGGACTTACAGCCTCTGAAAGATTAACCATCCCAGAAGGATCCTTGATACTGACAAGCAGACACCTCTCCCTTCAATAGCTTTTCATACTATGTTGAATATGACCCTGGAGTGTTGATTAAGGCAGTGTTTGTTGTGTGTCATACCTAGAGCCCACATCTGTGAAATCTGGATTCTGGCTAAATAAGATTCCACGCTCGAATTGGTGTCAAGATAACAAAGGCCAAGGTTCTTGCTATTAATTTCAACCTGGAAGAAATACTGATAGCCACCATTTATTAAGTGCCTACTGTGTGCCAGGCTCTGAACTTGGTGCTTCATATGCATTATTCTAAATTCTCACAACCAGTAAGGTAGGTGTTTTAATTCCCATTTTATAGAACCCCAAACTAAGTCAAGTGGTGTGCCTAAAGCCGCGTGGCTAATGAGTCTTAAAGACAGGGTTTGACCCGGGTCCCTCTGTGTTTTTTCTGCTAAGCCACACAAACCTCTCTTCATATCAAAAACTTCCAAAGTGCAAATATATTCTAATTTATTCCAGGCTACCAAGAGCTTTCACAAGAATATCTTATTAGCAAATGAATCGATTCATCCTTGACACTATCTCTCAGTGGTGAATTTAATAAAATATTCCTGTATGCTGTGGTAGTTTTGCTAGTACAGTATTTGGTCTAGTGACAGGTTTTTATGGGTACTTTTAGATGACCTTAAAAAGGACATGCATATGTTTTTCAGATTGTTTATTATTTTAGGAAAACCTGAAGGTTTCTACAGCATTATTTCTGTGTTCACATATAAAATGAAGGAATCAAGGTTGCATTTGAATTACTTCCTTCCTGGTGGGTTAATGTGAAAAGCTAGGTTGGCTGATTCTTAGAACTCTGTCAGCTCTGAAATAATCTCCAGGTCCTGGTTGATTCCTGGGAAGGAAGCTAGTTGGCTTGGCCATCAGTGTCTGGGGCGGGTCGGTATACCGTGAAGGGGCATCAGCTGTTCTTTGATAAAACCTACAACCACTGCATACACCAGACAGTTGCACTGCTACCAAGTTTCATACCAAATATTTGGAAGGATGGTATTGAATCTAAAACCAAATCTTAGTTTTTATTAAATTCATGGAAAGGCTAATATATTCCAACATAATTATTACATATAGCTGAATGATCACATCTTAATTTATTTTAATGTAAATATTTTTATTTTACTGTTCTGAGCCAAATTCTAAAAAAATAAATGTATTTCCTTGTGGAAATCCTGCCATTTCTGTATTTTGTTTTGTTCTTAATTAGCTCATTAGCTAAAAGCATTCCCCTTCCCAAAAGAGATTTGTTGTGCTCCTTACTTTCTGAAGGTCATATAACTTCTTTAAGGCATTTAATATTGATTTAACAACCACCCCACCAAAAAACTTTGTTAATAGAAAGCATTGTTATATAACTTTAAAATATATATTGCAAAATGATCACCACACTGTCTAGCTAATATCGTCACAATACATAGTTAAGAGTTTTTTTCCCTTGTTAAGATCTACTTTCATAGCAACTTTCAAATATGCCATATAGTATTATCAACTATAGTCGCCATGCTGTACATTACATCCCCATGACTTATAACTGGAAGTTTGTACCTTTTGACCCTCTTCACCCACTCCCCACCTCCCAACCCCCCACCTGCGGCAACCACCAATCTGTTCTCTCTGAGCTTGGTTTTGTTTTTTTAACATTCTACATATAAGTGAGATCATACGGTATTTGTCTTTCTCAGTCTGATTTATTTCACTTAGCATAATGCCCTCAAGGTCTAGCCATGTTTCACAAATGGCAAGATTTCATTTTTTTTCTAATGGCTGAATACTATTCTGTCATATATATTTACACATTTTATTTATCCATTCATCCACTGATGGACACTTAGGTTGTTTCCATTACCTTGGCTATGTAAATAATGCTGCATGTAAGAGTGCATATATCTTTTTGAGTTAATGTTTGTGTTTTCTTCAGATAAATACCCAGAACTGGAATTGCTGGATCATATGGGAATTTCATTATAATTTTTTGAGGAACCTCCATTCTGTTTTCCATAGTGGCTGCACCAGTTTACATTCCCACCAGCAGTGCACAAGGGTTCCCTTTCTCCACCTCCTCTCCAACACTTGTCTTTTTGATAACAGCTATTCTAAGAAATGTGAGGTGGTATCTCATTGTGGTTTTGATTTTCATTTTCCCTGGTGATTAGTGATGTTGAGCACCTTTTCATTTACCCATTGGCCAGCTGTTTGGCTTCTTTGGATAAATGTCTATTCAAATCCTCTTATTTTTAAATTGGATTGTTTTTATGCTATTGAGTTGTATGAATTCTTCACATATTTTGGATATGAACCCTTCACTGTATGTATGATTTGCAAATATTTTCTCCCTTTTAGTAGGCTGTCTTTTCGTTTTGTCGATGGTTTCTTTTGCTGTGCAGAAGCTTTTTAGTTTGATGTAGTCCCAGTTATTTTTGCTCTTGTTGCCTTTGCTTTTGGCATCAAATCCAAAAAAATCATCACAAGACTGATGTCAGGGAGCTTATACTGCCTGTGTCTTCTAGGATTTTTATGGTTTCAGGCCTTATAGTCAAGTCTTTAATCCATTTTGAGTTTATTAATTTTTCCAATCCATGAGCTTGGGGTCTGTCTTTAGTTTCTTTCATCGGTGTCTGATACTTTTCAGTGTACAGTTTTTTCACCTCCTTGGTTATACTTATTCCTAGGTGTTCTATTCTTTTTGATGTAATTGTAAACGGGACTGTTTTCTTCTCTTTCTGATAGTTCGTTATTAGTGTACAGAAATGCAACAAATTTCTGTATACTAATTTTGTATCTTACAACGTAATTCATTTATTAGTAGTTATTAGTAACGGGTTTTTGGTGGAGTCTTTAGGGTTTTTTATATATAAAATCATGTAATCTGCAAATAGTGACAGTTTTATTTCTTCCTTTCCAACGTGGATGCCTTTTATTTTCTTGCCTAAGCGCTCTGGCTAGTACTTCCAATACTATGTTGAATCCATTTAAAATTTGACATAAAAATCAAAGTGGTCCCAAGAAAGAGGTTTGAAACTAAATACTGAGCACTCACTGAGTTTCTGAACCAACTCCTTCCTTTTTATGAAGCCCCATGTGAGTAATGTAGGCATTAGAAACAATCCAAAGCTACTACTGCCACCTCAAAACTTAAGAGGCTTACACGGTAATCATTTTCTCTCATGGTTTCTGTGGGTCAGGAATTTTGGAAAGGCTTTACCTGGCAATTCTGACTCAGGGCATCAGATGCACGTGCAGTTAGACAGTGGCTGGAGCTGGAATAGGAGGTTGGAATAGGGCTGGCCATGCATCTCTCTTTGCTTGTAGTTTCCAGGTCTCTCCACGTTGGTTGATTTGGGCTTCCTCATAGCATGGTGGCTTCAGGATTGTAGAACTTTTTACATGGTGGCTCAAGGACTACCAGCTCGTGTGTTCCAACAAACCAGCCGTAAGCTGTGTTGCCTTTTACAACCTAGCCTTGGATGCATATAGCATTACTTTTGTCATATTATCCAGTCACCTCTTGATTTCGAGAAAGTCAGACTTTACTGACATCTGATTAACGGCCACATCCACCCTCAAGAAGCCCATCCTGTGTGGGAGGCAAGACAAGTCCAAATGACACCAAGACAATATCAAAAGGTAAGCTGTTGCACGTAGAGGGCCATGGGAGCTCAGGGGAAAGGAAAGGCATTACGGAGGTGGCCTTTCAGCTAGTTCTTAAACCAGATTTCAACATTTTCAAGGGCATTAAGCAAGGCCCAGGAGCAACTAATGGTTGGTGAACAACAGCAAGTGATTGCTTGATTGCAAGCAGAGGTGGCTAAAGGGGAGGAATAGCAAAGAGGCCAGAAATGCGGGCCAGATCAAGGAATGCCCAACTAAGACGCTTGGAGAGGGGAAGGTAGGCAGAAAAGTAAATGTTCCTCTCCCTTCCAGACATAATTACCATAGGAGAGATGGTGGACTTTCCTTCTCGGCAATGGCAAGACCTACCCCTGCTCCACCTCCTGAATGTGGCATTACATCAATCTCCAACTTGGACTAGTATCAGGTAACCATTAGTAGCAGATTTCTGAAATACAGCTTTATCAGTCACTCGAACCATCACCTAAAATGTGACAGGTTCTGAGAGCAAATAATGAATGTGTTGATGCCTGAATGGAACACAGTCTCCTACAGGCACCTATTGTGTGGATCAGTGTGGTCCAGAACATTCTATGATGATGTAAATGTTCTATAATCTGCCCTGTGCAGTCCGAATGCTACCTAACTACATGTGGCCACAGAGCATATGAAATGGAGCTAGGGGCTAGAATTGTATTTTTAATTCTGATTGACTTAAATAGCCACCTGTGGCTACTGTACTGGCCAGCAAGGTCTAGATGAAGGACTTGACAATAGAAATATTAGCAAAGTGCTAAGGATGGCACAGATCCCAGTGTGTGCTACAGGGATTCCGAGTTAATGGGGCCAGCCACATTCATCCCATCCTGACTCAGGTTTACTGGCTGAATCCAGAGGAGTAAGGGTCTCACTAGCTTTATTTCCCAGAGAGACCCCTGCTGAAATATACTATCCAAGATCCTACGGTAAGGGACCGTGACAAACAAGAGCCACCTGGGAGAAAATGTCTAGGGTGGTGTGGGGATTCAAAGCTCTATCTTTGGTGGGCAATAAGGGGTTAACTTTTAGCCAAGGAACTCCCTTTTCAATGGAAACTTCCACAGACTCCTACTATAGACAACAGACTCCTACTATAGACAATAGAAACTCAGAGCTATTTTAGTTCAAGGCAGGGGTTGGCACCCAGTGGCTGTGCCTCAGCCCTAGAAAGGATAAAAGGAAATTCCTCACCAACCTCACTCCCAACTGCAGCATATCTTGTGGTCAATAATGAAGCTTCATGTTTGTTTATTGTCTGAAACAGAAATTTATTCTCAGAGTAACGCACGCACGAAAGCATAGGTTGAGGCTGCCATTGGGAGGCTTCCCCTCCCTTCCTCCGCCACCTCCCCTCCTCTTTGAATGCCGGGGACAACACAGTTGAAGGAAACATGCAATCACAAACAATGATCAACTCTAAAGACAAAAGGTTTGGTCCAAAAGAACTCAACATAATTAATCCAATTACCGTGAAGAGCTTCACTGAGTAGGATTAAGATATTGCAGATGTAGTGTTTCCACAGGGCGGCTCTTCAGTGCACCAGGGGGGCCTGCTTGAGGGAGATGAGGACAGAACGCATGCGGGAGACATCTTTGGCCTGCTTGCTGGACTTGGGGTTAAAGTCACACAGCCGGGCCACCCGCTCCCACTCAGTGCCTGGGGACGACTCTTCAATGTCATTTACAAAGGCTTCTTCTGCTGCCCTGGAAGCAACAAAAGATGTTGGTTTAATGTAGAATCCTTGGTAGCTACCTGGCAGCTGCCCTGTTATGAAAGCAACTGCCTCTTTATGCCTGACTTGATGGCATTCTGGTTTTCCAAAGAGTAACAGCCCCTGGCCCAGGTCAGACTCGGGAGCATACACATGGCCAGCTTTCCTAGGCACAGGGGGCCCGGACTGCTGTGTAAAATGTTGGAATACAGGTGTTTGGTTCAGGACTCACTCTCTCTGTTGATACAGAGAATTTAAAAAGCCAGTCCTTAGCCAGCTACTCACCGCCTTCATTAGCAAGGGCAAAGCAGCAGGCTGGCCAAGAACTTGAACAGCAGTTTATGTTGGGCTGTACTGAGTTTCAAGTAAATTTAGAGACCTCCAAAGAAGCCCACAGGTCACTGCACAATAGCCTCTGGATTTATTCCTAAGGCTGGAGAGAAATAGGGCAGCTCAAAAGGAATTCAAGACAAAGCTCCCATGCTAGCAGGCACTAGAGACTAAAGCCATTCTGGAAGGGGTTTGTTAGGACATTCTCCTCAGCCAAAAGTTTGCCATTTTCCCTCCAGCCGGGTACCATGGGCCTCTTGGGGCACTCTGGCAGGGGTGGGCGCCCAATGGCTGAGAGCCAAGCAGTGTGAACTGCTTTTTGGTAGGATGCTGCTCCAACATTTTTTCACACCAAGGTCAGCCCATCCCCAGTTGGGAGCTAACTTGTAGGAGCTACAGCCTAAAAGGACAATGCTAAGAGGAGGGAAGACACACTACTTCATCTACTCCAACAGGCATCACAGGCAAAGCGAAAGCAATGGAGATGACTGGTCTGTGGGGACAGAGGGGTGGCACTCTCACAGGGATGGCCGTGGCAAACACCGCTGAAGCCCAGAGCCACTACAACACTGCGACTTCATGGCACACACAGGGGCAGTGAGAAAGGTTTACTTAACTGTTCTAGGCTGTAGCAAGGATGGTTTATGTTTGTGCTTAAAGGTGAAGAGAAGAAAAGAAATAAGAAAAACTTTAGGTCAGATACAGAAAATGAGAATGAGCTCAATGCAGATGGTCAGTAAGCTAGACATGCCCTTGCCACTCTGTACTCTTGGGGACGTGCGGCTGGCTTTGCTGGGCCACCCTGCTGCCCAGCAAACCCAGACTTGACTTTTCCAGTCTCCATTTCTACTCCAGAGAGAATGTGCAAAATAAATCCAACACCACCTGTAAGTCCAGCATTTCACAAGTCTCACTGCAAATGCACCCACGGGCCCAGGAAACCCAGCTCTATCTCCTAACGGGATGAAGGGCTCAAGGTCATGCACCGTAAGAGGCTCTACAGACCTGAGCCTGTTGCCTAGTCTTCCCACAAGTTCCTCACTTCCTTCATTCCACCCTCATCTCCCTTACATCAAAAGGCTAGTCCTAATTTTCAAGGAGGAAACAATTCAGCAATACTGCTTTGACAACAGAAATCCTTAAACCAAAACAAAACAACACTTTTCCAGAGAGGTTGCAGTTTTCTTTAGGAGGAAAAGCCACAGTGGCCTGTGTCATACAGCTCTGGCTATCTCGACCTCAAAGCTGGGGGTCTCTTTATGCCAGAGTGGGGGACAGGGCATCAGAAGCTGGCCACTAAACAACAATTTCTGGTAGGAGACCACAGAGGAACAATTACAGACCCCACGGGAGACTGCCCCCTCTGCTGACTCTTCTGCCCCAACCCCACATTCTTCAAAGGAACCCAGTGTAGAAAATGCTGCTTGCACTGGTTCCTAACCCAGGGCTTCTTCCCCCTCCCCAGGTGGGGACACTCCCCCTTCCCACCTGGGGCAGGGAGGCAGCAGTGGCAGCGAGGCAGCAGTGGCAGCAGCAACAAGAAGTCAGAGCCCTCCCCAGTCCCAAAGCCTTCCCAGACGAGATCACGAATGACTCACATTTTGAAAGTGAGTTAGCTTCCTTCCCTCCAAACCCCAAAATGAAAAATGGCAACCAGAGTTGCAGGGAGTCGTGGTTCTGTGAGACAATCAGTGGAACATTCCCGCAGCTTATCAACTCTTAGGCAGCCCCCACAGTGCCAGTTTGAAATAATTTTAAAAGCAAAGCAACTTGTGACATAAAAGGAGCATTAACTATAAACAAAAAGTAGGAACAATCAAGACAAGAAAAGGAATTAGTTTTGCAACATACACATAACCAATCACGTCAGCGAAGGGTTGTTTGTAGAAAGCTTCATCTGCCACCCTAGACAGCAAGAGGTCCAAAAGGCAGGCAAGCAGGCAGGAAAAAAGAGAGAACATTGAGAAGCAGAAACATCTCAAATCCACAATAGAGGCACGACTGTGCTCTGGGGAGCTGCTCCCAAGGCTCCATCCTAACTGAGTGAGGCTTCCAGCACCAGACACTCCAGCAGGTGAGGCTTCCTACTGGCCTTCCCCGCGGGATTCTCCAGGGTAAGTGCTGCCAGCTTCATCCCCAGGCCTTACCCCAGCAACCACCAGCATTTCCTAGGTACCCACTTATGGGCTGAGCCCTCTGATAGACATTGTGTCCATTTCATCCTCAACCCCAGACAACCCAGGACGCTGAGTGTTCTCCCCGCACTTTACAGATGACGTGATAGGGAAGGGAGGCCTCGAGATGAAGCAACCTGTTTGGCAACAAGTAGCAACAGGGGTGGCAGAACTCACAACCAAGGCGGTCTGGCTCTTTTCACTGTAAGTTACTGCTGCTCCCCAGCTGGTGTGCGCTCGGGAGGCCACGCCTCCTTCCCGCCAGCCTCAGTAAACACCACGGGGCACAAACGCTGCCAGACGCCAGGAACGAACGCTAGGGCCCAAAGCCAGCTTAATCTTGGATTATCCGACTACTGCTTCCCCACACTGACTAGCTGGGACCAACTGCCAGTATCCTGGGAACATAGATGGTCATTTCAAAATGCCCACCTTTGAAAAAAGAGGAGCTGGAGGCAAGCAGTGAGAAGACCTGCAGACAAGGGTCCTGGCTCTGGCGTACTGTGTGTCCCTGAACACAACCGTCAGTCCGCTCAGTCCCTGCCAGACTCGACTGCTTTGACAACGTACAGCCCAGAAGCCAGAACTTCATCCCCCCTTCACTCTCACATGGGAATGGACCAAAATGGCAACTCTGGGACAAGAAGGAAAGGGGGGCAAGCTGGGTGGACAAGTTCACAAAGCAGGGGACAGGCTGAATCCCTGGGCCCAGCCAGCCCCCCTCATCCAGCATGGGTGGGCAGGGAACCTCCCTCAATGAGTCTTACCCTCTCCTTTGCCCAGTGGGTTTGGGGCACAGGAGTGGGAGGAACCCTTTAAGGACAGTCATGCCTGGTCATTAACCTAAGCTCCCATATTTATTTGAAGGGAAATTCTAGTAATTTTATTTTTAAACTCACATACCCTTGCTTCTCTCCCATTCTGGTTTATACATAGGAGGTGTTTTGTGGAAATTTAAAGAAAGCAAAAAGAACAGCCTGATTGTAACTCCAAATAAGTCAGCAGGAAAACAGAGTAGTTTGTGGGCACAATGAGTGGGAGGGAAAGGAAAGGCAGGCCAGCTTTTTTTAACAAGCTGCCAGTTCAGCTTGTAAACCCATAATCCTTTTAGTTTACACACAGGGCTAAACCTAGTCAATTTCAACTTGTGCTTGCCTCTGCTGGGAGAGAATAAAGGTTTAATGACTCCTGTTCAAAGCATTACTGAGACAACAAAAGCTTGCTGTCAGGCTTTTGCTCCTTTGCAGCTAGCCCGAGAGGAAGGAGCTGTTGGTGACAGGACAGCACAGCTCCATCGAGGCTACAGCCCCAGAACAAAAGGGAAACCACACACGAAAACTCAGCTGGCCCTTCCACCTACTTAGAGCGGACTGAAAGCAGCAATCCTCAGGCAAGGCAGGAAGGGGACTCCACACCTGGAGGGTCAGCCTGGTTTTACCAAGTACTTCGGAGCAGATGCACGGCCTGAGGCAACTCGCCAAGGTAAATAGGGCCTCACAGGGTTCCTGCACCAAGCACCCATCCATCCTTCTTTAGAAATCTGAACTTGCATCTGGGGGAAATCATCCTGAATGAGCACAGGATTAAGGAACCTGGACCTGTCAGCACTTCAAGCTGACCACAATCTCACAGCAGAAGCCCCGGCAGCTAACGCTACTACCCTCAGCAACTCAACCCCGACCAGAGGGCCGCCCCACCATACTTGTCACAAAACTTCAAATGGAACCTGACAGGCACGCATGCCCCATAGGAAGGTGGCCAGGACAGAGGCTCGAGGCAGTGACAGAACCAAGAATGGGCAACGGGAGACAGGTAGTCGAAGGCTGCTGCACAAACAGTCCATCTGTTCTGCCGTAGCCGCCCCACGACAGCAGAAACTGTCTGGCAAAGAGGTTAGCTCCCTCTCTTCTGGCAGATTTCCACTTAAGAGCTGCCAGAGACAAGGGTACTTAAACCCACTCCTGCCTCTGAGAACAAGGACCCAAGGCTCTTTACCATGAAAATTACAAACAGCCCCAGGCCGAGTCTAACCTATCTTTTACACTTAAGTGGGTGGAGTGACTATGAAGTGAAAGCCAGTTCCCAGTCTCCAGTCTCACAGGGGAAGCAAGCCCATCGGCCTGTGCCCAGGTGAGCAGTGCTGCCCCCATCTCTCTTTCTGAGCTGCTTCCAAGTGGACTCTAAGCACGGAGCATTTAAAGACCACAGCTGCTGGTCGGTGGTGAAGGAGAATGACACTGTTTACTCCCTACAACTACTTAACCTTCAGTAAGTGAGTAAATTCTGAAAAGAGCATTTTTAAAAAGTCAACTCAAGATTTTCTTAGACACAGATAACAAGCACCCAGAGAACCCTTAATTCTGAAGTCACTGTGTTGGAAAATCTTGGCTACCTAATGACGAAACACACATCCCTACTACTGGACCCTTTGGGGAGCAGCCCTCAGAGGCAGGGGATGCGACATGACTGAGTCTATGATCACCTCCAAAGTACTGAGATCCTGGAATAGTCCTGAAAGTGGCCTTTCATTCCAGGGTTACATTTTTTACAGGTGGACTTGATCCCGTGAGATGACACTTCCTTCTGCAGAATCATACCATTACAGGCAGTGCATACTAACCAAACTCTCAGCTGCAGAGCTAGACTCACTACAACTAGTGTGGCAAAAAAACAGGCTGAATTACTCACAAGATCCAAGAGACTTGTAACCCTTACGTTTCAAGTATATTTTTGAAAACCTGCAAAGACATTTCACACTAAAAGACGCGGCAGCTGAAAACCTACACTGGCTGGTGGAAACGGACCTGATTTTGTCTTAGCAAACGAGCTGTTCTAGAAGCAGTACGGACTGACCTGTTATTCGCTTTCGTCTTCTGTAGCTGCTCGTCCTGCCTCGCATACCACTCATCCAGCTCCTTTATTGCTTTTTCTTTCCACTCTGCTTCCTGCTTCCGAGAATTGGCATCTTTGAAGGGAAGGAAAAGAAAGACGATACAAATGAGGCGAAATGCAAATTGAAGTCCGCTTCACCGTGTATTTGGGCTTATTAATCTCATGCTGTGTGCAGGCGCATGTGTGTGTTGGAGGGAGAACACTCGGGAGGGAAGATAAAATTCTCTTTTCCCTGATTGTATGTCCAGCTCTCGATCTCAGCAATTCTATCCAAAGTGTTTCACCACCATTTATCCCAGTCCACCTACACGTTAGTGGATCACTAGTTTGGGGTTTTTTTTTTGAGGTGGGGGAGAGGTGGAAATACTGACTTTTAATTTTAAAAAAGGCTTTTGGGACACCAACTGGGGAAAAAGCAATTACAGGTGATTCTTTAATGATGCTGCCAGTTCAGGGTGGACTATTCATATTAAATAATCTTTTAATAAAATCTCCTCACAAACTATATTCCACACAGGTTGGACAATTAATGGTAGATGCACATCTATGAAGCAAGGAGCTATGAGAAAAATTATCAGAGGTAGAGATGATTCCAGAAGCAGGAAACAGTAGGGTATAGATGGAATTGAGGGGAGCACAAAATATCTACTCCCGCTTAGGCCACAGAGTGAGTCTGTGGCAGAGCTAGGGCAGAACTAAAGGAGAAACTCCAATGCGGAGAACTGTGGGGGGAGAGGTGAGGGTCGTCATTAACAGCTATCCAAAAGGTTCTAGGTGAGAGAGAAAAAGCACACCTAGCAGGTGTGCCAGATTGGGTTCTCACCCACAAAGTTTCTCAGGACTAAATACGAGTTTCCCTAAGATACTAAAAGAAACTTGTCAGTAAATGGTAGAGAGAAGGAAATACAGGTCATACTTTTGCCACAGTTGACACCGGAAGTCACCCTAATACCTAAACTTTAAGCACATTCTTAAGGATGTCCTCTCTGGCAGGTGTTTTACAGACATCTCATTTAATCTTTACAACAATCCCAAGAAGGTAAACTAGTCCCATATTCAGCAGTGAGAAAAGCTACAGCTCCGCAAGTTTGAGTAACGTTCCCAAAGGTTATAATAAGTGGCAGAGCCAAGATTCACACCCAGGTCTGACTCTAAAGCTCACACATTCTTACTTCACTGTGCTGCCTCCAAAGAGAGGGACGAGGGACGGAAAGGGAGGCAGGCCCAGCAACAGTCACAGATGTGACCAGCAGATGGGCATCAGTGATCCAGAGCCCAACCTGTAATGAGTGTCCTTGAGGAGCAAAGTACAAAGCAAACAACTTCTTGAAGGGAAGAAAGTAAGCATTCAGGGGCAATTTTAGGGCCTTTGCAAGAAAGGTCTTGTAGTAACAACCTGCAGAAGACTTTGTAACTACTAGAAATAACCTAGTAGCAGCTAGAAACTCCCGCAAACTTTCAGATTATAAAGAACTTTTTACCCTGTTATCTAACTTATCAGAAGGTGACATACTGGCTCAGGAGGAGAATTATTTCACTCAAATTTTCCACTGATGACTCAAGTATACACAGTAAACTTGTGATGTGTGTCTGTCCCTGGCATTAAGTGTATGTGGAATGGAGGGTGCTGTGATGCAGGGAGAGATGCTGTGGGCCGATGGTGCCCTGTGGACAAGACACTGAAAAAACTTTAAAGAATAAGGTCTCCTTTTCAGGAGTTGTGAAATTACTTCCAAAGAATTACTTTTTGATTGGAGAGTATTTTCTTTCTGTATAGTCTAATGATCATTTTACTGCATAAAATAGTTCCTTTAAATCGTCTTTTATAAATTTATGAAGTGACACTGGCAATAAGAATTTAGAATTCTTAAACACTTAGCTTGATGGAACAAAGATCCAAGCTGTAATACAGCGTCTCTGAATCTGGGAGGGAGAAGGGAGAGGAGAGGGTGAAAAATCCTCTTAGAGAGCAGGGTACACTGACAGCTGTCTTCTCTGGCCATACGCATTAATGTTCACAGAAAATTATTGGAAAACGTAGCACACAGCTAAGCTTAAGACCATGGACATTGCTTCTCTATTTTTAGCATCTTGCACTTTCTCACAGTTCTTGCAACAGAAAAATGTGAAACTGCAGAAACACCTAATTCACGGACCAGTTTAATTCGATTCTACTGGAATGCGAGGCCAAATGTTTGACTTCCCTCAGGAAGGCAACATGAGTTAAGAAAATAGCACTTCACGGAATATTCCCAAAGGGCCCAATTTGATAACTGAAAAAGAAAATGATATTTTTCCAGACACCAAAGTGTATGCTCCTCCATGGAGAAGACAACTTTGCTAAACTTTGGGGAAAGAGAAAAGATAAAGCTGGGTTCTGCATCATGAAAAAGACTCCAGTAGTACTAATACCTGCTAAGTCTTGCCTCTAAGTCTACTCAGAAGAGATGCTCAAAGAAGAACAAGCAAGGACCAAGGCTGTCTGCACCATGAATACCTATCTTCATCTTTCTAAAGCTGCACTATCCAGTACAGTGGCTACTAGCCTCATGTGGCCATTTAAATTTATTAAAATTAAATAAAATTTAAAACTCAGTTTCTCAGACATAATAGCCACATACAGTTAGTGGCTACCATACAGAACAGCACAGATATAGAACATTTCCATCATCAAAGAAACTACTATTGGATACTGCTGTAAAGGTTAAACGTAAGTGTGCCCTCTGTTCTGAAAGCCACAGAAACTGGGCTGGAGAGACACTAATTGGCTGTATTATCTGGGTCAATTCCTTTCCTATTTCTAGGTGTCCTTTCCTATTTCTACACCATCTAAGTCATGTTTTCACTAGTTCAGCGATTCTCAAGAAGGAATAATAATGCTGACACTGTGGTAACATAGAAGCATGTTGCTATTTCTAGTTGTACAATAAAATATTTAGGCATGATGTATGTGGTGGTGTCTATATCTTAAAGTGAATCAGGAAAAAAATTATGTGTATATTCACAATACACATATAAATGTATGCACATGTTGAGTGTATAAAACATACACATACATGCCTCATTTATACAAAGACAACCCAATATGGCAAAATGTTCATTACTGAATCTGGAGGAAGGGGCACACATGTTTGTTTTACTCTATTCTGTGTCTGAAATTTTAATAAAAAATTGAGAAAAGAATACCCTCTGGATAACACCCCCCCCCCACCTCTGCCACACCTTTCCAACCCACGTGTACAGATACCAAGTCTCTCCCGATCTTGACCAACAGCTGACACTCCATGGAGAAGGCTCTTCAGCAAAGGCCAGGCTGGCTAGCACTGATTCTCAGGCTCAGCCTGCCCCTCAAGATGGCGTACACTAAATGCAATGCGGCTGAAGGGATGGGTATGGATTCTGAAGCAGAGCAGACTTAAGCTGAAATTCTGACTCCACCACTTATAGCCGTGGTGATCCAAAAACTTACTCTTCCTCTGATCCTCACTTTCCTCACCCATAAAAAGTAAAAACTTACAGGAATATTAGGGTAAGAAAACCAAATTGTACATATTACCTAACATCTTTCACATTTTCCTCTCAAGTATTACTTTAAATCCAGCCTTCAAATGGTAAATGGACTGTGCAGTCCCTCACATGGATATGATACCTTCAGGTTTACAAAGCACTCTCATAAATACCATCTCAGACTACCCTTGGGGTTAATAACACTGATCTTACTTCACAGATGAAACAGATTCTGTAAGGTTTGAGCAACCAAGTGCCCACAGCTGATAAGTTACCGCTGGGCCTGGAGCCCAGTCTTTCACTCCAAGTCCAAGGCTCTTTCCACAGCACCACTCTGCCCTTCCTGAGAGGAGAGATGCACTGTGGCTCTCCGGGCTGCCCGAATCCCCACACAGCGGCCTGTGATTAAGCATCTCCATGTGGTGGCCTTGTGACCTTGTTGGGAAAGATACCTTCCCCAAAACTGTACAAGAACATTATGGCTAATTCATGTTAAAAAGGGATAAAAGTAGAGTCAAGGTCAACTATTCCACTGAAAACAGATACCCAAAGACAGAAAGGGATTCCTTACCAAGGGCTTCCAAGCGTTCCGTTTGCTCTTCTCTCCATTTACGGATACTTTCAGGCTCTGACTGCAATCGATCCACTTGTGAAATAGCTGCATAACTGTCTGTTGGCCCATTACTCTCCTTAACACAAAACACAGTTGTGCTCTATCAGTACCAAAACCTCCTCCCAGAAATGCGCTTCACCCAAGTTAGAACCGCTGTTTATGTGCAACACTGATGGCTGTGGTAAATGTAAAGGATTACCTTACGAGCACCACCACCACCTTACGTGCCAATAGGGAGCTTTCAACATTATGCACTCAATCCTTGCAATCCACAAGGGAGCCTGAGTAGTTCTTATCCTGTTAATAAATGGGACTTGAGTGGGAGATGGGAAAGCTGGGGAAGTGAGTAATGGACTTACTAGGAAACAGTGTGATCAGTTTTATTTTCCTTAGTTGACACAGAGATTGTGATATCTTCAAAGTAACAAAGGTAAATACACAGCACGGCAAGGCCTAGAATCTGACACTTCTAAATGTTATTATACAATACAGGGAAAAGTACACTTCATACCACCTAATCAAAATATAGTGAATTCTAGGAAAAAAAGAGTCCAAAAGAAAATGTATAGTTACTACAGTCGCACCAAAGAAAATAAAAAGGCAGGCCAATGTGAGTCACAGCGTATGGGGAGGGGAGGGAGACACACAGGTTCTTTATAGTGGTTAAGATTTGGAAGCTAATAAATAAATTGATAAAGATTCAAAAAGAATCTAATCTTTATAGAATTATCTCACCTACTGAACTAGGGAATATTACCAGCTTAACCAGACTATAAACAAAGATGGAAAGAAAATTATTTACAGTAGTATTAGTAACTAACTTATTGTTAGTACTTTCCATGTTTCAGCCACATAAAAGCTTTATCTCCCAAACACCTTACAAGTCAAATTTTTATTCCCATGTCAGCAGTTGGGGGATTAAACTGAGGCGCAGAGAAATGACATGTCCAAATTCACAGCTAGTAAGGGATAAAGCCAGGACTGAACCCCATTCCATCTCACTCTAAAGACCAAGCTCTAAACCAGGGACTGGAAACTATAGCCAGCTCAGCCACCTGTTTTTGTAATTAAATTTTACTGAAACAGAGCTATACCCATTCGTTTACATACTGTCTACAGATGCCTTCATGTTACAGCAACAGAATAGGTTGACAGAGACCTTATGACCCACAAAGCTTAAAATGTTTACTATCTGGTCCTTTACAGCAAAAGTTAGTCCACCTTTGGCTTAAACCAATTAGACTAATCTCATCCTTCCTGACAGTTAACTGGTTGAAGGGTGGGCAGAAACCCAGGCAGAAGCAAAGCACCACGCTATTTCCCCAGGCTACAGTGATTACTTCCATCTGGTCAAGAGGGAAACACAGGACTTTTGTTGAGTGGTTGGGAGAAACCTCCATGTTGTTCTAGATAGTATGACATGCACATGTGAGACCCGGAAGTGCTGTAGCCATTCTGCCACCGTGAAAGAGTATAAAACTGCACACTCAGCTGGCAGAACCAGAGTCCTAGAGGAACTGAGTCGGAATCCAGGTCCGAGGACCCCTAGCCTATCTCAGAGTTCTTTCAATTATATGAGCTAGTGAATTCTCTCTATTTAAGCCAATGCAAGTTGCGCTGGTGACCAAAAACTCAGTGATACAGAGGGAAAATAATGGTAGTTGTCACAAATACCAGCCACCCCCCACCCTCAAGACAATCTAAAAGCTGAAAAGTTCCAATGCTGCCCCACCACATACTACCTTTGTTACTTTTAGACTCCTGGTTTAACCTCTGTATGCCTCAGTTTATTCATCTGTAAATGGGAATAACAATAGTTCAGGTCCCTCAGATTGTTGTGAGAATTAAAGAAAATTCAATATAAACAGTGCTTGACACTACATGGCACAGTGTTTAAATCAGCCACCGGGGCTTCCCTAATGGCACAGTGGTTGAGAGTCTGCCTGCCGATGCAGGGGACACGGGTTCGTGCCCCGGTCCAGGAAGATCCCACATGCCGTGGAGAGGCTAGGCCCGTGAGCCATGGCCGCTGAGCCTGCGCGTCCGGAGCCTGTGCTCTGCTGCGGGAGAGGCCACAACAGTGAGAGGCCCGTGTACCGCAAAAAAAAAAAAAAAAAAAAATCAGCCACCACTGCCACTGCCACCACTGCCATCATCATGAAGGGTCATTTCTTGAGAATAAAGTTGGTAACACTAGGGTCAGGTCAATCACATTTTAAAAGACTACTCTATCAATGTTACCTCTCTTCAAATCCTTCCACTTTGGCAGGTAACATACCAGTAACTAATACATCCAGGAAAGTCAAAGGAGTGGGATCTTTTCCAGGTCAGTCAATTCAAATCACAGGAAAGGAAGACTCTCAACACTATCATGCATCATAATCAGAGTACTCTGTACCTGGTAGTATTCACCATTCATGATTCCTTCAACAGCATCTGCAAGACATAAGATTTCAATCTGTCAATCAGGGCTGGTCATATGCTGTGCCAAAGGGTTACAGAGTATGACACAGTGCTGTAAGTACTCTAAGTTACTATCCCTGTGCTAGGTACCAGATAAACAATGGACAACTTTCTATTTAATGAAATCAAGATGTGCTTACACAAATGACTTCACCAAAATGTGGACAAATCTGTCCAAAAGCTTTTGATAATTGTCTTCTGGCTTAGAGATAACACTTAGAAGCCCGGCAGAAGAGCCTCACAGAGCAACAGTTTCTCTATCAAAGTTCTAAAGAAGGCAAAGGATAAGGGTGGCCCGGAATCCTTCACAGCGAGCAGAGATATGCAGCTTCATATTTAAACCAAGGTGCTTTCTTGGGGTCAGGACTCTCCATCCTTTGGCTAGAACAGGTTTGGCACCTGAGGGTCTACACTTGCGACTTCTTACTAATTCCTCTAGTCTACTTGGAATTAGTCCAGAACAGTAAGCTTTGGGCATACCAAATTAAATTAGTGTTTTCAAGGATGCAAGTTACAAAAACTCAAATTGTATACAATCTGATCTTATTGGCACAATTAATTGTTCATGAGCTAAATGAGAAAGTCCATCTCAGAAATATGAAAAATGTCTAAGACTCAGAGATTATCAATCCATACAGTTCAAAATGGTGGTCCACAGGCTGAACATATTTTATTTAAAATACAAAGCACTAAATCAGGAAATTTCACAAAATCAGGATTCCCAGTGTGTGTGTGTGGGTGTGCAGACAGAAGATCTGGCAACACTGGGCCTGCATTCCTAAATGAAGGCAGGCTTTACGTGCAGCATGCTCTGGACAATTTGCCAGTCCCCACTAGCCCCATTTTTTTTTTTTTTAACCCATTCTGTGTGTCACTAATTCAGTTACCTGACTGGCCCAATAAGCATGTGTTTCTAACCCATGCCCTGACCCAACAGCCGCCACTGATACAGCCTGTACCAGGCTGCACACCAGCCCTTTGGAGTGGCTGCTCTGCCTCCCCTTGAAAGCTTCAATACAGGCACCATAAAAATGCAGCGTCCACCTACATATTCTACGTATTCTCTATCTGTTGGCTGACCCGTATTTACTGCCTACTATGTAGGACTTACAGTATTTGTCCAATTGTTTTCAAACTATGATGACCATGTTATTGCATGGGATGGGAGAGGGAAGAGGAGAAAAGAGATGAACCTAAAAGATATAAGAACCCAAGTAAGAACCCAAGTAGTAAAAGGAATGCAGAGCAGCTAGTGTGGGCCACCATCACAAGGCCCTCAGAAACATCAGAGGTTTTCCTAGAAGCCAGAGGCAGGGTGCTCTCAGTCGCATTCTTTCCTTTGAACAGGCAAAGATTTCATCAAACCACTCCAGTTTTCTTGGTTCCTAACTAATTAAACCCAACTTGAACCGCCTATTTTCCAAATCAACCTCGTTCTCTTGCTTCTCCCAACTACCCTCCTCTTAGCTTTGGGAGTACTGAAAACTTTCATTTCCCCAGCATGCCTCCCTGATACCAAAACATTGTTTTAAAAAAAAGGAAAATGGAGACAGAAGAAAATGCCACATAATTTCATTACTCAGCCTATTGGTTTCTATTTTTTTTACTTTATCTAATGCATACACATAAAATTTCTTCCCGCAAAATGACTCCTATAACAGATGCTTTTTAGTAATCCATTCATCTATATCATTAAATTCTCAACTTTTTTAGTATGAAAACACCTACTACTTACTGCTTCCAATGTGCCAGGCACAATGTTAAACACTTTCTATACATTAAGTTTAATCCTCACAACAAATCTGTATGTATCAGCACTTCACAAACGACCTTAAAATACATGTAGGGTTGGTTCCTTGAGAGGTAAGTAAGGTGTTCTTGAAGGGGCAGATAACTAATGACAGTATTTTCACTCTTAAATTTATTTTTTATGTTTAAGATATATAAGAAAAACATTAAATGCATGTATCATGAGATAATCAGCATTTAAAAAGTGGTGCAATACCTGGGCAAGCAAGAAGTCAGAGGAAGGATCATCAGATAACCTGAGGCATGAAGACAAACCACAGGATCTAAGCACTTACCAACCCATCACAGCTCTGATCCATGTTTCACTTGCTGGTTATCTATCAATCATTTCAACATATTTCTCGTACTTTTCTTAATTTCCTTACTTGTTTTACTCCTATGCTTTATTTATAAAAGTACAAAAATGAGTTTCTTGTAGTTTTTGTTAGTGGCTTTTTTCTACTTTAAGCTGTTTCTGTGCCACCTATCCCTATCATTTTTAAAATATTCTATCAAGTTTTGAAAATGTAAATTTAGCAAAAAACTAATAAAAGTATTTGCAGGGGGTATATTCAATCCTTCCTCAGCAATAAATTTCTTGACATAGAACTGATGGATCACAGAATATATATTCTAAAGACCTCTAAACACCAGACATTTGCTCCCTTTGGTCCACCATTTGTATTTCCAGCATCGCCACGAGTGCCCCATTTTTCAGACCTTCATTGCTACTAGAGACTGAGTTTTAGCGTGTTTTAAAATTTTTGCTAATCTGATAGCAGGAAAAAAAACCTTCAGGTGGCTTTGTTGTGCCAGTCTTCTGTGAGGTGATCACCTGACATTTGATTTTCTTCTTTACTAAACTGCCTGAGTTTTGCCCATTTTTCTGCAATCTTTTGATTTCTAAGTATTCTTTCTGTATTATTTGTTTTCTCACATTGCAAATATTTTCCCCATTATCTTTTTGTATGGTTTACAATAGTTAATGCCTAGAACTACTTAACTTGTATGAGACACTATCAGGTTTTTTTTCCTTTATGATTTCTCTGTCTGCATTTATGATGAAGGCCTTTCCTACTCTAAGATAAACATTCACTTTTCTTCTGGTACTTAAAAAAGAAAAAAAAAGCCTCTCTTTAATCCACCTGGAATTTATTTTTTTTGAGTAAAATTTAAAAAGTGAGATACGGGACACGGGTTCGAGCCCTGGTCCGGGAAGATCCCACATGCTGCGGAGCAACTAAGCCCATGTGCCACAACTACTGAGCCTGCGCTCTAGAGCCCGAGAGCCACAACTGCTGAAGCCCGCATGCCTAGAGCCCATGCTCCACAACAAGAGAAGCCACCACAATAAGAAGCCTGTGCACCGCAACAAAGAGTAGCCCCTGCTCACCACAACTAGAGAAAGCCCATGTGCAGCAACGAAGACCCAACGCAGCCATAAATAAGTAAGTAAATACTATTTTAAAAAGTGAGATAATTTTAAATCTTCGGGCCTACAATGGCTAGTCTGGCCAGGCCTACGTTTTGGTTAATATATTACAACTAACACACCAACTATCCAGTTAATATTTATTTCAACCCAGGGCCACTGTCAGTAGGAGAGACCTTGGTCACTACCCCAGACACAACATCAGAAGCAATTCTCATCCCATAGCTCTTTCTAAGTCGCATGTTGCCTGTCCTTTAGGTCTGAAGACTCATCCAGACTCACTGGCAAGTGCTTTGAGCTTTTATTAGTTACTGTACTACTGTACTGACATTCAACTGGCTCAAATCAAAGGATCATCTGTTGCTATAGAAACATGTAGAAGAAAGGCCACGCAGGGCCTTGATTTATTAGGACAACTAAGCTAACCAACTTGATGCCCCAGAAGGAAACTTTCTAGGGCATCTCTAGAACTCCAGACACAAACAAGGGCCAGAATAAGTTTCCAGAGATGAAAGACTCTTTATCCCAAACCCACCTTCAACTTCCCATGTTCCCCAACCAATGGAAGTCAAGCAGACCTGGGTCTGAATTCCTGTGGAGTCATGCATTAGCTTGCCACTTTAGGAACCTGGCTTAACTTCCACAACCATCAGTTCTCACCTGAAACAGGATGACACTACCACTCTGCCTGCAGTTACTGCATGGATCTGAAAGTACACAGAGAACCTGGGGCACAGCAAATGTGCAGTATCACTAAGGATCATGCATGCAATTTCCCCGAACTTCCCTCTGCTACCAAGAAAATTACTCTCCACCTCCAGAAAGCTTTCCTTTATGTACCTCTCTTCCTTTGATGAGTGCCTCACTGCCATACTCTCTCAGTAGCTCCTTAATCACCTCTCTTAGCCTCCTCCATCCTCAGCCCTCATGATTGAGGGCTTTTCCTCGGCTCTAGACTCGAGCTGCCTCTTTCCTGACCGTTTGTTCTTACTCAGTATCCCCAAGCCACTTCACTCAGCTGGTTACCTCCCACCTCTAAACTAATGTTCTTCTCCGGATGTCCTAACAACTGAGGGCGCCATCCAAGGCTCAGGCCTAGCCCCTCCTCCATGGGAGTCTTCCCCAAGGCTGGGAGAGTTTAGGTATGTTCCTCTCTCCTCTCTCCTGCCTATATATCTCTGTACGGTAACACATCAGATACAGAGCTCCCTCGTAAAAGCTGTGTCTTCAGCACACCCCAAAGCCTATAGGCTTTGTAACACCTTTCTCACCTCACTCCCAAGTAATAATAGGCAGGGACTGTGTGTAGTCATAACATACCAGGTTCTGTGTGTAAGCACTTTATGGGTGCTCTCCAATATAATCCTAGCAATCCTGTGTGGTGAGTATCCGCACCTTTTACAGAGAAGAAAACTGAGGCAGGGCAGTGGCAGCGATGGTTATGTAAGTTGTCTGAGACCACAAAGCTAAACTCACATTCAAGCAGTCTAGGACAGCACAGAATCTTAACCCCTAGAGAGAGAGAAGAAAAGAGAAAAAGAAAGAAGATAAAGTGTCCAACTAGTGCTCTAATCCTCAAAGGAAGTGCTGAGCATTGCACTATTTTTTTTCTGACCACTGCACTATTACCAACCTCAACTACACTGTCAGAGATCTGGCTTTAAGTCACTAAATGCTTAGTTCACTAAGAAAGTCCTTCCTAGGAACTAAGTCAGCAATTATCCCTTCCTTCCCTTTGCTGAAAGCTTGATGCAGAAGGGATCTGTGTGTCCAGCTCTATTCTTTCCCTTTTACCCCTCCCATCACCAAGATCTGCTGGTTCTATACAGGACCCCTGTACCTGACATTTTTGCACATTCCTTTGTACCTACTGTGTGCCGGACACCCTGCTAGGCACCAGGGATACAACAGTGAGCAAGAGTCAACACTGTCCTTCAATCAGGACAGTCTTCTATGAGTCCTGATACCCCCAACTGTCCTCCCCAGGGCAACCACAACTGCCTTTCAGAAATGACAATCTCTTATCCCACGCCACCCCTGCTTAAACAACTGCAACAGACTATGGCACAGTCTAAGGTGGGGGGACTTGGCGCTCAGCTATTAACTTGCCCTTTTTTCTTAAGCAAGTCGTTTCTCTGCAGGACTCAGTTTTCTCCTTCTATTCAATGAGTGAGATAAACGAAGGATCTAAAAATATTACCATTCTCAGGCAAATGCTGAAGACCTCCCGACGACAACAAAGAAACCCTAATCACCTAAAGCCAAATTCATTTTCCGGCCACAGCCTAGTTCAGCCCAACCTGCTTGCTATAAATTGCATTTTCAGGTATACTACCCATTCTCCTGTAGATTCTTATTGGGCAACTGATTTGCTCAGGAGGCAGCATGATGTAGTATAAAAATTCAGGCTGCAAACTAGCGGTCTCCCCACCCCCACTCCCCAAATAGGTTCTGCTTGGCTGAAGACTTGAGATTTCGGAGTCCGAACGGTTTTACGAAGACCACTCACTACTCTAGTGCACCAAAGCCGCAGTCTCCAATACTCCTTATTACCTCACAGCCCGCATGTTTCTCTCATTTATGTTACCTGCCTGGCCCCTTAAGGTCTGAGTTTAGGGTAGCATAAACACCTCTATCTGTCCCACCTGTACCTTGTTCTCCCTTAGCTGGAAAGTTTTTTAAAGAAATGAAAAGCCGCGTCCCGTTTCTTCTAGCTCATTTCCTACTTCCCTATACGATTAAAAAGGTCTCTTAGACTCATCCTTTCCTCCTACCGCCACAATCCAAAGCACTGCACACAGGTAAGGCATTCAGAAGTCAGACTGGCAGCCTGCCACGTGCTCGCTTTCTCTTTTTTGCTGGAGCTTGGCTGGGGAAAGGCCACACTACTTTTTCCCTTCACCTCATGGAAGACCGATCCAGGCTAATCTCAGGTTCTGCTTAGGCAACACTGCCTACCAAAGCTCTTCCCAGAGGAAGGAGAGCTCCAGAAGTCCTAGCAGTGATACCTTCCACAAGCGGTAAAACTCTTGCCCTCTTTGGCCACAGTTTCTCCAGGGCTAGACCATCTTTCTCGCGTTCCCTATTCATTCCTCCTTCCCCCACCCCAACATTCTGTACACCTTAAGTGCTGAAACACTGAACTGCATTGCCATTTTCGTTTCTGTCTCGAAAACGATACCACGATTCTTTTTTTTTTTTTCCCGGCCTTCCTTCCTACTAACTGGTCTGTGTTAGGCTCAGACTGGCCTGTAAGTCTGGCCAAAGTGCGCCAATGCGGCTGTGCCTCTGAGGCCAGGCTCAAGGCACAGCAAATGCTCAATGAAAGATACCTGCATTGAACGGGCTTCTTCGGGCTCCTCAGCTTATCCTATTTTCTTGACTTTTTCCCCCGCCCGTGCCCGGGAGCGCTCAAACACATTCACAGAACGGACCAGGCTTGCCGAGCCTGCGTTTCTGCATGACTGAGCCGGGGTCCCGTTTCCTTTTTGCTTCACCTCTCGCTCAGCGAGGTACAAGACTTACACGGAGCTTCTCAGACCCGCTCCGGGCCGAGTTTCCGGACAAGTGCTCCCGCCCCGAACGCGCCCGCACTCACCCGGACCCCCCGGCGGCTCGCCGTGCGGCTGGGGCCCGTGGGCGCCGCCGTCCAGGATAGCGAAGGCCTCGTCGTTCTCTATGCCCGCAATCTCGCTCTCCTGCTGCGCCAAAAAGGCCGCGGCAGGGTCCTCTTCGCCGGCCACTCCGTTCCCCAGCGCGGGGCCGCTAGCGTGGGCGCCGAACGGATCTAACTCAGCCATGGCGGGCAGTTCAACAGCACGGTCACCGACGTTGAGAGACACACCAACCGACCAGCCAACTCCGCGCCCGGCAGCGGCCGCTGTGGTGGCGACGGATATCAAGCGGGAGGAGGGAGAAGACGGAAGCGGAAACCCTGCCCCAATATCCGGTCGGTCTGGGCTCTGTTGGAGAGCCGAAAAGGTAATAACCAATCAGAGGACAGAAGTGGTTCAAGAGCTAACCAATCAGCCGGAGGAGGGTTGGGCCCCCGAGTGAAGCTCGTGACTCGGGAAACACCTGCGAGGAGGGTGCCGAGGACGGCCGGACCCCGGCAGGCGGAAGTGCTGCGTGACTTAAAGCAGCTTTGCCCGACCCGCCTTTGTGGCTGGACCGACCCGGGACCGCCACCTCACAGAGGACTCTGAACCGGGAAGTGAGGTGAAGTTAGGGCGGCGATGATTGGCCGATTGCAGAAGAGTCAAGCCACTTAGGCTTTCTGAATCTCAGTTTCCTCATTTGTAAAATGGGAACAAGAATACTGCACTATCTCCCTCCCAGGATTACTGGGAAAACTGACTCCTTTTACGGCTGTGTACTGGCTTTCTAAAAAAATTTTTGTTAACCCATTGACCCAGTCTGGGTTGTTTTCTCCCCTAGAGCCGCCTGACTTAAATGTAATCAATTCAAATACACTCTGACATTTCTCCCCTGTAGTATTGTTATAAAAAGGCGAATATATCTCCTTATACAAAGCCCTTTTGCAGCCAGTACTCTTTTCAGAGCTCGACAGAAGTTTCTAGGGCTGAAAAATTCCTTAAGGATCATCGGGTTCGTAGGGAAGCTGAGGCCCCCATGAGGGGTCAGTCCCACAGGGAGTCAGTGGCCAAGAGGAAACCCTGGTCTCCTGGGCAATCCCGAATGGTACTAGCCACAACATCTTATATGTGCGCACCCTTCCCACCTAAGGACAGCAGGAACTTGCTTAGAAAACAAAGTGCTGTCAGTATTTCTTTTAAATCAGGGACATGTTAATAACATGGCTAGTTAATTTTGTCTACACCCTAGGGAGGCTAATCCAGTGATTCCAGTTTCTCGTGCTCATGTTGAGGAGGGGCTTATCCACTGGCCAAAAGAAGGACCTTTCTCCTTCACCACCACCACCCTAAAAAGTCGAAAACAGAAACAAACCAAAAGAACCAGCCAGAGGTCAAAGTTGCCTCCAGAGGTAGTCAGCAAGGGACAAGAAAGTGGGTCCTAAAAATATACACTAATCTTTGTTGACACAAAAGGGTAATTGCTTCCTTAAAGCATGTATTTACCTTTAAAGTCGTTTAAAGTATGAAGTGTAGGAAAGTTTTGAAGAAAATCATTTAAGAAATTTAAAATTTTAGGGCCTGCACCTGACTCAGTTTCCCCCCTCTTTTTGTTTTAATGCTCATCCCTAACATAAATGGACTCATCCCTAACAGAAATTGGCAACAATGCATGAAGTAGTTTCACATTCCTCTTCTCTTTGAAACAATATATCCTGCCCCTGTTAGGAGGATAAGGGACGGGGACTACCCTGAGAGGGCCCAAGGAAGACAACTTTTGGTTGCTCACAGCAGTAGTAGCTGAGGGACAGAGAGCATTCTCTCGGGGGCAAGCGCATAACTCTGGGGAAGCTGTCCTGAGAGTCACTTGCTAGAGGGGGCACCATCTCTCATCATGCAAAATCAGCAAGTGTTTATTCACTCAAAATTGAGGAAATCAGCTCGTCGTTTAGGGATGACTTCACAGGGGAGGTGGCTTGGAGTTCAGTTATGATATTTGGGTAAGGTTTAGAAGAGTTACTCCTGGCGCCCTAATGTTACAATTGTGCAAGGTTTCATAGCTTGGCATGTCTGGGGGACAGAGAGTAAATTAGTTTGGCTGGGCCTGAAGGGCTTAAGTAGAGGAATAATTGAAGGTAAATATGGAGACATATGCTGGGGTCTTGAATGCAGTCCATGCTAAAGAGGCTTATTAGCAATAGGAAATTATGGAAGGTTCCAGAAAAAGGAATGCTTTGATCAAAGTGCTGCTTAGGAGGTTAATCTGATCCCTGGGTGCAGGATGGATGGGAACAGAGGCTGTGGGAAAGAAGTTGAGGAATGGCATGATGAAGGTCCAGGCAGGGCAGTGATGTGGACTTCGATGATCTGGGGAGCACTGATGGGAAGTCCCTACCTACCACAAGAGGTAGGGACTGGGAGAGTTGCAGGGGGAAAGGATGAGATCATAAATCATACCTGAAATCACCAAAGCCACTAGTTTATGCTCTCTGGGGGAGTTCCAGTAATTGCCAGGAGACAGAGAAGATGATTTAGGTGATATCCAGAAGGTGGCTAGAAGTATACACAAGGAGGGGAGCTCCTGGCTGGAGTGGGAGAGATGGGGAGAGGGAAGTACTGGGTGACACAGCTGGGAAGAACCCTTGGTTCTAGGGAGAGGCAGAGATTGGACTGTGCAGGGTCTTTCCTCAGCACTCTGCCAGAGCCAGACCAAGGGCCACACAGTGACGTCTGATGGGTCTTGGTTGAGAGGTTAAGACACAGACCCTACTCTCTAAAGCCAAAAAGTATCTGATCCAGAAGAAGGGTGGTAAGAAATGCATACAAATTACTCTAAGATAGGTGCAAATGGTGATGTGGTATGGGTGTGGAGAGGGCAGTGGTGAGCAAGCAAGAACTGAAAAGACGGAAGGGAGGCAAGTCACATTTGGTTGAGAAGTCCTAGAAAAGTTTCATACGGGAGATAAGTGCAGTGTCTATCTCTCATAGCTTGGCATGTTTGGGGGACAGAGAGTAAATTAGTTTGGCTGGGCCTGAAGGGCTTACTAGAGGAATAATTGAAGGTAGATCTGCTGGGGTGAGGGCAGGGGCCATGTATGCCTTACTTATCTTTGTATTCTTAGGGTCTAGCATTATACCTGGCACATAGCAAGTGTTCAATAAACATTTGTTGCTGGAATGGAGTGCCATTTGAGATGGATCTCAAAGGAGAAGGGTTGTGAGATATATATGATGGAGAGGAAGAAAGGCAGGCTGTGCTCTGGGAAGTGATTTGGCTAGGTGATGGAAGATCAGGAAAGTAAATGGATACAGCTGAAGAAAGTGTGCTGGAGTCAAATCATGGAGCACTTGAGAGCCCAGGTGAGGATTATTACTACATTTGCAGAAGCTGTGGGGAGCCTTTGATGGATCTTACCTGGCCAATGACTCTGTCAGAACCCTGTTCTGGAAGAATCTTCTGGCAGCTCAGGCAGTTAGCATGGCAGAGGGTTCTAAAAACAGGGAGGACAGTTAGGAAAGACTGCTGCAGGGGTTCAGGAGGGAGATGCAGGGGGCCAAGGATGATATTCTAGGAAACAGCAGTGGGCTCAGGTGGAAGGAAAATAATGGAGGTAATATACATAATATAATACTTGTAAGTAATAGCAGAGAGAGGAGGCACAGAGAGAGAGAGGAGATTCACAGATAACTTTTATAGCTTGTGAAACCATGAACAGAAATAGCCACAACAGGAAAAGCCGGTTGTGTGGAATGGAAGGAGATGAGGCAAATGAAGAGTTCAGTGTGGACATATTGAGCATGAGGGACCTGTGGGATATTCAGGAAACATTCCAAAGGATATTGGAAATCTAAGTCTGAAGTTCAGGAGAGAGGAGGATCTAATTCCAGCAATGGTGGGCAAGTTGTTCTGGGCCAACTCTTCTGCTGAAAACAGCTAGAAGATCTGGGCAAAAAGTTTTAAAAATCTCTTTGAAGGCATCAGAGGACTACCAAAGCAGTGAGGAATTGTGGGCCAAAGTTCTAGAAGGGAAGGGAAGCCAAGAAAAGTGAGCCTAACATTTAGAGCCATTTTTCCTCTCAAGGAGACTGTTAGTTGTAAAAGCAGAGGCTGAGAAGCTGAATAGTTGAGGGCCTACCAAGAAGAAGGGGCCCTGATAAATGTACCAGGCTTTTTGTTGGGACCCCAAAGGGCTACCTACTAGGAATAAAGGGGGAAAAGGCCTTGACTGAATAAAATCGATCCAGGCTTTCTAGTGCCCTTACCTTAGAGCTGCCTGCCAAAAGCAAGAGTAAATTCTCTCTGACAGAAGAAAATTTCATCCAAAAATAAATAAGCACGAAAAGACAAAACATGTTCAGAAATATTTTCAAGGACAGGCATACGATAGAAATTCCAGAGGATTCAGATAATGGAGTTATCAGACCTAGACTTTAAACTAGCTATGATTAAAGACTTCAAGGAATTAAAATAATGAGAATTTCAGCAGTTCAAAATTTTGAGAACTAAAATTTACAGTATCTGATATTAAGAGTTCAATGGAGAGGTTTAATAGTGGATTAGACATAGCTGAAAAGAGAATTAGTGAACCAGAAGACAGAGCAGAAAAATATCCAAGCAGAAACAGAATCAAAAGGATGAAAACCACAGAAAAGAGCATAAAAAACATGGGATATGAGGGACAGGTTTTATAATGTAATTTTAGCAAGGAGAGGACTTCCCTGGTGGTGCAGTGGTTAAGAATCTGCCTGCCAATGCATGGGACACAGGTTCAAGCCCTGGTCTGGGAAGATCCCACATGCCGCAGAGCAACTAAGCCCGTGCGCCACAACTACTGAGCCTGTGCTCTAGAGCCCGTGAGCCACAATTACTGAGCCCGCATGCCACGCCCACTGAAGCCCGCACGCCTAGAGCCTGTGCTCCACAACAAGAGAAGCCACCACAATGAGAAGCCCACGCACCACAACAAAGAGTAGCCCCCCGCTCACTACAACTAGAGAAAGCCCACACGCAGCAACGAAGACCCAACACAGCCAAAAATAAATAACTAAATTAATTAATTTAAAAAAAATTCAGCAAGGAGAGTAGAGAAAGAATGGAGCAATGTTGGAAGAGAAAATGGCTAAGAATTTCCCAAAATTGGTAAAGGAAATCAAACCACAGATTTAAGAGAATCACCATGAACTCCAAACAAGATAAAAAGAAAAAAAACCAAAAATGCTCCGTAAAAGAACTGTTTAAAATCTACATGCCTCTTGTGCATTTTAAAATTGACATCTAATTTTTTTCATAACTTAATTAGTTGTAAGGGATATAATTTCTCATATCTTGTAATAGTGATCCTTTCAAATAAAATCGTTGCATTGCTCTTTTAAATGTATCTGGTAGCATCTAAATACCATAGTGATTTGATACTCACCATAATCCATTAAAAATGATAAAGCTTTTCATTAATATTAAATTTCAGATTCTTACTTTTTCTCCATAACACATACTACCATTCCAACACTTGCCCCTATCATACTTCCTGGTAACAAAAATATGTAATATAATTAATTTTAAAATATCCTATGACCATAAGGCTCTGAATGTTAAAATTTTGTTTTGCATTGACATCATTATTAGTAGTATACATTTAACCAAAGCAACAAAATATACCAGAAAATTTTATAAATAATTACTAAATATAAAAAGTAAAATTTTATTAGAACTTCATGTCTTAAAGATCTTGATGGGCTTGTATTATCTATTGTGTAATTAGAATTTAGTACCTTAAAATAACAAACATTTATTATTTCACATAGTTTTTGAGGGTCAGGAATCTGAGGGGCATCTCTCATGAGGTTGTCTCACATGGCTGTTGTCAGGAAGTGTCAGTTCCTTGCCACATGGGCCTCTCCAAAAGTTTGCTCATGACACAGAAGTTGACATCCCCTAGAGTGAGTAATCCAAGAAAGAAAGAATGACCAAGACAGAGGCATGGTATCTTTTTAATAACTTTATTGAGGTAAAATTCACATACCATACAATTAACCCATTTAAAGTATACAATTCAGTGGCTTTTAGTATAGTCACAGAACTGTGCATATATCACTACTATCAATTTTAGAAACTTTTTATTACCCCCCAAAAGAAACTTTGTACTTTCAGTCTCCACTTCTCACTACTCTCAAATCCCCCAGCTCTAGGCAACAACTAATTTTCTATTTTCTGTCTCTGTAGAGTTGCCTATTGTGGACATTTCATAAAAATGGAATTATACAACATGTGGTCTTTTGTGACTGGCTTCTTTCATTTAGCATAATGTTTTCAAGGTTCATCCATGTTATAGCATGTGTGAGTACTTCATGCCTTTTTATGGCTTAATAATATTCCACTATATGGATATACTACATTTATTTATTTATGCGTGGAGCATTTGGGTTATTTCCACTTCTTAACTATTATGTATGATACTGCTATGAACATTCATGTACAAGTTTTTGTGTGCATACATGTTTTTATTTCTCTTGAGTATGTATACCTAGGAATGAAATTAATGGGTATGTATACCCAGTATATATATTACTGGGTCATATGATAACTGCATGTTTAATCATTTGAGAAATTGCCAGACTGTTTTCCAAAGTGGTTGTACTATTTTACATTCCCACCAACATTGTTTGAGGGTTCCAGTTTTTCCACATTCTCACTAATATTTCTTATCTGTTTTTTTTTAAGTTATTATAACCATCCTAGTGGGTATGAAGTGGCATCTCATTGTGGTTTTGATTTGTATTTCACTGATGGCTAATGATATTGAGCATCTTTTCATGTGCATGTTGGCTATGTGTGTATCTTCTTTGAGGAAACGTATTCAGATCCTTTGCCCATCTTTAAATTGCTTTTTTTCCCTTTTATTACTGAGTTGTAAGACTTCCTTATATATTCTAATACAGGTTCCTTGTCATATATGTGCTTTTCAAATATTTTTTCCATTTGTGTCTTTTCACTTTCTTGATGGTGTCCTTTGAGGCACAAAAGTTTTTAATTTTTATGATGGTTCTTTATGTTTTTGGTAATATCTAAGAAACTACTGGCTATCCAAGGTCATAAAGGTACCTATGTGAGACTGACAAAAGTTTTTTAAAAATTCAAATCAGGAATAAAAATAGGATCACTGAAGAGTCTAAAGACATTATAAAGATCATAAAAGTATACACAGACAATTGTATGTTAATAAATTTGAAAATGTAAATGAAATAGAGAAATTCCTAGAAAATACAACTTAAAAATAACACGAGGAGAAATAGAACTGAATATTCCTATAACTAGTAAAAACATCTTAATAAAACACTTCAAAGAAAATTTCATTTGGCTTCATTAGTGAAAATTCCAGTCTTCACAAATTCTTCCAGAGAATTTTAAAAAGGAGAATACACTTCTTAACTCGTTTTATGGGAAGCATAATCTTGATACAAAACCCAACAAAGACAGTAAGAGAAAGGAAAATTATAGGCGAAGTCATTCATGAATATAGTTGAAAAGACCCTGAGTGGGAGCAGGATGGAGTAAGCACATCCCTCTTGGTCTTTCCCACTGAATGCAGCTATAAAACCTAGCCAGAATAAATGGAGCAGAAGCTATCTGAGGACTCTGAAAAGGACTCTGGCAAATTGGGGAAGACCGAAATATGGAGCTCTGAACTGGCAACGAGCTCACCATTTTTTATCCTCTGGTCCTCTGCCACTTGACTGCAGACATAGGCACAGCTATGAAAATGCATGGCAGAGTGGGCTAAGTAAAGCTCTAGCTTTTACTTTACTCTGGCTGGCGAATCAAAAAGAGTAACCCTGGGGAACTGAAGAGTACAAGGGAGATCATAGAGAGTGAGGAGCTTGGGAGAGTGACACCATAAAAAATTGTTTACAAATTCCTGGGCTCAGCCCTTACCTGTAGTTTGGTTGATCTGGTCTTAGTCGGCATATAAAAGACTTACAGAACTGAATTTACCATCATCCAGGTCCCAGACTGGCCACTGGGTTGTGCAAACATGGGACAGATCCAAATACCACTGCAAAATCCTTGAAGATTGAAATGAAATCCTAACCACAGCTCACAACAGGTCAGTTGGAACTTATGTCCTGAAACTAATTAGGTCAATTGCATACTAATACAAAAACATCAACATTCTTCATAGGATTTAAATAAGACTCAAGTCTCATGTCATGGTATTCAAAATATTTATAATACAATCTAGAATTACTTGGCATATGAATAACCAGGAAAATCTCAACTCACAAATAAAAAGTCAATCAACACATGTCAATGCCAAGATGACTTAGATATTGGCATTATCTGACAAAATCTTTACATCAGCTATTATAAAAATGCTGTAACAAATAACTGTAAACACCCTTGGAACAAATGGAAAACTAGAAAGTTTCAGTAAAGAAATGGAAAATATAAAGAATAACAAAATGGAAATGTTTGAACTGGAAGATTTTAAAAACAAACTTAAAAACTCACTGGATAGACTCCAAAACAAAATGGAGATGACAGAGGTAAGAGTTATTGAACATGAAGATTGATCAGTAGATATTAGTCTGAACAGTGAGGGAAGAAAAGAAAAAAGCTGACAAGAGCCCCAGGGACTTGTGGAACCACAACAAAAAGTCCAACATTTGTTCCATCAGACTCCTAGAAAGAGAAAGGGTGCAGAGCTGGAAAAACTATTTGAAATAATAAGAGCTGAAAACTCGCCAAATTTGGCAAAGACATAAATCTACAGATTCAAAAAGCTCAGTGAATCCCAAACAAAATAAAGCCAAAGAAATTTATATCTAGACTCATGATAAAACAGCTGAAAGCTAAAGAAAATAAAAAATCTTGAAAGCAGCCAGACAAAAATAACACATTACTGAAAAGGGAACAATGATTTGAATGAATGTTGAATTCTCATCAGAAACCATGAAGGCCAGAGGAAGTGGCACAACATTTTTGGAAAAAAGAACTATCAAGCTAGAATTTTATATCCAGTGAGAATATTTCACCTTCAGTGAAGATTTCATGAAGATTTCATAAAGATAAAGTCATTCTCAGGAGGAAAAGTAAGAGAATTCATGGCCAGCTGACATGTTCCAAAAGAAGTGCTAATGAAAGTTTTTCAGAGAAAAGGGAAATGACACCAAAAGGAAACTTGAAACATCAGGAATGAAGAAAGAGTGACAGAAATGATAAATATCTAGGTACATACAACAGATTATTATTTTTCTCTTGAGTTTTTTAAAATATGCTTGATATTTGAAAGCAAAAAAACAACAGTGTCTGATGGGGTTTTCAGTGTTTGTAGGTGTAATATATAAGACAACTATAATATAAAGAAGGGAAGTAAAAGGATCTATATGGCAGTAAGGTTTTTATATTCCACTTGAAGTAGGAAAGTATTAATTTAAAAAAGACTATTGGGAAAGGTGGGAGGGAGGAATAAATAAGGAGTTTGGGATTAACATATACACAGTACTATATATAAAACAGATAATCAACAAGGACCTACTATATAGCACAGGGAACTCTACTCAATATTATGTAATAACCTAAATGGGAAAAGAATCTGAAAAAGAATAAAATATATGTATATGTATAACTGAATCACTTTGCTGTACACCTGAAAGTAACACAGCATTATAAATCAACCATACTCCAATATAAAATAAAAAAAAATTTTAAAGACTACTAAGTTCAGTATGTACATTGTAATCCCTAAAGCAACCATAAAGCCTTTATACAAAGAGATATAGTCAAAACACAATAAATTAAGATGGGATACTAAAAAATTTTTCAAATAACCCAAAGGAAGGCAGATGAATGAAAGAGGGAAAAGGGGGAAAAAATAAAAAGACCTAAATCCAAATGTATCGATCAATTGCATTAAATGTATTTTAAACACACCAATGGAAAAAAAACCAGAGGTGGTTAGAACGAATAACAAAACAGGAACCAATTTTATTCTGCCTATAAGAAACTCACTTCAAATATAATAATATAGATAGATTCAAAATAAAATGATGAAAAAAGATATATCATGCAAACACTCATGTCAGACAAAGTAGACTCAAAGCAAGGAGAATTACAAAGGATAAAGGCATATATTACATAATGATAAAAGGATCAATTCACCAAGAAAACATTACAATTCTAAATATGTATGTAAAGCAACAACAATCTCAAAATACATGAAGCAAAAAGTGACAGAAGTGAAAGGAGAAACACAAATCCACAATTATAGTTGGAAAAAGTACAATGTATGTTCTCTGATTGTAATGGAATTAATGTAGATATCGCAAACAGAGCGATATTAGGAAAATTCCAAACCTTTGGAAATTAAACAACACACTTCTAAATAACTCAAAGTCTCAAGGGGAATTGGAAAATATTTTGAACTGAATAAGTGAAAATACAACATATAGAATTTGTGGGATGTAGTTTTTAGAGTGAAATTTATAGTATTAAATGCTTATATTCGAAAAGAAGAGAGGTCTCAAGTAACTAATCTAAGTTTCCACCTAAGAAACTAGAAAAAGAAGAGCAAAATAAACTCAAAGCAAGCAGAAAGAAAGAAATAATAAGAGTATAAACCCATAAAACTGAAAACTGAAAAATAGAAAATTAATGAAATTAAAAGCTGGCTCTTTGAAAAAATTCAATAAATCTCTCGCAAGACTGGCAAGAAAAGATAGAGGACATAAATTACCACTGTCACAGAATGAAAGGCCTGGCAAACATTAAAAGGATAATAAGAGAATATTATGAACAACTCCATGCACATAAATTTGACAATTTAAGTGAAATGGACAAATTCCTGAAAGCCATAAGCTACTCAAACTCACCAAAGATGACATAGATACCCTAAATAGTCCTATAACTATCTAAGAAATTGAATTTGTAGCTTAAAACCTTTCATGAAAATAAACCTCCAGACCAGATGGCATTGCTGGCCAGTTCAACTAAATATTTAAAAGAGTAAGACAAATTCTACACAATGTCTCCAGGGGAAAGAAAAAAGAGAGAAATACACAATATCGTAAATCAACTATATTTCAATAAAAAGTTTTTAAAAAGAGAGAGAGAGAAAAAGGAGCACTTCCCAACTCATTTTATGGGGCAAGCATTACTCTGATGCCAAAAGTAGACAAAGGTAGTACCAAAAAAGAAAAGAAAACTGTAGATCAACATCCCCTAAGAACAGAGATGCAAAAATCCTACAGAATGTTAGCAAACTGAATCTAGCAACATATAAAAAGAACAATATATCATGACAAAATGTAGCTTATCCCAGGATGCAAAGCTGGTTCAATATTTGCAAAATAAATCATTGTAATCCACCACATTCACAGTCTAATGACTAAAACTCACATAATTATATTAATTCACACAGAAAAAATATTTGACAAAATTCAACATTCATTTTTTATAAAATCTCAGCAAACTAGGAATGGAGCAGAACTTCCTCAGCCTGATAAAGGACATCTATGAAAAACCTATTTAATGGTGAAAGACTGAATGCTCTCCCCCTAGGATCAGGGATAAGTCAAGGATGTTCCCACTCATCATTCCTATTCAACATTGTACTGGAAGTCCTAGCCAGCACAGCAAGACAAGAAAAAGACATAAAAGGCATACAGATTAGAGAGGAAGAAATAAGTGTGTCCTTATTTGTAGATGACATGATTGTCTACATAGAAAATTTCAAGAAATCTACCCAATAAACTCCTAAAATAAGTGAGTTTAGCAAAGTTGCAAGGTATATGGTCGACACACAAAAATCAATTGTATTTCTATATAGTACTAGCAGTGTATTATTAGAAACTAAAAAATTGAAAATACCGTTTATAATAGCTCCATATGATAACTTTACAAATAAAAACCTGAGTGAATATATAGTGGATGGAATCTGGTAATATTTTAAAGAAATTATATAATTACTGAGGCTAATAATTATATAAATGTATATTGTATTTTATATAAAAATATATATGTAATATGTCATAGGCAAGTTAGGTTTATCCCAGGAATGGATGGATGGTTTTACATTGACAAATTAATAAAAGTGAATTGTCCTAAAACAAGGAAAATACATGCTCATTTCAATAGATTCAGAAAAATATTTGATAATTCAACATCTATCACAATAAAATCTTTTAGCAACTTGGAATAGAGGGAACTTCCTTAAAAAAAACCAAGTCATTATTTATACATGATATAATTGTGTATATGGAAACTATGGAAATATCTCCAAATAAATTATTACAAATTCTTTCTATATTCTGGATGCAAGTCCTTTGCCAGATAGGTGATTTGCAAATATTTTCTTCAATATGTGGCTTGTCTTTTCATCCCCTTAACAGTGCCTTTCCCAGAGCAAAAGTTTTTCATTTTGATGAGGTCCAATTTACCAATTTTTAAATGGATCATGCTTTTGGTGTCATATTTAAGAAATCTTTGCTTAACCCCCAGTTACAAAGATTTTGTCCATGTTTTCTTCCAGAAGTTTTGTAGTTTTACATTTTACATTTAGAGCTGTGATTCATATTGAGCGGAGAGAAGATATTTACCACATGTACAACTGATAAAGGGCTCACATCTAGAATATCTAAACATCTCCTACAATCTGCTAAATACATAATGAATATACAGAAATCAACTGTATTTCTATAGACTATAAAAAGAGGAAATGGATTTTTAAAAGAATACTATGTATTTTTAAAAGAATATAATATACATAACTATATATATTTTAATAATATTTGTTAATTTTAAAACATCAAGTACCTAGGAATAAATCTAACAAAAGTTGTGTAAGACCTCTACAAAGTATAAAACTTTAAGAGGAATTAAAGAAGGCTCACCAAAATGGAAACATACCAAGTCCGTGAATTTTAAAAACTGATATTCTAAATATATGAAAATTTCCTAAATTGATCTGTAAATTCATTGCAATCACAACCAAAATCCCAAAAGTTTTTTTGGGGGGGATCTTGACAAATGAATTCTAAACTGTATAGGATATGTTAAAGCTATAGAAATGGAGGCTGTGGTATTGGCATAAGGTCAGACGGATAGACTAATGGAATAAGAGAGCTCATAAGCATGTCCACCCACGTATGGACATGTGATTTACAACGAAGGTGGCACTGCAGAGAAGTGGGAAAATTGGTACTGGGACAATTATATATCCATATGGGATATTCGTGTCCTCTGGGTAGAGAATGGTTTCCTCAAGTATCACGAGCAGTAACTAAAAATGAAAAGACAAATCAGACTAACTAAAATTAAAATATACCATTATGAGTGAAAGGGCAAGCCACAGAGTGGAAGAAGATATTTACCACATTTGAAACTGGTAAAGGACTCATATCCAGTATATATTAAGAATTCCAACAAGTCAAAAAGAGAAAATAGTCAACCAAATAGAAAAAAGCAAAGATTTCACAAAAGAGGAAATCCAAATGTCCAATAAACATTAAAAGGTGCTTAACCTATAATTATCAATCAAGAGAATGCAAATTAAAACTGCATGGAGATAATACTTCATAATCTGATCGGCGATAATAAAAGTCGGACAATACCAAGTACTGGCAAGCATGTAGAAACAACAGGACTTCTCATGTACTGCTGATGGCAATGTAAATTGGCACAATCACTTTGCAAAATAGTTTGGCATTATCTAGAAATGAAGACAGCAATTCCACTGCTAGGTATATGTCCCAGATGAACTTGAGTACACGTGCACCAAGATACATTTACAAGAATAGCATTGCCTGTAATTGTCCAAACTGGAAACAACCCAGATGTCCATCAACAGGAAACTGGATAAATGAAAGGATACGTTCATATGACAGAAAACTATACAGAAGAGGGATGGGAAGAACTACACCTACATAACAACATGGATCAACTGTGAAAACAATTTGACTGAAAGAAGCCAGACACAAAATAATTCACACTGTACAATTCTCTTATGTAAACTTCAAGGACAGGCTAAACTAATCTGTTTATTAGAAAGGCTTACTTAGATGGTAAACTATATAGAAAAGCAAGGAAGGCATTATCATAAAGGTCAGAGGGGAGAGAAGGGATATAATCAGGAAGGGGGCCACATAGGAGACTTTTGAGGTATTGGCAATATTCTATTTCTTGAACTCAATAGTGGTTACATGGATATTTAAATTCGTTAAGCTATACAATTATGTATTTTCACTTTTCTATGTGTGTTATATCCCTAATAAAAAAGGTTTTAAATGTTTCTTACAAGTCTGAATAAAGCATTCTAATAATAAAATTTTTTAAATTTATTTTTGGCCACACTGCACGGCATGTGGGATCTTAGTTTCCCGACCAGGGATCAGACCCATGCCCCCGGCAGTGGAAGCACAGAGTCTTAACCACTGGACCACTAGGGAAGTCCCAAATATTGTTTTGATTTTTTAAATTTTAATTGTAAGTTTTTTGGCCATGCTGCACACTTGAGGGATCTCAGTTCACCGACCAGGGATTGAACCCGGGCCCTCAGCAGTGAAAGGGCGGAGTCCTAACCACTGGAGTGCCAAGGAATTCCCAATAAGCATTCTAACTTACAGTTGATATATTTACTTTTGCTCAAAGATGTAACACTGTTCTTTTGAAAGTAAACATGGGGGACTTCCCTGGTGGTGCAGTGGTTAAGAATTCACCTGCCAATGCAGGGGACATGGGTTCGAGCCCTGGTCCGGAAAGATCCCACATGCCACGGAGCAACTAAGCCCGTGTGCCACAACTACAGAGCTTGCACTGTAGAGCCCGCGAGCCACAACTATTGAGCGCACTGTAGAGCCCGCGAGCCACAATTATTGAGCCCATGAGCCACAACTACTGAAGCCCGCGTGCCTGGAGCCCGCCCTGCAACAAGAGAAGCCACCGCAATGAGAAGCCCGCGCACAGCGACGAAAACCCAATGCAGCCCAAAATAAATTAATTAAATAATAAATTTTAAAAAAATTTTTTTAAAAAGTAAGTAAATGTGGAACTTTTTATGTCATCCTTTAAATGCTACCAAATATGCAAATAGACCCAGGAGAATGGGAGTGCTTTCTTAATACTGAGAATGGTGAAAATGCAGAGAGGACATGCTTGGTAGTGGATATTTTCTAACATACTTTTTAAAATCTTAAATATTCTAAGATAGATGGCTAGGTAGGAAGGCATAGAGACTTGTCATGATTCTGTGGCCTGAATGAAATAATACATAGAGACTTGTCATGATTCTGTGGACTGAATGAAATAATGCACTACAACTGTCATGTTTCTGAGCCATGCTATCTTTGTTTCGACTTCACAGAACTCTTCCTCAAGAGTAATACTTTCTCTCCTAACAGTTGAGCACAGAAGAGGCAAGGTTATTAAACAACTGTAATCAAAAATAAGCCCCTGAAAAGATACCCAGCATCATTAGACATCAGGGCAATACAAATCAAAACCACAATGAGATGTTACTTTCTCCCACTAGGATGACTATATTTGGGAAGACAGATAATAAAAAGTGCTGGTGAGGGCTTCCCTGGTGGCGCAGTGGTTGAGAGTCAGCCTGCCGATGCAGGGGACACGGGTTCGTGCCCCAGTCCGGGAAGATCCCACATGCCGCAGAACGGCTGGGCCCGTGAGCCATGGCCGCTGAGCCTGTGCGCCCGGAGCCTGTGCTCCACAACGGGAGAGGCCACAACAGTGAGAGGCCCACGTACCGCAAAAAAAAAAAAAAAATCACTAAAAAATTAGAACCCTAATACATTGTAGGTGGGAATGTAAAATGATGCAGCTCCTCTGGGAAACAGTCTGGCAGTTCCTCAAATGGTTAAACATAGAGTTAAAATTTGATCTAAAAATTCTATTCCCATGTATATACCCAAGAGAAATGAAAACATATGTGAACACAAAACCTTGTACACAAATGTTCATAGAGCACTATTCTTATAGCCAAGAAGTGGAAACAACCCAAATGTCCATCAACTAACTGATAAACGGATACATAAAATGTGGTATAACCTCACAATGGAATAGTATTCAGCTGTAAGAAGGAATGAAGTACTGGCACATGCCACAACATGGATGACCCTTGAAAACCTTATGCTAAGTGAGAGCTAGAAAAAAGGTCGTATTTTATATGAAATGTCTAGAATAGGCTAATCCATAGAGACAGAAAGTAGGTTAGTGCTTGCCTAGGGCTGGGAAAATGAGGGAGTTGGAGTGTTACAGGTAAGGGGTACAAGGTTTCTTTTTGGAGCAATGAAAATGTTCTAAAATTGATTGTGGCAATGATTGTACAACTCTGTGAATATATAAAAGCCATTGAATTCTACACTTTAAATGGGTGAATTGTAGTATGTGAATTACACCTCAATAAAGCTTTTAAAAATATGTCATCGTACCATTGTGCTATTTAACATTTCTGAAAAACCCAACTTGGACCAAAATACCCCAGTTTCTAACACCAGATTTCACACCTTAGCAGAAACACTGTCTAGAAAAGCCAGAAAAATACAATAAACCCTTCTTTGGATATTGGTGTCTTGATGAAAGGAGTCTTTGCCGACACTTCACTGACACCAGTTTATACCCTTATGTGGCATCCGGGGAAGTGCATCCTGGGAAGATTTGGGATGGTTAAAGTTTGCTCTGTGTGTGTGTATGTAAAATGTTTGACAGATAATTTTGAAAGGGAAGATGGGAAAAGGGAGCTAGAATGAAATCTCCACCATAGGTGTATTCTCAGATCAATTTTAGGAAAAAGTTGAGGATCTGGAAACTGATTCCCTTAAAACTATGAATGTCTGAATTTCCCTTGGAAAGACTTCATGTACCCCAGTTTGAAGACCTGGATTGCAGTACAAAAGTCATGTCTTTCAAGACCATAATCTCTGCTATGAATTGCTAAAGTTCCCCTAGCAACAAAAGAATTGGACTCTGATTCCTACATTCAGCTGTGTCAGCCTCCTCAAGGTGATAAACCCTGATGCTTCAGCCTCATGCTCTAATTTTAATGTGGGAAGGAGGAAGGAAAGGCCACATTGGTTAATATATCAAATTATAATCCCACTATGCTAAACATCTCCCATTTTAGCAAGCACTCTAGTGATTCTGCTGCAGATGGGAGTGCCCAATACTGTCCAGTACTGCAAGGAAAAGAAAGAATGCTGAGAAAAAGACAGAGGACAGTGTCATCAGGAGACAGTTTGGTGGCTTGGTGGGAACAGAAGCCAGACTGAGTGGGTTAGAGATTGGTGTGGAGCCAGAGAGCAGAAGCAACATTTAGGAAGCTCAGCTGAGGAGAGATATGCACTGATAGCAAGAGGCGGACCTCAGAACTGAGGAGGGTTTGTTTTCAGAGAAGGAGAACCTTGTTAGGAGAACCTTTACGGGATGAAGAGAAGACATCAGGAAGGGGATGTGGAGAGAGATGGGCACTGGGGAGCCTGAAAAGTTGTGAGGTCACAGAATGGAGAGACAGGGAGGGGGGCTTCCCTGGTGGCGTAGTGGTATAAGAATCCGCCTGTCAATGCAGGGGACACGGGTTCGAGCCCTGGTCCGGGAAGATCCCACATGCCACGGAGCAACTAAGCCTGTGCGCCACAACTACTGAGCCCGTGCACAACTACTGAGCCCATGAGCCACAACTACTGAAGCCCGCGTGCCTAGAGCCCGTGCTCCGCAACAAGAGAAGCCACCGCAATGAGAAGCCCGCGCACCACAACAAGAGTAGTCCCTGCTCGCCGCAACTAGAGAAAGCCCGCGCGCAGCAACGAAGACCCAACGCAGCCAAAAATAAATAAATAAAAATTAAAATAAATAAATTTATTTTAAAAAAAAAGAGAGACAGGGAGGGGTCAGCTTTGAATCATGGAAGGACACCTCTTCCTCTGAGGTGCAGAAAAGAAGCAGAAGCTCTGGGGGATAACGGATTGTTTATGGTGCTAGGTAACTTGACCTCTATTTCTTTGGAGTTCTGGTGGCAGAATGAGAGGTAAGTGGCTGAGAAGAAAGAGAAAGGAAGGGCCGGGCCCCAGGACACCAGAGAAGGTTGGAGAATCAGCACTAGGGAATGGCATCTGGTGTCATAAGACGTGACTCTGGGGTCAGCCAAGCCTGCTGGGGTGCTGACGGGGCAGCTGGGCTTAGCTGCGTGGGTCTCTAAGACCTTGTTCTTCCAGCTGGGGGACGCAATGAAGTGAGCAGAGGCGGGGGCTGCCCAGGATTGGAGAAGTGAGAAATGTGGGAGAAGTTCCAGGGGATAGCGTGTCAGCTGTGACGTCCAAAGTCCTGGCCTGCAAGGAGGAAAGTAAGACTTGGGCAGAGGGGTAGGCTTTGAAGAGGGAGGCCACCTGTCAGCGAAGTCAGGAAGATGCTTCGAGGCAGGTGGAGTAGGACTGAGTGGGAAAAGGCAGGGGATGGAGCAGATTTGAACCATGAGGATATGTAAAGTATCCTGCACTGTATAATACAGTCGCCACTAGCTTTGTGGGGCTTTATGTATGTAGTGAGTCCAAAATGAGCCATGCTGTAAGTGTAATACACACTGGCACAGGGACCTGCACAGAGAGGCCTCAGTGACTGGTGTGTGTGTGTGTGTTTGTGTGTGTGTGTGAATTGATGAGTGGACAAGTAAATTCATGAATGAACGAGTGAATGGGTGAATGAGGATTATATATAGTGTTCGAGGACGTCCATCGTTGAGTCAGTTTCTTCTAAACTGTTGAGGATTATACGCAAGTACACGAATGAAAGGTAAGAGGGAGTTAGAATTGAGGAGAGCTCACTAAGACTTTGAGGTAGGGAGTCTCAAAGAACATTTTATGGAACCTAACTTAATATAAAGACCCAAGAACCTAGACCCTTGCCTCACTCCTCTTTTTTTTCTTTTTAAAAAGTACTCCCACAGCACTTTAATATATGCCAGGGACTGTCCTAGGCATTTTGCACATCACATCACCCTGTTAGGTAGGCGCTCTTATTGTCCCCCTTTTACAGATAAGGGAACTAAGGCACAGAGATGTCAATAGCTTTCCCAGGATTACCCAGTAAGTGATGGAACTGGTATTTGAACCAGGCCATCTGTCCCCAGTGTCCAGACCCCTAACTGCTACACCATCCTGTCTCTCATCCCGTCACCTTATTGCCAATCTTCTCTCCAACAGAGATGCAGTTTCCTTTTTCTCTCGCATTACTCACCTCTCTTCCACCCCCAGCTCCTCAGAACTTGTATTCCTGGAGAAAGTTCCCAATGAACCTTGTTTACTGGAAACAATTGTAAGTAAACCCCCAACTTTCCCACAAATGAGACACAAACACACCATAGCTGCGTGGCCAAACACAACAGCCAAGTAACCCTGCCTCCCCTCCCATCCCAACCCCACTCCCTTTGCCCGCATCCCTGAGCCTGGCTCACACTGCCTTCCCTCTCCCCAGTCCGGGAGGCTCCTCTCCCAGACCTGAGATTGGCCCTCCCCTGCCTTCCTAGGCAGACTCAAGGGAAGTGAGTGTTGGAGGAGTCTGAGGCTTCACAACTCTAAGTAAATTCTTTAACTGTCAGTCTAGCAGATGCCCGCAAGGTGACTACAGGGGTATAGAATAGGGGGCCTTCCAGACATCACCTTGGCCAGTGCCTGGGAGATGCCTCAATCTCACCCACCAGGGATTCCCTTCCAGTCTCTGCTTGGATCTCTCCAGTGACGGAGTAGCCCTGAATTTCCACCTACTGGGAGCCACTACCCAGGAGATGCCTTGATCCCACACATCAGGGACTCTTCCAGCCTCAGCTTGGATCCCTCCAGTGACAGAGTGGCCGTGAATTTCCCCCCACTGGGGGTAGCTGTAGCCCAGCATCTCCACCTTTAGGGCCAAACAAAGACTAAGAAGGAACCAACAGGCCATCTTCTTCTCTTTCTCGCTCTCATTAAATTGTGAATAATAATGCATTTACTTATTCTCCCACTTAAAAAGCCATTTAAATCCTTTGAAGAATCTTGCAAGGTAGCTTGGCTAGACAGCAGGCAGGACAGTCCAGGGCCTCTGGTGGGGGGGCCAGGGTCTTCCACTCACCTGCGTTTTGGTCCAGCATGTAGGCGTTTGGACTGATGGTGTAGTCCTTTGTCTGGACATCACTGGCTGTGGTGACACCTCCACATACAAACACCTTGTTGTCTCCAATGGAGCATATAGCATGGGACACATCCAAGGGGCAGTTGTTGGGCAAGAGAGGCACTAAGGTAGTTGTCTTGTTGGCCTTTATCTTCTGCAGGTTGATTTCCACACTCTGCCGGTGGCTGTACACGCAGAGGATGTTGTCCTGATGAAAAGAGAGCAGGGGCCGGTGGTTGAACTCAATGGGGAAGGTGATACACTGGACCACGTCCCCAGAGTTGGTGTCAAAGCAGTCCACCACCCCGACCCGGGAGATGTAGCCCTTAACCAAGCACCGCCCAGTGACAATGTACAGGTTCCGGTCACCCTTGGTGATCACGGCTGTGCCGTCCATAGGGATGCTCATCTTCCCTGCCAGGTACCAGGCCTCCTTGCGCTCATCATAGCGATAGATGTTAGAGACATACCTCCTTGGGGCAATGCTCCCACCCACTGAGTACACTGTCCCCCCGCAGGTCACCATGGTGTGGAAGACAAGCCCAATTGGCAGGTCGGGCAACTTGGTCCAGGAGTTGTCATCCATGTCATACCGCCAAGCCGTCTTCAGCCCTGAAATCTGCTCAGTGGTACCACCAGAGATGTAGATGTAGCGACCAGCAGAGGTGGCACTAAGTGCTGCTGCCCGATAGGGCATTTCTGAGAGCTTCAACCACAGGTTCTCCTGAATGATATAAGCAAACACTCCATCGTTGAACTTGCCGTGGGCCTTTTGGCCACCTAGGATGACCACCGAATCAAGCAGGGCCCCTTTCCGCTGGTAGCTCAGCAGGCTGGTTGGCCTCTCCTGCCTGCGGTCCACAAGGACACTCTCAATCAGGGTTGCGTGGGCTGAGCTGTCCTCCATGCCCGTCAGCTTGTTGCTGGCAGACATCAGCGTCTTGTTGGAGACAGCATTAAGATTGATGTAATTGAAGAACTTCTTGAAATACTTCTCCCGCTCATCCTTCCGGAAGTATACCCAATTGATGAGTGCATTGAGAGCCTGGTCCTCATTGAGCACATGCAAGTTTTCATCTCGGAGCAGGCGGCTGAAGATGACAGGTGGACAGCGCATGAACTGCATGGAGGCCTCAGGACTGGCCCAGTAGTGGAAGTTGTCGCGAATGCCAGAGTAGGCCAAGTCTGATATCTCTTTGAGCTCAAAAAACTCAGCCAAGAAGAGGTAGCGCAAGCAGTTGGCACGGCGGATGGACTTAATCAGGAAGTCACTGCAGTGAATTCGAAGGCGTGGTGTGTTGAAATACTGGGCCCCACGAAGCAGCTCCTCCACATTCTTCTCTGAGATTACCACCCTTCCGCTGTAGAAGTAGTCCAGGAGCTGGTCCACCGTGGTCGGACTCAGGTAGTTGGGGTCAATGGTGATAAAGAGCTCATCAGTGGTCTTCATGTCGTGGTTGGAGATGAGACTCTTCACCAGTGGAGAGACCGCGGCCAGCACGTTGCGATGTGCAAAGAAGACATGGTGGTCCACAGTCAGGGCCATGTCCCAGTACTCTTTGCGCTTCCTCTGTTTGTTCAGGTTCTGAAGCACGAAGCTGTTGTAGTTTTTCTCGGTGAACTCCAATTTCATGGCGCCTCTTGCTGGCTGAGGCAGAAGATCTGCAGCAGGTACTGGAGAACAGACTTTCTCAGGCCTTTGGGATTCAGACTGATGGTTGTTTGCAGAGCAGTTGATCAGGGAGGAGTGGGGGTGGGAGAGAGGATGATGTCACAGAGTGGATGAGGTCATCACAATGCAGGGCCCCCAGAGGCCTTTCTCAGAGGCACAGGGCTTTTCTCCCCTCTGATGGCCCTGAGCTGCCAAGGCCAGATGCCCTGCGAGGGCCTAGTGTCAGGGCCGAGAACTCAGGAGGAAACTCAGAGATGGGTCACAACTCCCACCTGCGACCTTCAACCTCAGTTCAGGGCTGCTTCCGTAATGTCAGAGCCAGTTTGGGCAGGGATGGTGTGGAGAGGGTTAGGAAGGCCGGGGGTGGGGGGAAGGAAAGGGATTATTAGATCATCTAGAAGAATGTACATTGTACAGGAGGGAAACTGAGGCCCAGAGAAGAGAAGGGACTTGCCCAAGATCACATAGCCAGTTGGAAGCAGAGCAGGGCCTGGAACCCAGGCCTTCTGTAATGTAGGATTTTTCCCACCCTTCCAGGATGCTCAGCTTTCCTCTGTCTCTGATTCTCAAGCCCCAAAGCACATTCCTCTGCCAAGGCTCCTGGATATCAGAGAAGAAAAGCTCTGTCCTTTGGCTTCTGACCTTTGTGGTTACAGATACCATTCTTTATAAAATAGAGGGAGAGGCAGAGGCCACTCTCAGGAGCAGGGACACAGGAGTAAGCTGCATACTGGGGGGGGGGGGCCTTCAAAGCCCTGATTATTTCAGTTCCACCGAAAACTGAGACATTCTCTCCACATTTCCAAGTCTCTAGCTTGTAAAATATTGGGGGTTGTGATGGGTCTGCTCTCTCCATCAAGTGTGGACTTCTCTCTAAACCTCAGTTTCCTCCTCTGTGAGATGGGAATAATAATAGTACCCGCTTCAAAGACTAATAAGAGGGCTTCCCTGGTGGCGCAGTGGTTGAGGGTCCGTCTGCCAGTGCAGGGGACACGGGTTCGAGCCCTGGTCCGGGAGGATCCCACATGCCGCGGAGCAACGAAGCCCGTGCGCCACAACTATTGAGCCTGCGCACCCTAGATCCCGTGCTGCGCAACAAGAGAAGCCACCGCGATAAGAAGCCCGCGCACCGCAACAAAAAGTAGCCCCCCCCCCCCCCCCGCTCACCACAACTAGAGAAAGCCCGCGCACAGCAACGAAAACCCAACGCAGCCAAAAATAAATAAGTTAATTAATTAAAAAAAAAAGATTAATACGAGTTTACAAGAGAAAAGGACTAGAAGTGTTAAGCACAGTGTTTGCCTCGTAACAAACCTTCAATAGTTGCTAGCCGCCATTACTTTAATATTACACCAGTTCGCCAAACTCCGGCGTCCCTGGCTGGCTGCTCCCTTCGAAAACCCTTGTGGTGGTTCCCAGTTTGCAGTGGTTGGGAAGTCTGCAATCCCCATCCCCTCCGGCCGGGCTCCATGCGCTCCCTCGGCCACGCGGTGGCGCTAGAGGGTCATCTCCCGCCTGGGAGCGGCGCACCGCCCCCCACCCCCTCCTCCCTGTAGCCGGGCCTCCTACAATCAACACAAAACACAACTGTGCCCATTTTCCAGAAGGGGGCATTGAGCCCCAGACTGCGGGCGCAGGGCCGGGCGGCCAGAGAGGAGCCATCCAGACCGGGCGTCCCCCTCGGCGCCCCGCGGGGTGGGGTGCTCGCGGGCTCGGCCAGCTCTCACGTCCACTGCACTCCCCGCCTCCGAGCGGGCGTGGGTCCCTCGGGGTTCCCGAGGCGCGGCTGTACCCAGGAGGGGATAAGGACCAGTCGGAGCCTCCCACGGAGGAGGGCCGGCTCCTGCGGGCCCCACCCGGACCAGCCTTTGGGGGCCCCCAGGAAGGGGCTCAACACGCAGACCCTGGCGGCCTTGGCATGGTCGTGCAGCGAGGACCTGGCCTCGGGCCGCGTCCTTGATCTCCTCCAACCTGGGCCCTGAGCCCCAGTCCTGACCCTCAGGCCGTCCTTAGCGTCCCTGCTAGGAAAACTGCCATTGCAGCCTGGGGAATGTGAGCCTGCCAGGTCTTTCCCTCCCTCGTGTAGTCAAGTTCTCATTATCATTCACTGTCTCCCCCTCATCCTTTCATTCCAGACCTGGCTTTTTCTTAATTCGAAAATTATTTTAAAGTACCTACCTTTTAATGCTGAATTTGTTCACCTTGATGTCTTCAGGGTTAGAGGCACTCAGTCTCTGGAGATATGTGTCTGCACAGGACTAAGACTTTCTGTTTTCCCCAAAGGAACAAAGCTTGGCTTTCAGCCCCTCCACAGACTAGCTGTGTGGCTGAGGTGAGTTCCACCTGGTCCGTTCTCTCCCTGTGAGGATAATTGAGCTCTAATTGCTTCTCCAGCTCTGATCTCTGGAGAGGGGCGGCGAGAGGCAGCGGTGACTCAGGCGGAGGAGGATGAGGTCTCTTGGTGCTGCTGTCAGACACTTGTCACTCCCATTGGCTTCCAGGCCTGCCCACCCAGGGTCAGGCCCTGGTCCTTCACCACTCCTTTGCCCGCACACCCACTTTGGTGGAGGAGGTGGCCATGCCCCTCTGTTTTTGTTTCAGGTCCCAGAACACCATGGAGGGAAGGTCTTTCATCAGATGCTTCCTTCCAGTTAAGAAAGCTGGGCTTATGGGCTGTCATGGAGACCTGAGAGCATCCAGTAGACTTAACTCCATGTGCCAGACCTTGTACAGATGGACAAACTGGGGACCAGAGGGGGGAAGGGGCTCGTCCAACTCAGTTCGCAGAGCTAGGGCTGGGAGCCAGGGTTCCCAGCTCCTTCCTCTGCCCTCTGGCTGCAAAGGAGAGCCGGCAATCTGGCTTGTCTTCTTCTCCTGTTGAACTTGTGGGAGTTGCCATCTTTAAGAAATCCATTAAAGAAGTTAGATTTGTGCCCACCCGCTCAGCCAGCTTTGTTGTCTGGCTTGTCTTCAGCCTGGAAATCTCCCCTGGTCAGCTTGTTCCTTACTCCAGCCAACTGAGGAAACAGACTCCAGCCTAAAGAGGCTGGCAGCCTGCCAGCGTCCACCACCTCGTTATGTATGTGTGTATTGGGTAGAGTGTGTCCCTAGGAGCCCCAGGAAATTCAATGACTGGTCATTGAGTTTGTGTTGTTCGTGGTAGCTGCCCAGGTGTGGCCAGAATAAGACCTCATCTCAAGGCCCTCAGCTGGGTCTCTTTACTCCATCCATCCTCAGCTTCCTGCCCAGCTCAGCATTTTCTGTTCACGGAAACTCCCTAAGGGAGGGGACTCTAATATTCTAATCTTCTGGGGACCATCAGCTGATATATCAACTTGTTGGGAAGCCCTGAAGAAAATGAAGGGTATGTTTTAAAGATACAGATTTGGCCTGGAACTAGAAAGGTCAAGAAGAGTCTTTCCTTATTTCCACCTGTTTTATACCTCTGACAACTGGCTTTCTCACTTCTATATATTTCCAACTCATAACAGGGCTTACACATAGCTTTGGCTTGCCGTGGCCTTAATTCAAACTCGTGGCATCCGTATTTTTTCAGTTCCACTGGTAAATTCACTCCATATTTCTTGGCTCAAATTCCCAGTCCAAGGCCAGCCTAGGGATTGGCTGCCCTTGGATCACATGTCCACTCTAGACCAGTCAGCTGTGTGATGGTAGGTCACGTGATTCAAAACATAGCCACCTAAGGAGCACGGTCTACAGGGGAGAGGTTGGAAGTATTCAGAATCTTGAGTTACCTAAGATGGGAACTCAGAGTTATGGATTACCTTAGTCACTGATATAGAATCGGGCATGAATCACATGGGAGTAAGATATTACACAAACAAAAAAGATTTTATCAATATCCCTGGGTGAAATGAAGGGCACAGAATGAGCCTGTGTTCACAGTGCCACAGAGACCTTCAAAGACTGGCCTGCACAGACTCCCAGCCCTGCCTATCTCACCACCTGGAGATGCCACAGTTTCAGGGACACACAGCTTGGCACCTGGGTTGGTCCCTCCCACATGGACCACGTGAAGTCATTATCCAAGAGGACTTTGTGTAGTTTGAGGCAAAACACAGAACTAAATTAGCGACGCTAAGCCCCCGCATGGGAGACATCTTCCTGGAACATTTGGGCCTGTCACACATTCCTGGAGGGAGCAGCAACACAGCTGCAGCCACAGCTGCCAGGAACACGCCCCGGGCTCCCACCCTGTGCGCTGGGGGGAGGGCAGAGGCTGGAGGGCTTCCTCCGGGGGCCCTGAGTGAGCTCACCCTCACCCCCACGCTCACTGACTTCATCCTCCAAGGCTGCTTGGCCAAGAGCCCAGGCGGTGTGAGGGGCTTTCTCCCAGAACAGGCCCTGGGCCACCAGGCTGAGTGGGGGATGGGTGAATCGCAGGCCTAGCCCAGCTCCCTGGAAACCAAGGTGGTGCTGGGGGGCGTATTGAACTCTGAAATGCCCGTGGATTTTAAGAAAAAAGGGAGGGTGGTGGGTGGGCAAGGGGCGGTGGAAGGTAGAAAAATGCAAGGAAGTAAAGCTTTTTTCTCCATTTGTTCTTTGGCAATCCCACCAGAGAATTCCAGGAGGCGTGCAGATGACATCATGGCTTACAACGGAGAAATCTCAGTAATTCTGTGAAACGGAGCCCCTGCCTACCCCGTGTTTCCGATGGAAGCTGCTTTATATTTATGTGTTTAAAGCTGTATCTTGTGTCACATTTAATGAGGGTTTAATATTCTTAAATATCTACCAAAAGTAGATTACAATGCATGAAGGTCACATAAAATGAACTTCATTTTCTCAGCATCACAAACATTTGGAATACAGAAAGTCCAGGGATGGATATTATAAGTAAGAAAGGTACAAAAGGAGTTTGCTTAAAAAATTCTTTTAAAGTTTAAAAATTGATCCCCCCCCGCCCAAGTCCAAATAATTGTAGTCTAGGGAACCATCAAGGTAAAGGCTTCATATGCTCATTTCTTTGGTAAGAATGAATTCATGCAGAACTGTAAAACCGAGTGTGTGCTCAAGAGACTCACAGCATCACACGAGCAAGCACATACACCCACAGGGACAGACACACAGCTGAGTTTTTGTTGTTCTAGGCACTTCAAATCCAAGTTCTTACGTCTGCCACCTGCCCGTTACATTGGCCAAATTACTTCTTTGGAGGCAGGACATTTTCTTCAAAGAAGCCCTGGTTGACGACATTCCCTGCTGGGAAGTATCTAGCCACCACGAAGGAGGACCCATCACCTGCAGATGCCTTCCCCACTCCCATCTTCTTTGTATTCTTCCATACCATGGCAGTGAAATGTCCTGTAGGGGAGCAGTCATGGGGAGAGGGAAACAGATTAGTTAGCAAAGCCTGGAGAATGATGTTGCAAGGGACTCTTGAACCCCTGTGCCGTCCTGCCATGCTGTGAGAGGCTTGATCTTCAGCCACCGATCAGAGGGAGGAGACACAAAACACGAACCAATTTTCTAATGCATCGGGTCCTCTCAGTCAGCCACAAAGACCCTACTCATCTCACTCTCTGATGCCCAAAGGTTTCATGGTCTCCCAGAGATCATGGCAAAGCCCAGAGACCCCAACAATTAGGATGCCACCCTACCTGGCACCTGCTTCCACCCCTCCCCCCGAACTGTACTCTTCAAGGTCACCAATGATCTCCATGTTCCTTCCCAATGGTCACCTTTTGTCTTCATCTTACTTGACATCTCAGGAACATTAATGGAGTCGACTCTTCCGCTTTTCAAAGGACTCTCCTCTTTTGGTTTCCTCTCTTGGCATTCCTCCCATGTCACTGCCTCCTCCTCTTCCTCCTCTGTCTCACTTGTGAATATTAGAGGACCCGCATTTCCCAAGGCTCAATCCTGGGCTCTCTTATCTTTTCTTTTTGCACTCTTCAGGCGATTTCATCTTTCCCTGGCTCCCAAATTTCTTTCTCCAGCCCAAATCTCTCCTCTGTGTTCCAAACACAACTACTTACTTGACATTTCCACTTGGATGAGTCACAGGCCTCTCAAATTTAACCTGCCCAAACCTCACTCTTGATTTTGGTCCCTCCCATTTCCATGTCTGGTACCTCTGTGCACAAAATCCTCAGGGTGGCTCTGTATTCCTCCCTCCTGCCCATTTCCTCACAACAACCCATCATTCAATCCTGAAGAATCGGAAGGGTAAGCTGTGACAAAGTGAGAGAGAGGCATGGACATATATACACTACCAAACGTAAAATAGAGAGCTAGTGGGAAGCAGCCGCATAGCACAGGGAGATCAGCTCGGTGCTTTGTGATCGCCTAGAGGGGTGGGATAGGGAGGGTGGGAGGGAGGGAGACGCAAGAGGGAAGAGATATGGGAACGTATGTATATGTATAACTGATTCACTTTGTTATAAAGCAGAAACTAACACACCATTGTAAAGCAATTATACTCCAATAAAGATGTTAAAAAAAAAATCCTGAAGAATCGAACTCCAAAATACATCTCTAGTCCATCCACTCCCCAAACTGTGGTCTCAACCGCAAACTTTTCTCACTTGGGACCACTGCAACAGCCTTCGCCTGGCTCTCCAGAAGCCACCCTTGCTGCCTCAATTCACTTTCCACTGACATAGCCAGAGTGATCATTTTGAGACATAAGTCGTATCTGTTTACTTCTCTGCGTAAAAATCCTTCCATTGTTTAGTCGTACCTAAAACGAGAGTGAATGCTTTGCCCCAGTGGCCTCGTTTCCATTCCTTGAACACATCCGGTTATTTCTGACTATAAAGCCTTTGCACACACTGGCCGCTGTATGCAACGCTCTTCTGATGACCAGCGTTTTCTTGTCCCTTAGGTGTCAGCCCAAATGTCACTTTTTCAGGGGCTTCCCTGGTGGCGCAGTGGTTGAGAGTCAGCCTGCCAATGCAGGGGACACGGTTTCGTGCCCCGGTCCGGGAGGATCCCACATGCCGCGGAGCGGCTGGGCCCGTGAGCCATGGCCACTGAGCCTGCGCGTCCGGAGCCTGTGCTCCACAACGGGAGAGGCCACAACAGTGAGAGGCCCGCGTAGCACAAAAAAAAAAAAAAAAAAAAAGTCACTTTTTCAGAGAGGCCTTTCACAATCACTCTTATTTCCTGAACACCTCCCTCCCCTGAGTCTTATTGCACCATTTTCCCCCTCGTATCATTCTTACCATTTGCAATGGTGTATCTGATTATTTGCTAATTGTTTGGCTCCTTCACTAGGCCATGAGCCCCACATGGGCAGGAACCAAATTGATTTATTCATCAAAGTACATGCAGTGCCCTGGCACAGCCTGACACATGGAAAATGTAAAATAAACCTTTGTTGAATGAATGAATGGAATGCATGAGTGAATGAATGAAAAGCATATGGAAGAACCATCTTGGACTAAGTTCTGCCACCACTGGAAATGCAGGCTTTCTACAGTTTGAGCTCTTTGAGACCTTGACAAGTTAGAGCCTCCTTCAGTTCCCTCTGCTCTGAGCCAAATAGCCCAGTTCCTTCTCAAGCTACTGCCTGCCCCTCCAGGTGCTTCTGTGGCTTGCCAAAGCTTCCCAGCATCATTCTCTCACTGTTCAGGCTGCCTGCCCCTCACTCACTGGTATTTTCAAACTGCTAACATAGCTTAGCTTCTAACTCCCCTCCTGCTTTGGGGTCAAAGAGCTGATGCTGTAACATACTCTTTGCTCAATGACCATAAATTCTCATCTCCTGGGAGTAGAGACTGGGAGTTCATCCTTTGCACCTTTCTCATAGAGATCCTTTGACAGGTCAATGGGATATTTACTGCCATGTCACAGAATGGCATTCATTTTCGAAAACAACCCCAAAGATATTATATTTCCTCTTTGAGGGCAGGCACCATATCTGTCTTATTGACCATTGGGCTTGGCACATAGTAGATGCCCAATTAATATCTGATGAAGAAAGGAAGAGACAGAGGGAAGGAGGAAAATTGTGATCAGAGTAGCTAAGCTTCCAGTGGCTGGTTAGGAAAGAAAGAGGGCAACTGCTTTATACCTATTAAGATGGAAATTATTTAAAAAACAAAACCAAATAACAAATGTTGATGAGGATGGGGAGAAATTGGATCCCTTTTGCTTTGCTGATGGGAATGTAAGATGGTGCAGCCACTGTGGGAGACAGTACGGCAGTTCCTAAAATAATTAAATACAGAATTACCGTATAATCTGGTAATTCCACTTCTAGGCATACACCCAAAAGAACTGAAAGCAGAACTCAAATATTTGTACACCAGTGTTCATGGCAATATTATTCACAACAGCCAAAAGGGGGAAAGAAAACAACTGCCCGTCGACAGATGAATGGATAAACAAAATGTTGTATGTATACACAATGGAATATTACTCAGCTTTAAAAAAGAAATAAAATTCCAACATATGCTACAACATGGATGAACCTTGAGGGTATGATGCTAAGTGAAATAAGCCGGACACAAAAGGACAAATATTGTAGGATTCTTACCTATATAGGTAGAATAGTCAAATTCATGGAGACAGAAAGTAGAATAGTAGTTACCAAGGCTTGGGCTGGGGGTGGTAGGAAAGGATAAGAGTTATTGTTTAATGGGTTTAGAGTTTCAATTTGGGATGATGAAAAAGTTCAGCAGATGGATGGGGGTGATGAGTGCACAACGACATGAATGTACTTAATCCCACTGAACTGTATGCTTAAAAATGGTTAAAATGGTAAATTTATGTTAAGTGTATTTCACCACAAAATAAAGAAAGAAAGAGGAAGAAAGGAAGGAAGGAAAGAGACAGGCTGGTACCCACACTCTTCCATTCAGGGAAGAGACAGAGTTGATATTTCCCATTGTGTCTTGTATTTGGTAAGGACTAAATAAACCATCATTAATTAAATTGTGTTTTTCCCCCTATAAATGAACTCCATTTTTATAATTTTGAAATTTAGGTATAGTTTATTTCTTTGTCTACATCCCTAAAAGATTTGAGTTTACTAAATTCTTTATGAAAATAAGCAAACATAAACACTAATCAGTAGGGTTAATGCGATACAATCAAAGCAAGAATTAAAAGAAAACAAACACTAAGTACGATTATGCATCCTGACCACTTATCCTTAACCTCATGTTAACTGCTGCTCAATACACTTTGATTCTCACCTCAGAAAAGAAGAAACACTACTTTCCAATTCACCCTTGGTCCTTACACTTTTTTTTGTTTTTTGGGTCCTTACACTTTTGAATCACATTTCTTTCCCATCTCCAGGCTGTCAGCAGGTGTCACTGCTTCTATAGACTGTCTTGTCTTTTCTTCTTCTTCTTTTCTCTTTTGTTTTTTCTAATTTGGCCACACCATGAGGCATGTGGGATCTTAGTTCCCCAACCAGGGACTGAACCCAAGCCCCCTGCACTGGAAGCATGGAGTCTTAACCACTGGACTGCCAGAGAAGTCCCTTAGACTGTCTTTTCATTAAGGCTCAGGCCCTTTTTCATACAAGGCTTTTCTCCAAGAGACCACATGCTTTGGCCACTGACCCACCCACTCTCTCTGTCACCCAGACAAGGAAGAGCTGCCATTTATCCACTGGTTGCCAAGAAAATAATTACAGACACCACATGCGCACCAGCAGTGTGAATGCCCGTGGAAGCCTATTCCAAATAGATGAGACTAAGTAATCCTTCTTCTGACTGGAGAGGTTTCTGTCTGCAGAGATAATTAAGCCTGGGTATTTAGAGATGAATTAAAGGACACAACTTCCTTAGCAACCATCAGATACACACTGGTTTCTAACCCTAAACTACTAACAGCTTCCTTCTTTTTCTTTTTTTTTCCTAAAGGGATCACATCCTCTTTCCTGCTATGGACCCAAACTTCCTAGAATATGCATTTGAAAAACAAGTTGAGTAAGTTACAGTACATCCTTGCAAGAGAATAATGCATAAGAAAGAGGAATCTCTTTCTGTATTGATATGGAACAATCTCTGCCAAGCTGCTGTGTGGACAAAGCAAGTGCGAAACAGATCATCTATCTGACACCAGAGTATAAAAAAGGGAAAAGAGAGCATTTACACAACTGCTGGTTCAGAACATCTCTGGAATGATCCACAAGAAACTGGTATTACTGGTTGGGAGGGAAAGCGCTGGAGGCCAGGAACGGAAGGAAGACTTTCCACCTTATACAGCTTGCAAATTTCATGTCATATAAAAGTATTATTTATTCAGAATAAACAAAGCCTACTCATTAAAAGAAAACATAAAGGGACTGCAGGAAGCTATTTTTCTCCGCTCAGCACAAAGCATAGAACTGTGTCCTTCATCACAAGACTTTGACCCAGGTGGGGTGCGGTAGGGACAGATTATAGGATATTTCAAAGGCCTTTGCCCCTGCAACATGGACTCAGGCCAGGGAACCCCTGAACCACGGTGCAGCAAGAAGCAGCTCTGGGGGAGGCTGACTCATGGGGGATGGGCCTGAGCATGTTTAAGGGTCTTGCAAGCCCCGCTTATATCACCACCCAAAGCTGTGCTCCTGTCTGAGGATCAGGCTCTGTGTGACCCAGGCATTGTCCACTGGCACCTGGGATGGCATAGGGGCTGGAGGCTCTGGGGTTTTCCTCTTTAGGGCTGGGAGATGTGGGGCAACAGACAGGATCACAGTGGGTCAGTGGTCACGGAAAGTTGAGTCCCATCTCCAGTTCTGACACTTGAGAGATTCCCACCTTGGAGCAGGGGCCATGTAAAAAGCATCAGATTGAGGATAGAAGGTAAACAGGAGTCTCTTCCCCTTTCTGGGCCTCAGTTTCTCTTCTGCAAACGGGTGGAATAAAGCCCCACCTTCAAATGGTGTTGCAGGGTTACGTGGCCATGGAGGCAGAGATGCTTTTCACTGTCAAGTGGCGTGCACACACGAGCAACGCCAATCACTTGCTCTGACACATGTCTGATTGCCCAAGAATCTTGCTCAACGGAAAAGGACGTCCAGACGCTGTGAAATAAAACGTCTTCTGGACACTGATCTTTATGAAAAGAAGACCAGGTTCTGCCTACACGTCCTTAATCACTGGTAGGAGGTTGTCACTGTTCCCTCCCTCACCTCTCAAATCTAATTGCCACAGAACCAGCAATTCTCACTCAGGGCCTGACAGTGGCCTCCTTGTCCTGCCCCGCAGGGCAGACGCTTCTACCTCTCCCCACACGACTGCAAGAACCCCTGCCCAAAGGGGTGAGCACAAACCACAGGAAACGGTGACTGGCTCTGAGAACATGTCACTTCCTGCTTCTGAAGAAGCCTCCAGGGGGTAAGAAGCCATAAGTGGCTCCATCCATGGGTGGGATGGGGTGGGGCAGAGGAATGGGGGGTGGACAGAGAACCCCCTTTCCAGTTTCCCTGGTGCCTTCTGGTCAGAGAAATGCACAGTCCCTTCCAACCCATCCTGGGCCCCGGGTGCATGTGAGTCGGTCCTGAGGAAAGACAGGAGCCTGGTGACTGCTGCTGAGGGGCGGGGGGAGCCCAGAGCTTGGAGCGGCTGCCCGGGGCTTAGTAAGCTCACCGGGGAGGCCTATGCAAAGGCTGATGGTCCCTGGCCAGTTCCCTGCATCTAAATACCGGCTCTCAGAACGTCCCATAGAGGCCTCCGCCTTGCCCCTCTCCCTTGGGGACAGGGAAGAACAGGGAGTCGACCCTAGTTCACACAACTAATAGTGCCAGAGCTGAGACTAGATCCAAGCTTTCTGCATTCCAGGCTCTCCTGAATGACAAACTCGAGTATAAAGGTGAAGGGAGAATGCCTGGGAGGCTGTGAGGAGTGAGGTGCAGAGAGGAAGGATGTGAGGGTGCGGGGGGAGGAGGGAGCTCAGACCAGAAGAGCCAGCAGCTTGGCCGTTTTCTCAACGGCCCCAGGAAGCCACTGGCAGCTTAAGCAGGAGAGCAGCGTGGGCAGAAAGGGTCTTAGAATATTCTGGCCGCTTGGGTGCTCTTGGATGGAGGGATGTGTGTGTGTGTGTGTGTGTGTGTGTGTGTGTGTGTGTGTGTGTGTGTGTGTGTTGGGAGAGGTGTTGGGGAAAGAGGGTTTTGCCCTCTGGGCAAAGTCAAATCACAGAAATATGGAAGAGGTGAAACAGGAGAGAAATAATTGATTTTCAGAGGGTTAGCTCCTCTCTGAAGTCAGACCCAAACTGCAACCCAGCCCAGGGCCGGGTCACTGGGGTGACCATGTCACTCACCTGTCCCGGAAGTGAAGCCAGGCTGCTGAAAGTTGTAGTTCTTTATTTCACTGTACCATCTATCAGCCACCTCCTTTCCTGTATGGCAAAGAAAGTTTAAAACTCAGCAGCAAAATCAACCGACTCCCTATTCCTTCCATCTCCTCCCATTAACCCCAAAGCACCCATCCCACAGTTAGACGTCTCATAAAGCACCAACGAGCTGACATGGGGACTCCTGCCCATGAGCACATCCAGGCTGCAGGGAGGGCCTTGTTAGGGGTTGGAAAGAGCCCTGGCCTGAGGTCAGGGGACCAGCATCTGTGTCCCTGCCCTGACACTAATTCACTGTGTAATCCTGGGCAAGGCCTGCCCCGTTCTGTACAATCGGGTTGAATGCAACGTACTCCAAGGGCTTCTAATGATGCTCTGAGTTTCCGGGAGACCACACCTTCATCCCACCGCAAGTCTGGCTCCTGAAACACCCACAGGAGGAAATGTAATTGGGCCGGTGGGTCAGGGTCTCCCCTGCAGGCAGAAGGGTACTCCCCTGGAGCATCCACTGGTCACAGCATTTCCCTGGGAGCGGCTGATCTCAGGGCCAGAGAGCTAGGAGCCTCGGACCTCAGAGCAGTAAGTCCTGAACTTGAATGAGTGCACTGATCACCTGGGGCTCTTGTTAGAATGCAGATTCTGACTTTGGAAGCTCTAGGGTGCAGCCCTGAGTCTGCATTTCTAACAAGTTCCCAGGTGCTGCTGCTCATCCGTGGACCACACTTTGAGGAGCAAGTCCTTCGAGAACAGTGGCTACACAGCGGCCGCAGCTGGGGAGCTGTTCAAAATTACTGATGCCTGGGGCCTGCCACAGGCTGACTGTATCAGTGTCTCCGGAGGAGAGATCCAGGCACTAGTATTTTTTGAAAGCTCCACAAAAGATCCCAGTGTGTAGCCAGGGTGGGGAACCACTGCCCTAGAGATGTCCTACCCAACCCCTCTCTGTAGAGATGGGGAAACGGGGGCCAGGGAAGGTAGCAGATTTGCTCAAAGCCACACAGGGAGCCAGCGCCAGGAGCCCTGTCTCCTGCCGGCTCTCTCCCACCCCTCTCCCTTCTCCCCGCCAAGGCCCACAGTCTGAGCCTGGGGAGGGGCTGCGGGCCTCAGGCTCCTGCTTTCCCGGGGAGCAAGTGCACACTTCTCCTGGAGGGACTCTGCCCCAGGGAAACCAAGAGGACTCCCAGGGCCTCCCCGGGGAACTCCCAGGAATGTGAGGCCAGGGAGGGAGCAGTCATTCTCCCGCGGGAGTTTGGAGAAAGCTTCAGAGCACGAGGTAGCTCTCTCCAGCATTTTTCCTAAAAAGCCACGACAGCCTTGTCAGAGCCAGGAAGCTCAAGAATGTTTGGTCAGTGTGGTGGGATCACCATTCCAGGCTGTGACCTTGGATGAGAAATTGTCTTTCCCATTATTATTACTTTTTCCAGCACGGAAAAAAGCTCTATTGCATTTTTTCTCGTGAAGAAAGTTAATACACAAGCACTGTAAATATTTTCAGAAAAACGTGAGGAACGTAAAATCCTTCTGAGGCTGGGGATGCTTCAGGGCCCGCAGGGTCAGGCTGAGACTCAGCACAGAAACGGTCTGTCTCCCCGCCCTCACTCCTCTGCTGGGAGCTCTTCTGGAAGGGGGGTGGGGCTGGGCAGTCTGACTCATCTCTGTGTCCCTGGCAGTCAGCACAGGCCTGGCCCTGAGCTGGCCATCGGAGACCTTGTGGTGAGCTGCAGTCAGCTCCTGGGAGCAGACAGACAGCTCTGGGGTTCTCTTCCCTTTTTCTGGGCCTGTGGCTGCATCACGGTGACAACACCACGGCGGGCGCTGGGGCCAGGAGGGGCGTGCATGCTGGATGTCCTAGGCCCGGCTCAGGCAGGAGCGGGGGAGCCGAGAAACGACTCACCTGTCTGATCGTAGGATGCCCACGCCAGGTTCTCCCCGCACTGGCCACGACTGGACTCCGGGCTGTGCTTGAGGATCCTCGTGCTGGCCAGGGCCTCTGAATACCTGCCGGAGTCCACGGTGCTTCCTTAGAGCGAGTACGGCCCAGGGAAGCCCCCGGAGGAGGAGCCCTAACCTGGTGTGGCTGAACTTCCTTCCCTGCCCTGGGCTCGCCGAGGCCATCAGGAGCATCACACCTGCAACTCGTCTAAGCCCCCACTCCAGTCCCATTTTACAGAGGAGCACACTGAGGCTCAGAGGAACAATGGGACCTGCCTGGGTAAGTGGCAGAGTGGTTATTCAAGTGTGGCTGTATTTGCCCCCCAACCCACGTCCCTCCTGCCTTCCAGAGCCCATCTGGGACTGCAGCAGGGGCAGCACCGGGAAGGGCCCGAGTTGCCCGGGGCCCCGGGGGGACTCACTGCTGAGCCTCCCGGTTGAGCTTCTTGCAGAGCTTCAGCGGGGCGACGCCATGCTGCTTCCGGTACTCATTGTGGGCCTTCAGGACCTCGTCATTAAACTGCTTGGAAGCTGCAATGATTTCAAGATGGAGACTGTCTCAGCGTGGAGAAAAGAGCCACGGAAAGCACGCCAGCAGGCTTCAGAGCAAAGCCCAGCTCAAACCTCAGCCCACGTGCCCAGGCTGCTGCCCCGGTCTCTGCACACTGATGCCCCCTGGACTACGCAGGGCCCCATGGGGCATGTTAGGCATTTGGACCTTTATCCAAGGCAATGGGAAGCGACTGAATGGGGGCGGGGAGTGAGCTGAGGAGAGCTGTGTTTCTGGAAGACCCTGCTGGCTGCTGAGTGGGGGATGGGCTGGAGGTGCAGAGCAGATGGTGGGAGGCAGGACAGGAAGCAGCAGGACTTCTGCAAGAAAATGTTTGAAGGAGACTGGGTAGCTCAGAGCGGACCTACAGTGCATGGTCAGGGGGACTGGCAAGGGCTGGAGGTGGGAGCCCAGAGAGAACAGGCCTGGCTGGGGTTGAGGGGTGCCTGCACTGTCCCGAGAGAGAGGGACAGTTGAAGAGAAGAGGACCAACCAGGGTAGGACAGCATTGGGAAGCAGAGAGAGGGGAGAGTGTGGGAAACAACACGGTGGTGGGGTGGGATCAGCTGGGCTCAGGCTTGCAGGTGAGGGAAGAGGTGGAGCCTGTGTCCAACTGGGTCACAACCTCAGAAAAAGCAAGGCCAAGAAGTGGTGAAGCCAAGGGCAGGCCAGGTCAGTAGTGGACAGAGGTCCCTTCAATTCGGACCTGAAATGGAACCCCATCCATCCCACATCCTCCATCCATCTCTCCACCACTCATCCATCCACCTATTGATTCATGATCTAAGCATCAACGTCCAACCACCCATCCATCATCCATCCAACCCCAGCCCATCCCTCTGTACATCTGCTCTCTGAGTGCCTCCTCTGGGCGAGGTCCCATATTGTACGCTGGGGGTCCAGAGACAAATCAGCCGTGTCCTGCCCTCAACGAGCTCACACACAGAAGGGAGACAGCCTTGTAAACAGACACTAGCCAACAGTGCGGTAGGGCCAAGGTGCAGGTGAGCACAGGTCAAGAGGAACTCAGAGAAAAGCAGCCTAACATGGTCTGGGAGACCAGGAAGGTGACCCCTGATTTGAGGCCCCACAGAGGTCTGGACAGGAGCTGGCCAGGCTAAGATTGTGAAGGCGCAGAGCGCAGCCTTAGGAATCTGGGAGTCCCCCCTCTCCCTCCCCCACCCCCCCTCCACCATGGAAACGGCGGGTGAGCTGGGTGAATTATGAGCGATGGCCACAGAGGGTCCACAACACTGAGCTAGTCCCCTCTGGCGGGAGCCTGCCCCTGAGGCCTGGCCATGGGCAGGGAGGGTGTAAACCAGAGGATGAAAGAAGCACCCCTCTGTCCACTAGCCTAGGTCACCTTCACCAGCCACCTTTCTCCTCCTCTGCTGTCTTCCCCCAGAGACCGTGGAGATGAAGCAGCAGGGGTCCTCTTCCCCTCCCTCAGCCAGATCCCTCAGGTCTCCTGGGCCTTCAGATAGAATCCCACTGGGCCTCTGAGGGGATGTGAGGGAAGAAGACCCAGGGCTTGCCCTCCGGAGCTTTGGGCTAGACACCAACCCAGCAGAGGGAAGGAAACTGCAGGCTATGCCAGTGGTGGTCGAGCTTTCCAAGGGGTTTCCAAAATATTGGACAGCGAGTGGTCCTGACCTCAAACATTCCAGGGCCCGGCAGGGCAGTCCAGTGTGGTCCAGTCACAGTAATGTGGAGTGAGACAGGGACAGGGGTGGGAGAGGGGTGCTGAATGCCAGGATCTGGGAGATCTGGGTTGACAGGCAGAGATGGGGAGATGCTGTGACAAAGGCGTGGAGGTGAAAACCCTGATGATGGTAACTGGGCACAAGGCAGAGGGTGGAGCTACCACCTGAAGTCTCAGGCCTCTGTGGCCAAGAGGCCGGCCAAGCCCTTGTTGGAACGAAAGACAAGGATTTGGGGTTTATTGGAGGGAGGGGGGAAAAGGGAAGATGCTGTCTAATGGGTACAGAGTTTCAGATCTACAAGATGGAAAAGTTCTGGAGATCTGTTTTACAGCAATGTGAATATACTTTACACTACACTAAAAAATGGTTAAGATGGTAAATTCTATGTCATGTGTTTTTTACAATTTAAAAGAAAAAGATGTTGGGTTTAGCATGTTCCTGTGGATAATGGAGTCACAGAGGCTTTTAAAGAACATCTCAGGGGCTTCGCTGGTGGCGCAGTGGTTGAGAGTCCGCCTGCCGATGCAGGGGACGCGGGTTCGTGCCCCGGTCCGGGAAGATCCCACATGCCGCGGAGTGGCTGGGCCCATGAGCCATGGCTGCTGAGCCTGTGCGTCCGGAGCCTGTGCTCCTCAACGGGAGAGGCCACAACAGTGAGAGGCCCACGTACCACAAAAAAAAAAAAACAGAATATCTCAGGTGCAAGTGGCGGGAGCCACAACAACTCACGGGAACCGCACTGGGGCCTCGCTGACAACACGCTAAGGAGTCAGCTGGGTGGCGTGGCAGCCAGAAACCCACGGGCTCCGGGGCGACGTGTTGCACAAGCCAGTGTCCAGCTGGAATGCTTCACCCAGCCCAGGCCCCACCTTGCATTAGAGGCAGTGAAAATCTGAAGTGTGTTCAGAGGTGGTGATGAGGTGAAGGAGGGGCTGGATAGGTGGTCTTATAAGGGATGGTTGCAAGTACAGAAGAAGATCAGACTTTGGAAGACACCGTAGAGGGCCCTGCTGAATTCTGGGGCCGCACAGGGCAGAGCTGGGGCCAGTGGGTGGAAAAGCCAGGATGACAGATTTCAGCTCAGCCTAAGAAAGATCTTTCTCTCCATGAACGCTTTCTGAAGACTGAAAAGGCTACCTCGCAAGGTAGTGAGCTCTCCAGCATTGGGGACAAACAAGCAGGTGATGCCTCTCAGAGGGATTCAGGCACTGAAGACCCAGTCAGATGACCTTTAAGTCCCTTCCAACCCTGAGATCCCATAAGGTCCCATCAGGGTAGGGGTGAGAGGAGGCAAGATGACCGACTGACCCCAAACTTCCAGGAGTTCATAGCTTGTCTAATGAGTGATCAAGGTAAGTGTATGTGTCCATGCAAGGGCAGGTGTGGATACACACAAAGTGGCAGAAGGTCTCTATCTGAGTGACAGACCTGGCCAGGCCCATACTAATATCCCTTCCAGCTCCTATGTCCCAGGCAGGCCACGGTGGGACACTACGGGAGATGCATGGGACTGAGTGGCATGGGCAATGGTGACCACAGATGTATCAGGGAAGGCTCCCTGGAGGAGGTAATGAGGAGGCAAAAGCGCAGAAAGGGCCAGTGTGGAAGGGACCTGGTGTATCCCGGGGCTGTGTGGAGGAGGTGGAGATAAGGGGAATGGGTGGGTCGCTAAGGTGAAACCCGTTTAAAGACAGCTCTGAGTGCTGGGGTGAGATACACTGGACTCTGGAGTGCTCAGGCCCTGCAGTCTCCTTGGCAGAGGGGACATAAGGGCTGCTAAAAACTAGGTCACTGCATTCCCAGAATGTGGGAAGTAGTGAAACAAAAGTGAAAGTTCCTGCGCCCAACCTAAGCTTGTAGCCCAGAAGCTGAAGCCAGTCATTGATCCCAGCAGAGCCAGTGCCCTGGGCCAGGGTTCCTAGGAAGGGGTCAGGAGGGGTGCCCTCTCTCCCTGCCCCTGGCTGGGAGGCCTGGCGGCCCCATGACCACACCCCTGGCTGACTCACTGGTCCCCTCTCACCACGGCAGCCAGTCCCAGTCCAGGCGGCCCCTGTGAGCAGAACCTCAACCTCAGGGAAGCAAGATACCACTGATGACCACACCCAGAAAGAGGCACACCTCACTTCTGTAGAGAAACCTGAGAGCAGATAAACATAAGGAAAAAAGGAGTCAGAGAAAACCCACCCATCCCTGCCTGATGCAGGGAGAGCCCTGAGAGCCACCCCATGGTTGTGGGGGGAGAAGAAGGGAGGGATTATGCCCTCATTTTGTGGGAGGGTAAACTGAGGCTCAGAAGTCACACAGCCTCAGGGTACCAGCCTGGAATGAAGGAGGACCTTTCTTCTGCTCGATGGCCAGTCATTCTAGGTGCCAGGCCTGTGCAAGATCTGATTTACTTCTCACCACCATTGTGGGAGCTTCCACTACTGTATCCATTTTTCGGATGAGGAAACTGAGGCTCAAGAAGGAAATAACCTGTCCACATTCCTACAACTGGTCCAGAGGTAGGCCCACGAGGAGAGAAACCCTGCCCTTAACCCCACCTCACCCCAAGGGTCACGAGACAGAGGAAATCATTGAGAAGAGAAAGATAGGGCCACCAGTCTGAGGAGGAGGATCAGCCTAGTGGGGTTGGCAGCCGCCTTCAGATCTCTGAGGGGAAAGAAGAGGAAGAAGGAAGAAGAGAAAAGAACTAAGATTTCTCAAGAGCCTCCTCTGTGCCAAGGCCTTTATAGACAGACCGTCGTGAGGGGCCCCAGAGGAAAATCAGGGGCTGTGGAGTAGAAGCTCCAGGGGGCAGACCTGGGGCTTAAGGCCAGAGCTGTTGAAAGGTGGAAGGGGCTGCCTGGGCCTGGCTCCTGCGGCTGAGGGAAGGCGGCTGGCCGGGGCGGTCTCTGCCGCTTGGAGGGTGCAGGCATCTTGGGTGGGGCTGGACTGGGGGCTCTTGAAGGTTCTTTAGGGCAGAGCTTCTAACTGTTGAATAAAGAATCTAAGGAGGTCCGTGCCCCACCTCCCTCACAGCTGGTGGCTGCGACGGGCTCCTCCCTCAGCATCCATCCTCTTTGGAGGCCTCCCAGAGCCCAGCTGACTCATTTCTCAACCCTCGCCAGACTCCCCACCAGAGAGGCCCAGGACCGTCAGGGGCCAAGGCAGGAATTATGGACAGGCCCCTCTGGTCCCCTGGCAAGAGGCTAGAAGGCCTTTGGGGCAAAGCTGGTTTTGTTTGGTCCCCTGGCAAGAGGCTAGAAAGCCTTTGGGGCAAAGCTGGTTTTGCTAGTTTATCAGGAAGAAAGAATAAAAAGTTGATTAAAAAAACAAACATATGGGCTTCCCTGGTGGCACAGTGGTTGAGAGTCCGCCTGCCGATGCAGGGGACACGGGTTCATGCCCCGGTCCGGGAAGATCCCACATGTCACGGAGCGGCTAGGCCCGTGAGCCATGGCCGCTGAGCCTGCGCGTCCGGAGCCTGTGCTCCGCAACGGGAGAGGCCACAACAGTGAGAGGCCCGCATACCCGCAAAAAGAAAAACAAAAACAAAAAAAACCCAAACAAACATATATACACTAATATGTATAAAATAGATAACTAATAAGAACCTCTGTATAAAAAATAAATAAAATTCAAAAAACAAACAAACAAACAAAGAAGCAATGAGTTCCAGATGAGTAGCTCTTTTCAGCTTGGGTTCCAGGAAATTCAAGAGGCAAATCCCAGCTCTGCCTTTTACTAGCTGGGTGACCTTGGACAAGTTGCTTCATCCCTCTGTGCCTCATTGACTCCATATACAAAATGGGGATAACAGTATTCACCTCACAGGGTTGTTGTGAGAATTAAATAAATTAATATTCGTAAATGCTTTAGAACAGATCTGGAGCAAAGTGAACAACTATAGTTCAACTAAATGTCAGCTATAATTATTATCATTACTGTTGGGCAGAGGAGCCTTTAGCCTCCTAAAGGAGGCTGAAGTCCAAAGTTCCTCCTGGCCTTGGGGGAAACTGCTCCCATCAGATCCCTTCCCAGATTTTAACAGGAGCAGGGCTGCTGGTATTTAACCTGGCCTTGATGACCTCTTTCAGTACCTCTGAGCTCAGATATTTACTGAGTAAGTGAGCACAAGAACAAATGAATGAGATTCTCACACCATCACTGGGTAACCCTGAGGACAGGATTCTTCTCATTACAGAGGAGGAAGCTTTGGTCTTTAGGAGGACATGTGAATTGCCCGAGGTCACACAGTGAGTCCACATTAGAGCCAGATCTAAGAATGTCCCTCCTTTGCCCCGGATCTCACACACTTTCCACCTTACATACATCTTCCTCTCCCTAAGCAAGAATGACAAGGATGTCCCAGTGTATCGGCTGCCCCTTTGTGATGGGCAATAGTCACTGAAGGGCTGAAGAAGCCAGGGCAGAGAGAGCGCTTGCTCTCACCAGCAGACAGGTGGTCCCCTCTCCAGCCCTGCCTGCCACCACTCAGGCCTGCCCGCCAGCATTGGGCAAGTCCCTGCCCAGTGCCAGGGCCCTGCTTCCCCACCTGTGTGAGAAGGAAGGATGACATCTGTGGTTTTCAAAATAGCTTCAAGGCAGGGAAACCCTTTCTTTGAACCTTTCTTTGGAATCAACAGATGAAAATGGTACTGCTGGGACTGACCTGGCCACATGGCCTCCCCCTGCAGAGGTGTGAGGGCCCTGCTCAGTAGAAAATTCGGATTAGTTAGTCCCTGAAGGTCTTTCTGCTCTGATAACCTCCGGGGCTGGGAGATGTGGGTCAAGGGATAAGAAGATTCTTAGAGACAATTAGAGGGTGTGTGGATGTCCCTAAGGGCCAGAGTCCAGGCTGAGAAACAGGATGACAAGTGGTCATTGTGGTAGAGGGGACAGCACCCAGCTGGGAAGTCAGAGAGCTGGGTACAAATCCTAGTTTGTCTACTTATTGGTCAGGGTGTGAGCTTGGGCGAAGTATTCAACCTCTGTAAATCTATTCAGCTGATAACAACTGCCTAACAGTGCTGTTACGAAAGTTAGTAACACATGTGAAATACCCAGCTCCAAGCCTGGCACACAGCAGGAGCAGAATAATTGGTGATCACTCTTATTAGGGACTATATTAGAGGCTTTCACTGAGCCCCAGGCCATTGCCTTTCTCTGCCGGCTGCAAACTAAAGCCCAGCAGGGAGACCAGGGCCAGTGGCCCGACCTGGAAGTCTCTCTGAACACTGGGCCAAGTGACTCCTGGAATTTAAGCTGTTTTGGTTATGTGACACTTTTCCAGCAATGCCCGCTACCCCAACAGCTCTGGGGTATATCTGAGGTTGAAGATTAAAAAGAGATGGGCTCCTGTGCAGGGATGAGGAAACTGAGGCCCAGAAGAGGCAGGCTCCTTATGAAGGTCTTTGTGGAACCACAGAAAGCCCCTGGGTGGATACACGTCTGTGATGCCGCCTGTCTTTTGGGCACAGACAGCCTCAGGCTGGCGGCCCGGAACATCAAGGTTTGGGCCCGTGTCACCCAGAAAAGTCATTTTCTCTTGGGGACCCTTAGGGGAGCCAGATACTATCCAGGGGGCTCAGAGTCTTCGGGGCGGGGTGGGGGGAGACAAATAAAATGCATGTGGCTAAGGGCCAGCATTCTGAAAGGTCCCTGGGTATATGTGGAGGGTGGGCATGGGAAGGGGGGTGGAAACTGCCTGAACCACCTCTAACCTGTCTTCCACCACCATCCTGCTCGACTCTGCACCTCCAGTCCTGGAAGGTGTCATCACCTTCCTGCACCCAGATTCATACCGCTGACCTTTCCTTCTTATTCACAGCAAGTTAGTCACCAAGTCTGCTCGAGGCTACCATTTCAAAAATCCATCCCCGCTTCCTCTCCAGTCCCTTAGATGTCTCTGTCATCTCTTGCCTGAGGAACTGCAGCAGCCTCTCCCTGACCCCCATCTCCACCCTCTTCCCATCTGATCCGCCCTCCACCCTGGAACAGCTCTAGTCCTGCGGCTTTGAGATCGATGCTTTTCAATGGTCCCCCCAGGTCCCATCGGAAAAAGTCCAAAGTTCCAAGACACTCTGGGGTCTGACCACCTCTTCCAGGAGCCTTCACTGGACACTTGGGCAGAGATTCTCCCCTCCCCTGAGCTCCCACTTCTCTTCACCTGTACCTGTCTTGTGGCTTAGATCACTTTCCACCTCTTACTGGAGCCATGTGGTGCCTGTCTATCCCCCCAATCCGCTTTATGGTGCATTTCATAATCCACATGAACACTCCTGAGGGCAGGGGCCATGCCCTCCGCAGCACTGGGTCCACAGCTTGGTACAGAGCTCATAGATGGTGGAATGGAAGGATGATAGGGAGGGAAGGATGGAGGGAGGGAGAGAGGGGGAGAGGGATGAATGAACAAATAGAAGATAGGCACCCAGCAGTTCTGGAAAACTGTTTCTTAGGGAAGAAGCCAGAAACAACTGATTAAAATGTAGCTGTAGAGAATTTGTGGATTTTCTCCTAATCTATAGAGAAAGGAACTGATTTCCCAAGTAGGGATCTCAAAGTGCCCTCTCACATCTTCCATGCTCGTGTCCCCGCCCTCCTCTCCCCACACCCGCCACCTATCACATTCTTCTTTAACTGCAAGTCACCTTTCCATACTGTAAAAGACCCTGGGGATGATATAGGCCATCCTCCTTGTATAGATGAGTAAACTGAGGCACAGAGAAGGAAAGGGCTTTGATTGAGATCACACAGCAAGTGATTAGCAGAGCCAGGGCTGAAAGCCAGACCTGTAACTACAGATAAGGGCAGGTTAGGACCAATGCCAGAGAAAACTACTTACTCCCAACACTGGTACCTCGTAAGTCCAGATCTTGAGGACAGATTCAAGAAGAGACCCAGCCTTGCCCATCTGAGGCTGACAATCTCAACTTCCCATGAAGCAGGACTTTTGAACTCTGTTCAAAAGCTGTTCATTAAAAAGCCTCCTGTGAGGCAGGAACTATGCTGAGATAGACATGGTTCCTGGCTGCCAAAAGTGAGGAGTCTGTGGGAAACAGATTTTTGGCTGGGTAGTGTCCCAACCTGACTGCTGGGAGGGCTGCAACAAAGACGACACCAGGTGGGGAAATCGGGGTGGGCTCCCAGCACAGGAGTTGAGCCTAGAAAGACGGGGAGGATTTTCAACTTCACCGAAGTGGGAGAGGTGGAGTGCTGGTGGTGGTGGTGAGCGCTGGGAAAGGGAACCCAGCGGAAGAGCTATGCCCAGAGCACAGCTGAGTGCAGGGGGAGGAAAGGGGCTGAAGAATGTGTACTCTTTTCACCTGCAGACAGTGGGATGGAAGGTGTTAGGGAATGACGGCACTTCACCGGGACAGCCACCTGGTGAGGATGGGCCGCGACAGGTCAGAGAGAAAGGGGAAGCCGTTGTTGGCAACCGTGTGTAGCCTGACTGAGTCTGGCACCGGGTAGGGGTGGAGGGACACGTAAAGGAGGAGAGACAACGACCGAAGAAAAGGATGCTCAGAGCTGTCTTTCGGAGGGTTGGTCGGGGCAAGCTGTTTTGCAGGAAGAGAGGCTGTCACAGTTCTGTGGCTTTTTCCAACTCTAACCCTGTCCTGAAACAAAGCAAAAGCCACGCCTTGGCCGGACGCTGAGCGCTAATCCCATCAGCGCCTGGAAGCCCTCCCTGACGCAATCTCTGGCTCGCAGACAGGAGGACCCTCCCTCGGTCTCGCCTTCCTCCCTCTCTCCCGAGGGCCCGACGGCCACCCCGGCTTCCTGGCTGCCCCGGAAATCGCCCGCGTTGCGAGCCCCTCCATCCCGCACCCAGTGGTCCCGGAGCGCGGCCGGAACTGTGTCGCCCCGGCGGAGGCTGTCGACCCGCTCCCCGGGGATCCAGCCCACCGCGGGAAGAGTGACAGTGAAGACCCCGGAGCCTGGGGCTCCGAGCCATCCCCGCACCCCGGCCCGGCTGGCACGGCGGGCTCACCTGATTTGCCCATGGCAGGCTCCGCGCGCTCTTCGGCTCCAGCTGCGCTGCGCTGCGCTCCCTGCCGGCCCCGCGCCGCTCCGAGAGTCGAGGAGGAGGCCGGGCGGCCGCAGCTCCTCCCCCGGCGCGGCCCGGCCCCCGCCTTATAAGGCAGCGGCAGCTGCAGGAGGAGGCGCCTGGGGCCACACCGCCGGCTGCCTGGAGGAGGCACCGCGCGCCTTCTCGCCCTGCTCCCGAGAACTTGCCCCGAGTGGGGACCCCAGCGACCGCTCAGGGCTCTCCAGGTGCGGACGGGGAGCCCAGGGCGTACTGGATACCTGTCCCTCTCGGGACGCTGAATGGGGATGCAGAGGGAAGCCCACGCCTCTCACCCTGTTCCTGGTAGATGCTCAGCAACTAATGCGCTACGGGGACCGCGGGGCTCACAGTCAAGGTGTGAGGGTCGGTTCCGACCCGCGTCACCAGGGGTCGGTGCTCTTCCCGCCGCGGCCTGACCCCCACAAACCCCTAAGGCCCCGAGCATGCCGCCTTCCCCTCCCCAGTGACCCCGGGCTCCGAAGGGCATCTTCGTCCTCTCCCCAGCACACACCCTCTGGTGCGAGTCCAGGTGGGAGATGGGCACTCCCCAACCCTCCTGCGTGGCCGTCCCAGGGAGGCTCCTGCAGCCCCGCTCTGACCTGTCCTCTTGTCCCTCGTTGCCTGTCACACCAAGCCAAATCCCCCACCCCTGAAGTCAAACTAAACTTTTTTGCGGGGTTGGGAGGGCTCGCCAAGCGGCTTGCGGGATCTTAGTTCCCAGACCAGGGATCCAACCCGGCCTGGCAGCGAAAGCGCTGAGTCCTAACCCCTGGACCGCCAGGGAATTCCCCAAAGTAGACTTTTTGATATTCCTCAAACATGTTCTGAGATTCCTCGCCTCCTTGCCTTCCTCAGGCTGTTCTGTCAGCATGGGCTGCTGGCCCATCTCTGCCCATTCAAGTCCTACCCTTCCCTCAGGGCATATGGGTTCCTTCAACTTCCAGAGGTCCTGACCTTTTCTGGCCTTGGGGCAGTGGTCAGTACACACCTGGCACTGGGGAGACTTGGTCTCAGTCACAGCCCCACCCCGTGTGAGAAGAGTGGGGAATAAAGACATAGCCTGGGGCACCTGTGTGAGATTCCCCAGAGTAACTCCTTATTGGGGAAGGGGCTCAGTAAACCCGAATTGAAGGAAGCTAATTTTAAGACCTTTCAATAAGTGGGCACTGAAGTGAACTGACTTGCTTATTATAAGGGTAGACCTTTTTTTTTTTCTTTTTTTTTGGGGGGGGCTGTGTTGGGTCTTCGTTGCTGCACGCGGGCTTTCTCTAGTTGTGACAAGTGGGGGGCTACTTTTCGTTGCGGTGCACGGACTTCTCATTGCAGAGCACGGGCTCTAGGTGCGCAGGCTTCAGTAGTTGTGGCGTGCAGGCTCCGTAGTTGTGGTGCACGGGCTTAGTTTGCTCTGCAGCATGTGGGATCTTCCCAGACCAGGGCTCGAGCCCATGTCCCCTACATTGGCAGGCGGATTCTTAACCACTGCGCCACCAGGGAAGTCCCTTAAGGGTAGACTTTTTAACACCAGGGGCTTCAAATATCCAGTAGGGCAAGGCTGGGCACTGCCCTCTTTATTCCCTCCCCTACGTCAGGCAAATACATTTACTGTAGTTTCATACTTTCAAACAGCATCAGAGGGGACCAAGTTGCTGCCCACTCTAAATCCAAAGAGACTTCTGTTGCTAGGTGGGGGTCTAATTCCCTCTGTTCAATTCCTCTCCCATTTTGCCAACAGATCCCCATTGAAATGACCAAATGAACCCAGTAGGAAGAATTCCATGTCACCTCTAGAATCTCTAGAAGGTGGTTTCCATTGTAAACAAAACTTCAAGGTGGTGCATGGGCTGAGAGAGCTGAGCACAGTGGAGCCACTCACTGCACGCAGCCAGAAGCCCTTGTGGGGACCAAGTTTCACTCACATCTCCTTGTATAGAGTTGAGGGCTAGAGGTGAGAGCCTGAGAATGGGTGGGGGACAGGATCCTAAGTAGTGGTATCTTTGGAGTCTGTGTAGGGTGGGATGCTGTGGGCTTTAGAGCTGGCTTTAGCAGCAGGCACGGGGAAGGGACAGTGTGCTGAATGTCAGTGCCAAAGTTGACCCCCTACCAAGGGCCCTGGGCTGGTTGGAGGGGGAGTCGCTGCCTAGCTGGCCTCAGAGAAAAGAGATATGGAAACAAAAGTCATACGGAAAAAGTGTTTGACCCAAGTTATTTTTTGTTTGTTTTATGTCCTATTTAAGAACTCCTTACCTACTCTAAGATCATGAAAAGTTTCTATATTTCTTCTAGAAGTTTTACAGTTTTAGCTCTTACATTCATTTTGATTATGGTGTATGGTGTGAAGTCAGGGTTGTAGTTCTCTCTCTCTCTCTCTCTTTTTCTTATTTGGCATATAAATATCAAATTGCTCCAATAAAATTTCTTGAAAAGATTATTCTTTCCCAATTGGCCATATATATATATGGGCTCTCTATTCTATGCTATTGATCTGTATACCTATTTTTACTAATATCCCACTGTCTAGATTACTACAGCTTTATAATGTCTTGAAATCAGATAGTGTAAATCTCCCCGTTTTTTCTTTTCAAGGTTGTTTTGTTCCTTTTAAGTCCTTTTTATTTCCATGTAAATTAAAAAATCAGCTTGTCAATTACTTTAAAACAAAACAACTAAAAATAGCCTGCTGCGATTTTGATTGGGATTGCCTTGAATTTATAGATACACTTGGGAAGAACTGTTACCTCTTAACAATATTGAGTTTGCTGATCCACCAGCATGGTATATCTTTCCGTTTATTTATATCTTCTTTAATCCCTCTCAGATATGTTTTGTAGAATGTTGGTCTATAGTTAGTTTGCTATTCTTGTAATGTCTTTTTCAGACTTGGGTATCAGGGTAATGCTGGCCTTATAAAATAAGTTGGAAAGGGTTCTCCTGTTTTCTGGAAGTTTGTATAGAATTAGTATTATTTCTTAAATATTTGCTGCAAATCATCAATGAAGCCATCTAGGCATGGAGGTCCTTTTTTGGGGGTGTGGTTTAAATGATAAATTCAGCTTTATTAATGGATATAGAACCTTTCAGATGATCTATTTCTTCTTGAGTGAGCTTTGGTAACTTTTTCTTGGTGGTGGTGGTGGTGGTGATTTTCCTCCTTAAAATGACCCCCAAGTGAAGTGCTGAAGTGCTGTTTAGTGTTCCTAACTGCAGGAAGGCTGTGGTGTGCCTTAAGAAGAAAATGTACATTAGATAAGTTTCTTCCAGGCATGAGGTATAGTGCTATTGGCCATGAGTCCAATGTTGATGAATCAACAGTATATATTAAATAGAATGTCTTTAAACAGAGACACACATAAATCAGGGTTATTATTGATTGTCGGACAAAAAAATGTGACTAGAAGCTCACAGGAACCTAACCCTGTACTTTCTCTAGGAGCAATGGTTCAGTATTCTCTAATTCAGCGTTCCCGGCAACTTTATAAAGCATAATTACTGCAAATAATGAGAATCAACTGTACTATTGATCTCAGAAAAACAGCTTTTGGGTTCATTGATTTTTACTATTGTTTTCCCATTTACAATTTCATTAATTTCTCTTTATAAATATATATGTGTGTATATATATATATATACACACACACACACACACACACACACACTTACTTTGGGTTTAATTTGTTCTTCTTTTTCCAGTTTCTTAAGGTGCAAGCTGAGGTCACTAATTTTAAGCCTTTCTTCTTATTTTAAAATAGTTAATTAATTAATTTTTGTCTGTGTTGGGTCTTCGTTGCTGCCCACAGGCTTTCTCTAGTTGCGGCAAGCGGAGGCTACTCTTCATTGAGGTACGTCGGCTTCTCATTGTGGTGGCTTGTCTTTGTTATGGAGCACAGGCTCTAGGCGCGCAGGCTTCAGTAGTTGTGGCACACAGCCTCAGTAGTTGTGGCTCGCGGACTCTAGAGCACAGGCTCAGTAATTGTGGTGCATGGGCTTAGTTGCTCCACGGCATGTGGGATCTTCTGGGACCAAGGCTCAAACCCGTGTCCCCTGCATTGGCAGGTGGATTCTTAACCACACCACCAGGGAGTAAGCCTTTCTTCTTTTCTAACATAAGCATTTAGTGCTATAAATTTCCCTCTAAGACTGTCTTTAGCTGCATGTCACCAAATTTGATATGTTGTGTTTTCATTTTCATTCAGTTCAAAATAATTTCTGACTTCCCTTATGACTTATTCCCTGTGACTTATGGGTTATTTTAAAATGTTATTTAGGGACTTCCCTGGAGGCGCAGTGGTTAATAATCTGCCTGCCAATGCAGGGGACACGGGTTCGATCCCTGGTCTTCCCAGACCATGCTGCGGAGCAGCTAAGCCCATGTCCCACAACTACTGAGCCCACGTGCTACCCGCACGCCTAGAGCCCATGCTCCACAACAAGAGAAGCCCATGCACCGCAATGAAGAGTAGCCCCTGCTCGCTGCAACTAGAGAAAGCCCGTGCACAGCAACAAAGACCCAACACAGCCAAAAAAAACCCAATGCTATTTAGTTTCTAAATATTTGGGAAACAATATTGTTTAATGATTTCAATCTTTTGTTACATTTACTGAGTGTTGTTTTATGGCCCAGAATGTGACTTATCTTTGTAAATATTCTGTGTACCCTTGAAAAGATTGTGTGTTCTGTTGTTATTGGGTAGAATATTCCACAAATGCTAATTAGATAAAGTTGATTATAGTGTTGTTCAAGTCTTTTATATCCTTACTGATTTTTTGTCTACTTGTTCTATCAAATATTGAGAGATGTTGAAAGTTTCAGCTATAATTGTAAATTTGTCTGTTTCTCCTCTATATTCTAATCAGTTTTGCTTCATGTACTTTGAGCCTTTAAATAAAAAGGTAATGCTCCAAATAAAGAGCACAAATATTGACAATTCATGTATCATTTTGATAAACTGACTCCTTTGTCATTATGCAAGGACACTATCTCTGGCAATACTCCTTCCTGTGAAATCTCTACATTGTCTGAAATCAATATAGTCGTTCTAGCTTTCTTTTAATTAGTGTTAGTAGGTTCATTTAATTTCCATCCTTTAACTTTTTCTTCCTTCTTTCAGCAACCCAGAAGACTACTGTTTTACATAGCAAAACACCATTTTGCTTTAGTGTTTTATAGAATTATAGCCTTATTGGCATAAAACTTGATATTGACTTATTTGGAAGGTTGTATATATTGACTGGTATACAAAAGACAAAATTTGCACACATAGGCAAAAACTGTGTACTTTTTGCTTTATTGCAACATTGTTCACACTAAATCTAATACATGTGAAGTACTTAGAACACTTCTTGACAATATTAAGCACTGTAGAAATGTTTACCATCACTCCATTCTTTAACTTTTAACACAGCTGTTTCTTTACATTAAAAATGGCCAGCTTGCTTCCCTGGTGGCGCAGTGGTTGAGAGTCCGCCTGCCGATGCAGGGGACACGGGTTCGTGCCCCGGTCCGGGAAGATCCCACATGCCGCGGAGTGGCTGGGCCCGTGAGCCATGGCTGCTGAGCCTGCGCGTCCGGAGCCTGTGCTCCGCAACGGGAGAGGCCACAACAGTGAGAGGCCCGCATACAGCAAAAAAAAAAAAAAAATGGCCAGCTTGTAGTTGACAAGATGTATTTGGGTCTTTCTTTTTATCCAGTCTGACAATATCTGTCTTTTAATTTGTATTAAGACCATTTCTATTTGATAACATTATTTTCAAATTTCTATGGAACAAATACAAGGTTGACCAAATATTAGGCCTTAAAGTAAACCATGATAAATTCCCGAAAGTAAAAACTGTTCAGTTAAATTTTCTGAACACAATATAATAACACTAAAATTTAACAAAATATTAACTGAAAAATTTTGAGCTATTTAGAAAATTTTAAAAATCCCTCCTAGAGCACAGAAAGGTGAAGTCAAAACAGGTGTTCAGAGATGAATGGCAATTAGAATACTCAGTTAAGAGCCTGGGGCATGGACTTGAAGTCATGTGGCCCAAATCCATGTTCTGACTCTGCTGCCCACTGACTGATTGTGATCCAGGTGCTTGAAATGAAGACAGTAATACCTATCTTAGAGGATTTTTTAAAAATTAAATGAGATGCTACTTAAAAGCACGCTTTAAAAATCATTTATTTTTGTGTGTGTAATATTTCACAGTCCCAATTTAGATATGTAATAAGGCAACTTTTTCTCTGTATAGATCTAGTCCAAATTCTGCTGATGGTAGAAAACTTAAACTTGCATATTGACAGAAACTCAGTCACATCTATTTTAGTCTCTTGGGGGTAAATATTCAAGCAATCCAGAACCTTTCCTGGCCCCTCTCTACACCTCTGGGTCAACTCTTCCAGACTCAGATTCTTGGGCAGGAGCATCTGTTTGGCTGATCCTGAGTCACATGCCTTCACACAAGCTTTCAGAAAGAGAACAGAGGAATGTCTGCCCCCCTTCAGCTTCCATAGTTAGATACAAGATCTTTTACACTCATACGGAGACTTCTCTACATGCTGAGCAGCCAAAACCCAGAAGATGTCTACCATATCTCCCTTTTCAGAAAGGGAAATTTTGTTTCTGTCCTAAATGTTTGCCCAGAGTGTGCTGCACTCCATGATTCAGCCTTTCTCAGTGTCTAAAGTCTTATATTCTTATGAATTCTTCCCTAAACTATGGTTTAAGATATGTATAATGCTTTAAGCCCTTCAGCCTTTGGGTCTTGATCTGCAGAGTTATTTGGAATAAAAAATTCATTGTAATAGTTCAATGGGTAGAAGGCCATGGCAACTAGAAAAGTGGGGGAAAGAAAAACCTTGGCAGAAAATCTCCTTATTTTATTGGGTTAGGCTGTCTTTGTTATTGTTGTTAGAAAATACACGGGATGCCACCAAAGCTGTACTTAGAGGAAAATACACAGTATAATAAATATGAGTATAGCTTTGAATTAGACCTAAGTTCAAAATATCCCTACTCTGCTACTTACCAGCCATGTGACCTTGGAGAAATTATTTAATCTCCTCAAGCCTTAATTGCATCAACTGTAAATGATATTAATAATACTATTTCACTCAGAGAGAGGTTGTAAGAATTGCATGAGGTAATTCATTTAAAACACTTGACCACTATGCTTGTGTGAAAGGAATCCTTGGACAATCTTGAGAAAATGGTCTAGGAACCTTCTTGGTCATTTTTCACATGATAATTCTTCCAGGGGGAACCGTCAGTAGAAGAGCATGATACACAAGGCTTAAGCTATACTAGTTCCATGAGATAATAGATGTAAGATATAACCAAGCATGGAGTGTTTGCTAGATTTTACATTTTGCTGATTTGTAGTATAGTATTCCTGTTAACACACAGACCAAGTTCATCTCTCAGTGTTCCAGATGGAAAGAAAAGCTGTAGTTAAATGACATCACTGTCAAACTTGGATAAGCAAAGGAAGGTAAGGTGGAAGGGAGAGAAGCAGTCGCCACAGCATATCAATGGAGCCAAACTCTAGATGAGTCTCTTACTATATCCCCTTCTTAAGAGAGGGGACACACCCGACTCTCTGCCCAGAGCTTGGAAACCAGTAAAGAGAGAAGCTTCACCATCAAAGGGCTGAGAAAAATGTCTATAGATAGTGACTTATTACTTTTTTTTTTCTGGCTGCACTGGGTCTTTTCTTCATTGCGGTACACAGGCTCTCCATTGCGGTGCGTAGGCTTCTCTAGCTGCGGCACACGGGCTTCTTTAGTTGCGGCTTAGTTGTCCCGCGGCATGTGGGATCTTAGTTCCCCAACCAGGGATCAAACCCGTGTCCTCTGAATTGGAAGGCGGATTCTTAACCACTGGACCACCAGGGAAGTCCCCGTGACTTATCGCTTGATACTTCTTTGATTTGAAAATAAAGGGCCTTCAAGGAAAATCCCTTCTTACTGATAACTGTATTGCTGTAGACAATGTTTGTGTCCTGCTGAAATTCATATGTTGAAACCTAATCCCCCAATATGCTGGAATTTGGAGGTGGGGTCTTTGGGAGGTGATTAGGTCATGAAGGTAGAGTCCTCATGAATGGGATTAGTGCTGTTATAATAGAGACCCCAGAAAGCCAGCAACCTATTTTTTTTAATATATAAATTTATTTATTTATTTTTGGCTGTGTTGGGTCTTTGCGCAAGGGCTTTCTCCAGTTGAGGCGAGCGGGGGCCACTCTTCATCGCGGTGCGCGGGCCTCTCACTGTCGTGGCCTCTCCCGTTGCGGAGCACAGGCTCCAGATGCGCAGGCTCAGTAGTTGTGGCTCACGGGCTTAGTTGCTCCGCGGCATGTGGGATCTTCCCAGACCAGGGCTCGAACACGTGTCCCCTGCATTGGCAGGCAGATTCCCAACCACTGCGCCACCAGGGAAGCCCAGCAACCCATTTTAAAAGCACCCAAGTATAGACTTATTTCACTAGATACATGATCAAATTCATTTTATTATGAGGATTTTGTCCCTTCTTTACATGCGACAGCCTGGGCTGCTTTGCGAAGAAAATGAATACTCACATTGAGGAGGGTACTTGCTCTTGGGCAGCTCCTTGCTGATGGGGAAGGTGAGCTGGATCCTGAAGCCTGGTCCTCTGCTTGGGAGGGGAAGTGTTCTGCCATAGTCTGAACAAGCACAGCCCGTAACTCTGCTCCTGTCTGGAACGCTACAGGCTGGGAGCGCGTTTGTGTGACTCAGGAAGGGGCAGAGGGCCTGGATCCTTTCTAGGTCGTGGAGGGGTGGGGATTCTCAGGGAGCTGGGGAGAGAGTCTGGGAAATGTGGGCATGAGGAAGGACTATGAGAGGAGGATAGAGAGGAACTGAGGAGGCTGAGTGAGGTCAGGAAGGTAGGCGTGCTCAGCGGGACCCCTCCAAAAGTTTAAATCAAGAGGGAGGTACACTGGAATGAGGGGGCAGATACTGTCACATCTCCCGTCCTCTTACTTGGCATTGCCCTGTTGTGCTGGTGTCTTCTTTCGCTCCATTTCCTTCCCTAAATTGACTCTGCGCCCTGCTCTCTGCTGGGAAGGCTGACCTGTATAGTTGCAGCAGGCCCCCTTGTCCTCTGGCTTCTGACAGGGTTCAGCAACAGGGGGAGACCTGAGGGCGGGGCAGGATGCCCGCTCCATGCAGCACTCCCCCTGGGCTCTGGTAACAACCTCACTGATTTGGGCCAAGGGGTGCTAACAGCCCCATGTTATAGCTCATGCCCTGCACTCTTCCTGTGGTTTCTTACATCCTGCTCACACCTTTGTAAATAGTCCCTTTATTAAGCCTTCCTCAAATTATCCTGATTTGGGTGGGCCACCTGTTTTCCTGCTGGGTCTTGACTAACATAAATGCCTCCATGACTCCTTAGTAAAACTGCGGCTCACATCTCCGGCAGAAGTCAGAGGGAGATCGTCCAGGGAAACAGTGAGGCAGGCTCCAGGCATAGGACAGCTGATGACCCGGCGAGGTTCTGGCCGAGATGCAGCTTCCACCTGCGAACCATTAGGCAGGGAAGTGCCAACCAGCAGGCAACGTCCCAGATGTGAAACCATGGTCCTGGGGTAACCACCTGCGTTCCCACGCACACAGAGGAAGGACCCTGCCCCAACTAGGTACAGAGACAGCTCTAGAAGGATTCTGCGCTCATTTGTAGAGGCAGGGGAAGGAAGGTGCATTGAGGGTGACTTTTTCCTTTGTTTATATTTCCAGGTATTTGGGGGAACGCACACAGGTTATTTTTTACATTAAGAAAACAACAGAATTTCATTTAGGAAAAATGAAAGAGTGGGTGGAGCTGGGGGCAGGGGTGTTAACACGCTTTCCCATGTGAAGGCTTCCTGCCTTACCCTTACCCCCACCAGCCTAACTTCCTGAGAACCTAACCAGACCTTAGACTCAGCACGTGCCCTCTCTGTACCGTTTTCTGTCACAGAAAGGGCAGGAGAGCTGTGTCTGTTACGTTTATGATCCCTGTTGCTCCTTGGACCTGTCAGACCCCACTCAGGTGCCTGCCTCTTCAGCCCGACCTGATGCTGAACCTAGTTCACTCGGGCCACTCCTGGTGTCCACCTTCGCGGAGCTCTCCTGCGTGGCTGGCTCCATCCCTGAGAAGCACAAATCCTGCCCGGCTGCCTTGTGCTGGGGAAAGCCCAGAGCTGGCCTCAGGCTTGGCTCTGCCCTGACTCGCAGTGTGACCCTGGGCTAATATTGCTTTCTGGGCCTACTGCCCTCTGTGTACAAAATGGATGTCTGCTCCCCAGCTCCAAGATTGCTGGACTGGGGAAAGGAATTTCCTTAGGAATGATCCCTCAGCATTCCCTTTCCCTCGCCTGGCAAAGCTCACATGCAGCTGGGAGGGAGGGCGACAGGAGCAGGGCCTCTGGTCCCTTTGAGAAATACAGTTCCCTCTGTGGGAATGTGTGGGTTCGACTCCCGTCAGCCAGGGCTAGAGCAAAACCATTCAATCAAATGAAGGAAAAGAAAATGTCTTCTATGGATTTTGTGTCAAGACTATCAGCGTTGTTGGCGGGTTTAACTCTCTTCCAAAGGTGGAGCTGAAACAGACCCAGGCTGAACCCTGAGGGAGGGTACCAGGCCGAGGGGAAGCCTGGCACCAGCCAGGCTCAGTTAATGTTTCCTCCGTAGAGTCCAGGACGTTCACAGGACAGAGGGGAAGGGAGCACAGCCCCATCACAAGATCAGTGGGTGATCTTGAAGGTCTCTCTGGACACTGAAGTTGGATGGCCACGGTCCTACGTACACCAGAGCTATCCAGTCAGCCAGTATAGCTGGGAAGGCAAGGCCAGAGGCTTTGGGTGCCATTCTGGTCTGGCATTCAAGGCTGCACACATGACCTGCCTTATACCTCCCCTCACCACCCCTCCCCAAGTTGTCAGCTCCACTGTGCTACCGCTGGGACGGACCCAGACTCTCCTGCTTCTGTATCTTTGCTTAAACCGTCCCTTCTACTTAGAATGCCTCACCTCAAAGCAATCTGGCGGAGCATCCCTGTTTCCACCAGGCCCAGCTCAAATCAAGCGCCTTGGGAAGCCTTCTGTCTGCTCCTTATTAGATTTTCTCTCCCTCTCCTCACACTTCCCATGACACATTGTACAATTAGGTTACCTATTCCTGTCTTGTACAGGCAAACCATACCTGCGGGCAAGACCACTCAGCTCTTGGTTGACAAGTTTTCTTACTAGAAACTAATGTCCCACAGTTTGTACTGAAGTCATCCTAACGTCTGTGACTGACGCCACTAGTGACACCATGATGAGCTCACCGACGCGCTGAGAAGTAAGCCTTGCCTCTGTTGGATGCAAAAAGACCATCCCTGCCACGCCCCTACTCTAAGCAACCATCTAGGCCAGAGGAGGTGGAAGAGGCCTTCGCATTGGATATGGGATTGAAGATTTAAGATAACCAGGACAGAGGCCTGAGAAATGAAGTGAGGCTGTTTAAGTAACTGGAGGAAAGCACTAAAGTTATGAAATCAGCCAGCCGTTCTTATGGGGTTCCACTACCTAGTTAGACATAGGGGTCCAACTAGAACAGCCAGGGGCAATTACTGGAAGAACAAAACTTTTCATATTTATACTCTAACAAGTTGAGACTGTAAAAAACTGGCTTTATCTTAAGGCGAATGCTGTTGGCGGCCTTGACCATCTTACTCTTGTCCTCCTGCACCTCGACTTGGTTGGGGCAGCAGTGTGTGCAGCCCCTGACTAGCCAGCTACGGCTATCCTACTCCTCTTGGCCAACTGACTTGGGTTGGGAATATTACCTGATCCTGAAGGAAATACAAGGGCCAACTGTTGAGGGATTTCTGAGAGATATTTTTTCTTACTCGTAAGAGGCGCTGGCAGGAAAAGAAGGCACCACGACTCTCATCCCCTTTTTTCCTCGCTCAGAACGCTGTGCTTGAAGCTCGGCTTGGAGCGGAGACAACCACCAGGAGACCATGATGGAGCCCTAAAATGACGATTTGGTGGCATGAATGACATGCATTGGCCGTCCCTGGTTTACAGAAAAATGACTTAGGAGGGACTCACAGTTTAGTGTTATCCAGCGCCAATCAAGTCCTAAGCCCGGGTCCCGGGTCCTGGAGCCCTTGGGAAGCTCCCTGATAGAGCTTGCTCTGGAGCGAGGCACCCAGGAGGCAAGCAGAATCTTCCCCAAGTCGGCTTGCTTCTTTTCTGTACTGATTTAAAATTTCTGCACTCATCACTCTCTCCTTTTTGTTGGCACTTTTGCTCTGTGGATAACAATTACTTTATTATCAATCACTTTGGATAATTCCCTTTTTCAATAGGTCAGTCTCACAGGGACCCTGTTGGTTGTTCCTGGGCTCTGGTGGCTGACAGTTTGACAGCTCCAGGTGTGCGCCCGGCCTGAGGGCGAGGCATAGCTGTGTGCTCCCAGGCTGGATTGGTTTGGGGGCTAACGGCCTGTGAGAGATGCACACACCCCAGAGGACACATCTAGCAGAAGGTTTCTTCTAGGAACTGCGCTGTTTCCTGTGAGAAATCCATTCCATCTGGTTTAGGTGGGGCTGAAGCTCTCCTGATTTTCCTTCTCTGCCACAGAGGTGAGCGTGTGACCCAGGCCAGGCCTATGACTCTCCTAGGGTCCATTCCTGTCCAATTACTTCCTGTAGGCTGGATAGGGGGCCATCTCATCTGTTTCCTAGAGACTTGGCCTCATCACCCATGGCCATAGGAGCCTCTGAATCTTTCTCTGGAGTCCCCTTTTCATGCAGTTACCTCACCTGCTAAACTGTCCCCATCCTGCAGAACCGTTTTCTCCTGGACTTCCAGGCCACCACTCTGCTACTAAGCCCTGGCATTATTACAGGGGCACATGGGCCTCATTTCTCTCTCTCCCACAGCCCCTCTGACTCCCACAGGGTCTCTGCTAGCCTGCCTGACACACTTGGGCAGAGCCAACCAGCAGGGGCTCTGTCCTGCTTCAAGGCCAGGAAGCCACTGACAGCCTGTCCATGAGGCAGCCTGGCTGTGATCACCACAGCCACTGGCCAGTGAGGAGCACCATCTCCTGAATTGACCAGCACTGGGCTTGTTTGGCCAGTGACTATCTATCGTCAGAGTTCTCATAATTGTGTGATTGTGTCCTCAGGGCAGGACCAACCTTTAGATCTTTTCCTCCCTTGATATTCCCTCTCCCCCAAACCCAAGCACCTCTCTCATTCTACTGCTTTTTTTCTTGTTGTTGTTGCAGCACGCGGGCCTCTCACTGTTGTGGCCTCTCCCGTTGCAGAGCACAGGCTCCGGACGCCCAGGCTCAGCGGCCATGGCTCACGGGTCCAGCCGCTCCGCAGCACGCGGCATCCTCCCAGACCAGGGCACGAACCCGTGTCCCCTGCATCGGCAGGCAGACTCTCAACCACTGCGCCACCAGGGAAGCCCCTCTACTGCTTTTATTATAAGAAATTTAGTCAGTCCTGGCTATTGTCCTATCCTGATGAGAAAGGGCCTCTGCAGTATAATGTATCATTGTTCAAAATACTCATGGTCCCACCCCTAGCTCCTTCCCTACTGCCTCCTGCCAACACACACACACACACACCAGAAGACGATAAATCCCTACCTTTTGAACTCAGGAGTGACTTGCTTGGGCTGGTAAGACGCAGGCAGAAACGACAGTGTCACTTCTGAGCAGAGACCTAAGGGCCAGTTGTGGTTTTCTTCATCTCCTTCTTCTCTTTGTGAGGACACTGGGTGGGTCCAGAAGCGAAGACAGTATAGAGAAGAAGCGCAACTGACCCACAGCAGACATGTGATGGGAGCAAGATGGAGGTTTGGGGCTTTAGCCTCTGCTGACTGACAGAACCTTTCGGGCCTGCTGACCAGTTCCCTTTTTCCCAGGACATATCCTGGGGATGGAATATTGGGCCGAGGCAGTGGGGAGCAGAACTCCCTAGTCTGTTCCTGGTCTTGGAGGGCCTGAAGCTCTCTCTGTCCTGAAGACCTAAAGCTGGGGTCTTTGTACTTGACTTTCTGCCACAGCCTGGCCTCTGGTCATGCCTGGGTCTGCTCTGACCAGCTCTGTTCCATCTGCTCCACTTTCCCAGGTTTGGAGTAATAACACTCCCATAACTTCTTATTCCAAAGCAAAGGACATAGCTTGCCCAAGAGTGATCAGTGGTTTCATTTAAAATGTGCACATTGCTTGGAAATACACATAATCATATAAAATTATTTTATTAAAATAGAAAAGCTTTCCAGTATATTGCATTGAAGACATTTATATAGAAAAAGCAATTGCAACAAACATGCTACATCACCACTGAGAAATTTTGAAAGCTTTAAGTGCCCACTTTTTTTCTTTCTTTCTTTCTTTTTTTTTTTTTTTGTGGTATGCGGGCCTCTCACTATTGTGGCCTCTCCCATTGCGGAGCACAGGCTCCGGACGCACAGGCTCAGCGGCCATGGCTCACGGGCCCAGCCGCTCCGCAGCATGTGGGATCTTCCCGGACCGGGGCACAAACCCGTGTCCCCTGCATCGGCAGGCGGACTCTCAACCATTGCGCCACCAGGGAAGCCCTAAGTGCCCACTTTTAAACAACATTTTGGTATAATATGCATATCCCTATATTTTTCAGAAGGTACATATAACACTGAAAAAAACACTTCATGTAAAAATCTAAGCTTAGGTGCATATAAACAAGAAGTATTACACTGAATAGCTTATTTCAAACTGTGAAACACATTCAAAGTATTCAATTTCTTAGACAACATGCAAACATTTTCAAACTTAGATTGACACTTTTAAATATATAAACCACAATTCTTTATAATTCTATGTCAAAAAAGAAAGTCAAACAGAACACTTATCTACACTGTGCATATCACAAAAAGCAAATGTGTCTTCATGAACGGAAAGTACTGGGTTAACACACATGATTGTCATTTTACAAATATGGCTATTCACCTTCTTCATAATAAAATAGAAAAATCATGTATTATTTACACGAACTACTAATTATTTCACTTTTTGGCAATTACATAAGTAGCAGCAATTGGTTTAAAGGTCGATCTTTAAAAACTCTAAATTTAACTTGGATGATACCAAAGAATATACATCTGGTTAATATAAAAATGCATAATACAAGTCGCTTTGATGGGCTATAACTTCTCCCTTTCACAAAAGTCACAGACACACATTAGGAACCACTGAGACTGTCACTTACAATATATTATATGAGTGCCATTTACTTAGCTTGCTTTTGCTTACCACATTAAATGGAATCCTGAATTAGATTTCTGTAAATTAAATTTGCCTGATGATTTATATGATAATTCCAAAGATGCCTTATCTTTATTTCATACTCTAATAGCAGTGGCTCTTTGCTCTGACCCCTCACTTCTAGACAGAGTAGGGAATATCTGTAAACAAACACACACTCTAGGGGCACTTTAATACTAAAAAGAACTTGGAAATGAAGTTTTTGTGATACGAAGCCCACAGTAAAGTGAGCTATATTTCTACAATGTGATCATCTCATTTACCAATGATATAGAATTTGTTTTAGAGTGGGGGACCCATCTAATGAGCAAAATGTAAATTGTAAGGCAGTGATCCGCCAGAAGGAGACATCCTCTTTTCATCAGTATTTGGAAGAACGTATTGTAACATTTGTAGAAACAAAACAAAACCCTTACTAACACTGGTGATTAAGAAAAATACTGTGTGGTGCATAGAGGTTAGAGGTGACAAGTGCTTTGACTTGGCCACTATTCAACTATAAACCAGCAGTCCTGTACGTCTTTTCCAAAGTAGAAAGATTAGATCGAGGAATATTTTGCACTTTTCATGGGCAGTCAGTTGTGTGTCCAGACCCTGTGCAAGGCGAGACCCAGGATGAGGAGGAAGAGGTGGGAGTGGCAGGGAGGCTGGGCCCTGGCAGCGGCCGAAAGCACACTGCTGGAGACCTGCACCTGAGAAATGATGAGGGCGGACAGAGGGACGTGGGCCGCCAGAGTAGGGCTGTCGGAGTTGATAAGGGATTCGATCTTCTCTGCTTCCTTATTGCAAGCCTCAATCTGGGAGAGGATAATCAGATTCTTTTAATATAAAATCACAGAATCCATGAAAAGGTCAAGTCAGACAAATTCCACAAATATCCTAACACCAGGAATAGGCTTTCTCTTTGTCCTTCTTTTCTTAGCCAAAGTAACATTTTAATAGTCTCAATTTATTACACAAAAAATAACTGCATCAATGGAAATCAAATGAAAAAAGCCATGACCCACACTGCCACTGCCCTTTCTTTTCCCACAATCCTGTTCACCCCTTCTCCATGCTTAGAAGTTATCTTTTCAAGCTTAAACATAGTCACAGGGAGTGGCCTTTCAATGCCCACCGACACATCAGGAGGAAAGCAATTAGACTTAATGAGCTTCCTAACTGTGGCAGTTTATAAACGGCTGTATTCACCCCCTTCACTGGAGCCCTCACTATGTTGACACTGAAACTTGGGCCTCCTGAGTGAAGTTCACCTCTAGATTGTGAGCTGGCCCATAAGACCAGCACTGGTGTGCTCCTCCTCCCCAGTGGGGGCACAGCCCTCGGGAGACAGGAGTCGGTCCTGGCTTTGTTACTGCGTGACCTGTGTCAGTCCCTGCCTTCCCTGGGCCTCAGCCGCCTCCTCGTCTGGATGATGAGCAGATGCCTTCCATCTCTGCACGCTCTGAGTCACAGCATCTCAACCTCTGCCATCTCCCACTCCTTTGCGTTCTGTTGGCCACTGCTAACCTAGTGCAGCTCCGCCCCTCAGAGACTGCCATGCTTTCCTTCCTCCTGCCCTCACCCCCTCCCAAGGCCTCCATACTTGAAAGTAACAGGATGCTTGCACAACATGTGCTGAACCCCACCTGCAAAGCTTTTGGATAATGATCCACAGGAATGATCAGGATCACAATTTCTGATTCGATGCTGAAGTATCCAAATACGTCACACTGTGGGACAGACACATGCATGCGGATCTTCTGAAGTATTTCCAGAACGGTTATTGGCTTTTTGTTTGCCACCTAGAGAGAGAAAAAAATTCATTACCTGAAAAAAAAGAAGAATTCCTTATTACTGCCTAAGCTGCCTTGACACCTTGCCTAAGCCACAGAGGCTCTTTTAACCAAGGAACCCCTAAGTGCGGGGCCCCAACAGGGCCTTGCTGGCTGAATTCTAAAATATCCACAGAGCCCATTCCAACGGGTTTGTTGTTTTTGTTTTCTGACTGCTGAGTTTTCTGGCTGAGATAAACACTCTCACGAGGAGCTTTTTTTTTTTTTTTTTTTTTTTTGCGGTACGCGGGCCTCTCACTGCTGTGGCCTCTCCCACTGCGGGGCACAGGCTCCGGACGCACAGGCTCAGCGGCCATGGCTCACGGGCCCAGCCACTCCGCGGCATGTGGGACCTTCCCGGACCGGGGCACGAACCCGTGTCCCCTGCATCGGCAAGCGGACTCTCAATCACTGCGCCACCAGGGAAGCCCCAGGAGCACTTTTTTAAGGGACAGTTCTGAGTTGGACGCCACAGGAAAATAATTAAAGCCTTCCTGTAAAAATACAGGTGTTTTCATAGAAATGGACATAATTTTCTAGGTAGTGGCAGGTGTTGGCTGCTACATTTCTAGAGACAAGTCTCTAAAACAGCAAGCAGAAAAAGTGATGATACAGCAAAGGGAAAGAGGCAAAACCATCAGAGGAATGTGGCCGGTTCTGGACGCAGCCCCCGGCGGCATGGGGACCATGTGAGGGCTGGCAACCTTGAGACCATCTGGGCGTGACCAGTCCCTGGCTGCCTCGTCTCCCTCCACTATGCCGGCAGGGGACCTTTTCTGAGAAAGGCCCGGGCCGATGGATTGCAGAGCAAGGTCACCACACAGCCAGGCTGTAGAGGGAAGGAGCACAGGACGGAGCCAGACACCTTGAGTTCAAACGCCAGTTCTCCTGGTTGTGAGCTACTATACGGCCTTGGGCAAGTTGCTCCCGTGCAAATTAGTTTCTTCATCTATAAATGACATGACTCATTCTGTCTGTAGGACTACTGACAGGTTTATCGATAAGGTTTCAACAGTACATAGCACATAAAGCAACCTACCTTAGCAATAGTATCCAGTTTTTCTTTGTCAAATAAAACTCTTAACATCCCAGCACATAACGGGCAACAAGCACCTGTATAACAGAAACCATTTTATGTGTGTTCAGAATTAGAAACAAAGAGAATTCATAATAGTTGGTGAAATGACCAGCCCTTCATTTTGTGCTGGGAAAGTCACAGCAGTCCTTCCTGATGACTGCACTTTTAGATATGTTCCCTGACCAACCTGGAGTCTTATACTCTATACATTTACCGAAATCCTTCCTCCATCCCTGCTTTCCTCCTGTGCTACTTCTCAGGTGGGGCAGCTGTGGTTTAATACAGCACAGGGAGAGCTGGCCTTTCAAGACAGGCAGGGCCTAGACCCTGCCCTGCTCAGAACTCACTGCGTGATCCCGGGCAAGTGTTTCCTGTCTGCGAAACACAGGAGCAAGTGTTTCAGGGATTCCATGAGTGTTTAATTCAAATTTAATTTTAAAAATTATTTTAAACTGTTAGACCATAATAAAATGTCAGATCGTGGTCTCCAGGAGGAAAGAGGCTTTGTTCTGCTCACTGCTGTGTCCCCAGTGCCTAGAAGGTGTTTAGGACATAGTGGAAGCTCAAGAAACATTTGCTGAGTTCATGGACAGAGGAATGAACTTGTTAGGCTCCAGGTTAATCTGTTCTGTGCAGACTTGCGATAAAGTCTCTTCTGACATCTCTGTCTAACCGAAGAGTATGAGACTGTAAGGTAAGCTGTTTGAAAACTGTCACCACTTATAATAGCCTGTACGAAACAAGACTTTCTTGATTATATGCAACAAAAACAATTAAATTAGATGCTAAGGCCAATCTAAGACAACAACCATCTTCTGTTTTTCTCAATTTCAAATGTTTGTGTTCATCAAAACTACTTCAATTATTCATTCATTAGTAACCAATTCCTTATTCATTAACTTTATAATATGCAAACACTATGCATTTGAACTAATAACCATAATTCTAGCAATTAAATATTGCTGTTTATCTATTGGTGTTTAAGGCAGGATTGAAAAAAGTTTTCCACATTGTTTTAAAATCACCAGACCAGATGATGTCTAAGGCAGATCCACAGCTTTTTAAGGTTGGCCCAGAGTAATGCATCTAATCAGCATCAGCTGGAGTCAAGACTTCCTGAAAAGTTTAAACACACTAGTCATCTCTCTTCTCAGTGACTCACTCTCTGGAGACAGATACGCAAATCCTCCCACTTCCACCCCTGCCCCACCCCAAATACTGCCAGCCTACCGGGTGGGATGATGGGTTTGCATTCGGTCGCCGAGAGCGAAGGACACTTCACAGCAGCACACTCAGTGACAGAACTGTGCTCAGAGAGGACCCCGACAGCCTGGCAGGGCCCATAGTAATCGACCGCCACCCGGTCCGAGTAGGCAGCACACACGCTACTGTAGGTCTCCCCGTTGTGCCCGCAGATGGGCTCTGGGGCTCTGCAGAAGGGCTGAGGGCAAGAAAGCACAGTTAGCCTGTAAACCTCTGTGGTGCACTTTTCCTAACCAAGAGTGCAGAGTAGGTCTCCCTATTTTCAGGAAGGAAGAAAGACAGTATAAATTCTTGGACCCTCTGAAGTAAGCTCCTGAGGTTGCTAAACATGGGGTGGGGCTGGGGGCAATAGGGCTGTCCCAAGATGAATTGAAGAGATTACTTTTCTCAGCCTCTCTGGGACTTGGGTACTCATTCTCTGTGAACTGATATGAGATAAAAATCCTCCCTCCCTCCAGACTTCCGTTATTCCAGAAGAACCTGTTAGAAGAAAACAAGACCAATCTTCATGCAAATTCAGAGGCCTTATCATTTCACGCTGGGTACGGGATAAGGAGAGGGAAGAGTGGAGAGATCAGGAGAGCAGACAGACTGGCTCCATGAGGTAGGTTAGGAACATGGAAGCGAAAACGTGAAGCCAGGAACAGGGAACAACAGGAGGAGAAGACTGGGAATTCAGAGTAAAGGTATCAGTGCACTTGGAACATGATCTCTGAGGGGAAACAAGCCCAGGGGGATGACCTGAAGGGATTTTCCGACAATGAAGACCAGGAAATGAGCAGCCAGCAGGTCCGGTGTCAGCCAGCTGTGGGCAGGGGGTGCTGGCCCAAGGCTGGGCTTCCCCCAGGCAGAGGGCCCAGCCCATAGATCAGTGGTACTGTGGGAGGCCTCAGTGGGGTTGTCCTTGGGGTTATTTTTAACATGAATACAGATTTCACGACCCTCAAAGACTGAAAGATAAACTGATGTAAGACAACATTAAGTTTCAGAGAAATTTTCAGTCACTTTTCATACCTCAGGTGGGACTTCAGTGGGAAGAGTGGGGAAAGAGCTCTTTTCTTCGTTGTTTTACCTTGCATCCTTCCTGGGCTGTTTTCTAATGAGGGCCCGCAGAACTAGGGGAAGTGAAGATGCTGCTGACCAATGCCAGGGGTGTGAGACTTTAAATTCTTTTCCTAATGGTTGGCGGCAAGAAGCCTCCCTCTTCTTGCTCTGTACACTAGATGTGCAAAGGTTCACACATGAGCAAGGGGGCCCTCCAGTGTTAGGAGGAAAAGCCAGCCTCGGGATGGCTCATTTTTGGTGGAGGACTGAGTGCTCTAGATTTGACGGGATCCACAGCAGACCCTGAAGGGGTCTCACTGCTGATTCATGTGTAAAAGATCATAAGCTGATTTCATGCTCAGTGTACTTGGGTTTGTCAGGTAAACAGTGGTACCTGGCACGGGCCTTTGTATAAGAGGCTCTTCCCCCTCTGGTACAAAGTGCAGAGATTGCTGTGCTCCATGTGGTTTGTATCACAAACAGGATCTCGGACCTGGTCACAGGTGAGCTGTCTTGGCAAACACTCATATTGGCTACATCCAAATTTATCAAAAGTTGTCAGGCAGACTTGTGGTTTGGGTATGCATCTGAAAAACACAAACGCAGCACCATGAGCCAGTGTCGTAAGGGACCATGGTGGGGCCGGCAAAGCACTGACGGGGCACAGGAGGCTGAGGAGAAAGTAAGAGAGCAATCAGAAACAGTCCCTGTGCCCAAGAGCTTATGGAGAGTGGGGAGTCGAGCGTGCATGTAAAGCAGGCTATCAGGTAGAAAAATCACACACCAAGTGATCGTGGGAATGAGTCATTCTGACTGGGGAGCCTGGAGAAAGCACCGGGAGGAGGTAGAACCAGGAGGATGAAGGCCTGCCAGGCTGAGGGAGCAGCAGAGCAAAGGTGTGATGCCTGAAACCCTGTGGTGCTGGGGGAGAGGGCAGGGGACCCCGAGAGCAGGAGCAAAGTATGCTTGGGGTGGAAGAGACATCATAGGAAGCCATCAAATGGGCTGGGGCCCAATGCTGGAGGCCTTCTCGTTAATAATAAACGGAGCATTTTCAGAGGCTTAATTATCAGCTTGGCTAATATGAGTCTATCTTAAGAGAAGGCTTCACAGTATGTGCTGAAAATTTCAGGTTTCTGTGCTTACAAGGCTGAGGACCTGATGCTGGCTGGTAGTGAATCACTGAGAGAATGCCACCCCCTGAAGCTGGGTTTTCCTAGTAATACCTGAACCTTGCTCCATTCTCAATCCCTGAACTTCTTCAGAGGGGTTAGGGAGGATGGTTCTTTTCTTCTTTAGACTCTTTTTGCCTCCCTCATTTCTATAAAGGGTATTTGTAATTTTCTATAACAAGATAAGACCTACGAAAATGTTCAGCTTTTACTGGGTATTTGAAATAATAAGATATACAAATATTAGTCTATAAAGTAAAAGGAGAAGAATGTATTAGCTAGCATCATATAATTTCAAAGGAAATTGCTTCTATTCTTTTTAGAGATAAGCTTCCTGCACTGAAATCACCACCACCACCATCACTACTACTAATGTGGTTGCCTCTTCTGATGGGATTTAAAATTAGGATGCACGTAAAGAGAAATTAAGAAAACAATCCCATTTACAATCACATCAAAAAGAATAAAATATTTAGGAATAAATTTAACTAAGGAAGTAAAAGACCTGTACTTGGAAAACTATAAGACACTGATGAAATAAACTGAAGACGACACATAAAGATGGAAAGATATGCCATGCTCATGGATTAGAAAAACTAATATTGTTAAAATGGCCATGTTACTCAAGGCAATCTATAGATTCAATGCAATCCCTATAACAATACCAATAGCATTTTTCATGGAACTAGAACAAATAATTCTAAAATTTGTAAGGAAACACAAAAGACCCTGAATAGCCAAAACAATCTTGAGAAAGAAGAACATAGCTGGAGGTATCACTCTCCCTGATTTCAAACTATATTACACAGTCATCAAAACAGTATGGTACTGCACAAAAACAGACACATAGATCAATGGAACAGAATAGAAAGTCCAGGAAGAAACCCATTCTTATATGGGCAATTAATCTATGAAAAAGGAGGCAAGAATACACAATGGGGAAAAGACAGCCTCTTTAATAAATGGTGTTGGGAAAACTGGACAACTACATGTAAAAGAATCAAATTGGACTCTTTCTCACACCATACACAAAAATAAATTCAAAATGGATTGAAGACTTAAATGTAAAACCTGAAACCATAAAACTTCTAGAAGAAAACATAGGCAGTATGCTCTTAGATATTAGTCTTAGTAATATTTTTTAGATATGTCTCCTCAGGCAAGGGAAACAAAAGCAAAAATAAACAAATGTGACTACATCAAACTAAAAAGCTCTTGCACAGCAGAGAAAACCATCAACAAAATCAAAAGGCCGCCTACTGAATGGGAGAAGATATTTGCAAACGATATATCTGATAAGGGGTTAATATCCTAAATATACAAAGAACTCATACAACTCAACATCAAAAGAAACAAACACCCAATCAAAAAATAGGCCAAGGATCTGAATAGACATTTTCCTAAGAAGATATAAAGATGGCCAACAGGCACATGAAAAGATGCTCAACATCACTAATCATCAGGGAAATTCAAGTCAAATCACAATGAAATATCATCTCACACCTGTCAGAATGGCTATTATCCAAAAGACAACAAATAAGTCTTGGTGAGGATGTAGAGAAAGGGAAACTTCGTGTGTGTGCGAGCGCTCACACACACACACAGACACACACACACACACACACACACACACACACACACACACACAGAGGAATATTACTCAGCCATAAAAAAGAATGAAATCTTGTGACAACACAGATGGACCTAGAGGGTATTATGCTTAGTGAAATAAGTCAGACAGAGAAAGACAAATACTGTATGATTTCACTTAGATGTGGAACCTAAAAAACAAAACAAATGAACAAACATAATGAAAGAAACAGAGTCATAGATACAGAGAACCAACGGGTGGTTGCCAGAGGGAGGAGAGTGGGGAGAGGAGAGAAATTGGTGTGGGAGATTAAGAGGTACAAACTTCCAGTTGCACAAGAAAGGAATCACAGGTATTAAATGTACAGTATGGGGCATATAGTTGATAACTACGTACAATAATATCCTTGTATGATGAAAGACAGTAACTAAACTATTATTTCAAAATGTATAGAAATACTGAGTCACTATGTTGTATACCAGGAACTAACACAGAGTTGTAGGTCAATTATACTTCAAAACTAACAAACAAACTCATAGAAAAAGATCAGATTTGTGGTTACCAGAGGCAAAGGGTGAGGCGAGGGAGAATTAGATGAAGGTAGTCAAAAGATACAAACTTCTAGTTATAATATAGAGATGTAATGTACAACATGATAAATGTAATTAACACTGCTGAATGCTATATATGAAAGTTAACAGAATAAATCTTGAGAGTTCTTAGCACAAGGAAAAAAATTTTTTTCTATTTCTTTAATTTTGTATCTATATAAGATGATGAATATTCACTAAACGTATTGTGGTAATCATTTCATGATGCATGTAAGTCAAATAATTGTGCTATACACCTTAAACTTATATAGTGCTATATGTCAATTCTATCTCAATAAAACTAGAAGAAAGAAATTAGAATGCATGTAGTAATAATTTTACAGAAATTTAAGACATTTGAAGAGAAATAATGAAAAAGAAGAACATTTAGAACTTCACTATCTATTAACATTGAAGGAATGAGAACAAAGAATATCAGGAGAAATTTGGTAATTTTGGAAGGAAAAACATTACCAATATGAACGTACAGAAATAAGAGGATCAATAGGAAAGGCTGAGACTCGGGGGGGTAAATTAAAATAAACACGATCAGGGCAGGGACTTTGTCTTGCTTACTATTGTGTCCTAGTGTTTAGAAAGATGCCTGGTATATCAGTAGATACTTGATGAATGACTATAACTTTATTTATTTATTTATTCTCAACTTTTTGTTTTTTAAACAATTAGTTTTTGAACAGATAATACAAGCCCATGTAGAAAGTGAAAAGACACAAAATCATATACAGTGAAAAGTAAATCTCCTTCCTACTCCTTGTGTCCCGGCCACCTAATTCCAGAGGCAACCATTATTATCAATTTCTTATTTATTCTTCCAGAGATATTTTATGTAAGAATAAGCATTTATATATGCTGACTCAAAAAGTAGGTGCATTTAAAATTTTGGTAGCCTTGGACAAATTGCCCTCCAAAGAGGATGTACCAATCTTCACCCCCAAATCCTCTTGTATGGGAGTGCCTACTTCCCTACATTTTGTTATCAAACTTTTTACCTTTACCAATCTGGTAGACAGAAAATGGTACACAATTGTAGTTTTACTTTAATTTACATTTCTCTTAATATGAGAAAGGTTAAGCATTGTGGTAGATTGGCTAGATGATCATTCATCAAATTCATTTAATTTTCTTCCTGGGCATACATCTAGACTACATTTCCCAGCCTCCCTGGCAGTAGTTCTGGCCAAATGACTAAGTTCTAGACAATGGAGTGTGGCTGGAAGTAGAGATGAATTTTTAACCTGGCCTATAAAAGCTTCTCAAGAGCAACCTCCATCATCTCCCTTCTCTTGTCTGCTGGACAGAGGAGGACTAGAGGCTGTAGGAGCAGAGTTGCTAGATGGAAGGATCCTAAGTCTCTGAATCACATGTAGAAAGCCACCTGCTGAACACCCAAATGGACTGTATTTGAACTTCTACTATGTTAAAGCACTGATATTTTGTATACAGTAGCTAGAGTTACTCCCCACCAGCTAATATAAGCATCTTTTCAAGTGTTTAAGAACCATCTGTACTTCTTCTCCTATGTTTACATCCTTGGTCCATTTTCTATTGGTTATTGATCTTTGCCCATTTTTATACTAGGTTGTTCATCTTTTTCATATTGATTGGTAGGGGTTCTTTATATTGTAAGGACATCAGCCCTTTCTCTGAGATTCTTCTCAGTTTGTCATTTGTTTGTTACCATGCAGAAAATTTTCATTTTCATGTAGCTGCATTTTTCAAACTTTTCTTTTATATTGATTTTGTATTATACCCAGCCAGCCCTTTCCACTTTGAGATTTTATTGTTTTATTATAAAAGCAAGCCAACCTTATTCAGAAAGGTTAGCAAATAGAGGGAAACAAACAAATACCAAAACAACCCTCAATTCTACCTCCCAACACAACTATATTATCCTTTTGACTTATTTCTTTATCATGTTTCTTTATGTATAGCACCCTGTCTTCTTTCCATAGCAACTCTCTGGGCTTAGTTTTCATGATGTAAACTTTGCTAGATGGGTGACCAACTCTCTTTGCTAAAAGAGAATTTAAACTTGTTAAAATAAATTTAACACACGAGAAGATCTTTCCTTCCCTTCATGCTGCACCAGGATTTTCAGGATGGAGAAGCAGTTGCTTGTTCTCCACAAAACCTTCATAAGGCAAGGACTGTGGCACTGGGATATGTCCTGCTCAGCTCTCTGAGGTAGTCAGTGAAAACTCCAGTTCTAGAAGCTTGAAACCTAAGTGAATCATCAGGACCCTCATCCTGCAGCCACCACAGGCAGAAATCCATCATTAAGGCAAGGTCAACTGCACTCTGAGCTCCTGAGGAAAATGCAGAGAAAGGAGCCCCTAAACAACTTCATAAAATACTGAAGTTACACTTCCAGAGATTTCTCATGTCCCATCCCTACAATGGAGGTAGGTTTTAAGTAGAATGTTTCCTATTGCCATCAGGCATAAGTAGCTAGTAACAAGAATGCATCTACTTCTCTTGTCTCAACTGCCACCTCTCCTTGCCTCACACTTTGTTCCAGTCTTACAAAACTGCTCTAGCTCCCGGCATACACCACGCTCTCTCCTCGTTTCCAGCAGCCAAGATCTTTGCTCCTGTTACTCTCTCTACCTTCACCAGCACCACCTTTCCTCCACCGTGAACCTTGCTGTCAGTCTCCTCCTCGTTTTTCCAGCCAACTGTCACATGCTCTAGAGGCTTTCCCAGGTTCCCCCAGGCTGTGTAAACTGCTCAACTTCTGGGCCCCCAATCAAAGCATGTTACCAAGCAGCTTTACCTGGATCTTTCCCTCTAGACTCCAACTTTTCAGGGCAGAGACCACCTTAATTCATCTTTGTATTTTCACTGTCTGGTATAGAGTAAGTGGTGACCTTCAGTTGAAAAAGATAAGGAGGCATTTGACTTACCTTTGGTTTTTTGGGCAGGGGTTAGGAGTACATGGATCCTTTGAGATGCATGATCCAAACTCAAACTGATGGTCTTGGAGGCCCACACAGCGAGCAATGCAGGCACTGGGGTAAGTGCGTCCATTCTGCCCACACACAGGGACAAACTGATCTGCACAGTTACAGGGCAGACCTGAAGGGAGGAGAGTGCCTCAACAATGTGCATTTGTACGGTCCCCTTCCCCTCACGTTTCCTAATTAAGGCAAACCACTAACAAGCACGCAGAGGTCTCAGGTTAAAATACAATTTTAAGAAGTCAGAAAAAAAATCCTTCCAATCTCTGACAGTGTTTTTAAAGGCGGCAAGGTTCTGAAAAGCCATTTGTCTGCATAACGACTTTCCTTTGTTCCATTTATTGCCAGCTAATTGAGGGCCTCCAGATCTTGATTCCAGGGGTAGAGACGAACAGAGCTATAGGTAGGAAAAGTAAAGAATGTTTCTCCCAATCTGGTATATAAAATCTGAAATTTAGATGTTTGATTCTGGCTTAGGGGATTTCTAGAATGTTAAAGGATAATATCAAAACCAAGACAAATAATGAAGGCTGTAAATGCCTCACATAGGTTCCTTCCATCTCCTGAGGGAGGGGGAAGAACAAGAAGGTAGTAACTTGGGAAATTATTGTAACTTGAGACTTAAGAATTTTCATGAACATCTCCTTCTGAGTCCTGTGTGGACTGGGGCACTCTCTGAGTCCCCCAAAATGTGGTATACTTTGTGGCCAGTAAAATCTCCTTAGAGTCTGCTAGCTAAATAGTCATTAATGTAATTTATCCCAGGACACGAGGGGCTACACACTACAGGGAAAAAGCATCCTGCTAGTTGTAAAGTTCAACTTCCCAAAACACTTAGATGTATGTAAATAAATAAAAGTCTTCCGTGTACGTCCTTAGTTCATTTTTCATCCCCACATCATTTTAACTGTTTCTCTAAGCAGAATGAATTGTCCTCATCAGACCAAGCAGACAAAGGATAAAAATAAAGGACAACAACAACAGAAGAATAAAGCAGCAAAGGCTGGTACTCATTAGGGTGGATAGAGGATGGGGTGGAGCTAGTCCTCCCTCTACTTCCTCATCAGTCTGCCGTTCACTTCTTATTTCTGATCTCCTTTTTATTTCCAATGGGCTGGAGATACAAGGTTGGTAAAACCCTATTCTGTTCTCTTCCTACCCCACTCCATGTGTAATACCAACTCCATGGAAGGAGAATCAAGCTGCTGGTGCAGCAGCAAGACATGGAGTAAGGGCAGCTACCTGGTTCCTCTTCACCCAGAACCAAAGGTATTTCAGATTTGGGAAAAAGCAGATACCAGCAGATGCCAGCCACTGTGCTGTTGCTGTTGACAACCGTAGCTTCTTCTCAAGAAAAGAGCATCCCATCGAGCTAGGTTTTTCACTTATTGCAGCTGGTGTGAGCATAATACCAGCAGCATAAAGCAAAGGAAAGTCAAGAAAGTCATATTCTTGACCAATTGTTCACAAAAATTCTTAAGTTTCAAAATTACAATAATTTCCTGAGTTACTTTCCTGTTTTTCCCCATCCCTAAGGAGATATGAATGGAAGGAATCTATGTAAGGCGTTTACAACCTTTGTCTTTGTCTTGCTTTTGTTATCACCCTTCAACATTCCAGAAATCTCCCAAGCGAGACTTGATACATCTAACTTCTAGATTTTATATAGTAGATTGGGAGAAACACTCTTTATTTTTTCTACCTAGAGCTTTGTTTATAGGGGTCCCTACCTATATGAATTCAGTAAGACAAGGTAGGACAAGAAAGAAGGTGGTAATAAAAACATTAAAACAGAAGCAAATTTAGAAAATACATGGACACTTTAGACCATAATGGTAGGGGTAAATGGGTATTTTAGCAAGTAGAAAAATTACATTTAACTAAAACCATCCCAATCACTGGCCCTGCTCTTTTTTTTTTTTTTTTTTTTTTTTTTTTGGCCCTGCTCTTTTTGATTCATGGAACTCTAAAAGGACCCTAAGAAACCACTTAGTTTAATGCCTTCAATTTATAGAGGAGGCAACAGATCCAGAGAGGAAAGTACCTTGCTCTCAGGTTATGTATTAATTTTACTGTGAAAATTTGCAGTTAAGGCAAGACCAGAGAAGCTGCCTTGAAGGGAACATGAGTACAAAGGGATGAGGGCAGCTTCTGGGTGACCATGGTTACCTGTGAAGGTACGACGGTCATCTTCTGAGCTGTGCTCACTGAGACACAGGCGGGTAGAACACACCAAATTACCAGCAAAACAAGAACAGATATTGCAGTCAATATTAAAGGAAGTTCCATGACCTGAGAGAAAGAGAAATAAAATGTTGATCTATGTAATGCATTTATAAATAAATCATAAATTAAAAAATGTAATAGTTTAAAGAGCTTTAAAATAGAAATTCTTGAAAGATGACTTCTGAGTACACAAACTAGGGAGTTAAATTTGTAATACTTATAGTTTTGTATTTACCTCCCACCATACCCCTCCAAACCCCTAATGTGCTCATCTCACCAGACTGCTCCTTATTCTCTGAGAATGCTCCTGGCTACCTCTTTTGCCTCAAGTGCTCATTCCTTTCCTCCTTCTGGAACTTTATTCATCTTTCCAGGACCAGTCCTGATGCCATCTTTGGGTTGAAGACTCTCCTGATGCCCTGGCAGAAATGACTAGCTCCTTAAAGTACATACATTTGGTCTGCTCCTTTTTGTGGCTCAAATTCTCTCCCTTCTTAGCATGCAAAGCATGACCTCAATCCCTCACCCCAGTTTCAGCTCCACAAGGCACTAGTATGTTATTTTGTAGAGAACAGGCATTTAATCAGTGAAAGCTTATGGAAGGAATGAACTTGTCTATCTTCAGATGTTTTCTGTGATTCAAGGTACATACATTACATTTTAGGATATGGACTAAGCAATGAATACCTGACTTGCTGGTCTAAGCAGAAATTTGCAAGCCCTTTTTAGCCAAGAGTACTCTTCTTAAAATAAAATCTCACCCAGAAGAGTAAAGCAAGAGGCATATGAAAGCTGAACTACTCTGGTTGATGGGTAGGGGGATAGACATAGAGGTAAGGTAGCAGAATGAGCACGTGTAGTGGGGAACACATTCTCAAAAGTGGTATTTTTTCACAATTTTTGAGGTTATATATTGATATGAACAGTTATTAGGGTTATAAGCAAAAGATGGTTAAGGAAACAGTGAGAAAGCAAGACTCTTAGACTTTTAGAGAAGGCGATAAAGCAGGGCACCTTTTAATGTGCTCTCTCGCAACCACGAATCAACAGTGTAGTTTCCATCCCCCAGTTTGCTTTGCATGACGTCAAACTCTGAGTTTTACTTCTGGGAAAGAGGCAGAGGGGAGAGAGACTGTTGAGGAAGGGGTGGGGAGGGGTAGACCTGTGTCCTTGCCTGTGGAGGGCAAGGGCTTTGGAGTCGAATAGGCCTGGGACTGAATTCTGCTTTGGTCACTTACTAGGTGGGTGACCTCTCTTACCATCAGCTTCTTTACAATAGCACCCGTATCAAAGAGCAACTGGGAGGATTTAAGGAGATAACACAGGCCAAGACTTAGCATAGTGCTTGGCACACAGTTAAGAGTTCAAGTGTTAGTTATTATTAGCTATTACTCCCTTCTTGATGAGGCTTCTAAGAGGGTTCCTTAGAAGTCTTCATGTTCTGTAGAGTTGAAAAATACTTCCCTGGAATATCTGCTTTGTAGACTTTACTTTCTGGTGAGAACCCATCCAATGTTCTCCCTACAAAATTAATATAACTAATCTCATGTTAAAAACAAAAACAGTTCAAGACTCACTTTTTCTTTTTCCTCCAACAATACAAGACTTCTGAAGGTCTATACAGTGCATCTCTATACAGTTTTCTAAGAGTCCACTTTGCCCGCATGAGCAAATTTTATAACAACCAACTTCCCCTGCAGATGATGGCACTTGGATCAGTGTCCCTTGACGGACAATAAAATCAGATGCTTCTCCCAATTTGCAACCTGTATAGACAAAATTAGCTGAGAGAGTATTGTTCTCTGATATTGTTTTATGACATTAGATACACTTCACACAAGTCTTATAGGTACTGTGTGGCCACTGAAGATTATGTAATAGAACTTTCACTAAACTAAGGAACTGCTTTGGTTCACTGGCCAAAAACATATCCTCTCAAACAAAAATTCCATGTGCTGTGAGATGGTGGTGATTAAAGGACATGTACCTCAAAGTTAGCAATAGTTCTGTACAAAAATGCTATCAGATATGTAGTTTTTTATTTCTTTAGGCTTATCAAATGTATGTTAAAATCACAGATATTTTTAAAATGGAGTATGGCGACTGACTAGTTTTAGAATAATCTTGGTCAGAAAACTTTTAGTGATGGAATACAGGTACATCTTAAATTCAAAGAAAAGTTGAATACTTGATTGGACTTAAGGAAAACCCATTTGTTTCCAAATTTAACAAGATTTATTATGATGCTATAGCTGATATATTATAGCATTACACAAATATTATACATGGTCTTTTGAGACATCATGCTTATTTAATCTTTTGTTCCTTTTTACTTCACACATGTTTAAAAATGTTGATTCTAACATGATAAAGAAACATTTTCAATTGGGAAATAGATAAAAGAAAGCAACTATATTCTAAAGGGACCCACAGAGAGATAAAGACCATAAAAATTCTATGGGATAAAAATTTTTCAGCCTTAAAATCATGTGCATTTCAGCACAACATTAAATTTATGAAGATAATTACACATCCGATTGAGAATGCTATTTCTCCATGTTTTAAAGGAGAGAAAAGAAAAAACATGAACAATGTGCAGTACATCTTCTCAAACATTACAGCATAGAAGACAAAGTACAAAAAGCCGGCCCAAGGGTCTTTCTTCTTTTGTTGTCAAGAACCCTATGACTCGTTATGAGAGTCTGGTTTTGGATTGAAATTAGGTTACAATCAAAATGACTATTGAAAATTACATTTGTCTTTGTCTTTTTCTGCTTACATAAATAATACACGTTGGAAAAACCTTGAACATTATAGAAAAACATAATTTAGAAAATAATCTCATTCCAAAGATAACTCCTATGAAGAAACAGCAGAGGCACGTACTCATACCCACCCCACACCCCACCCATCTACCTCTTACCTTGAACACAAGAGTATGGAAGGCAGGGATCACCAGATGGACACCCTTTCCGGTTTACCTCACAGAGCTCATTAGCGGGGCAAGGATTTGGGTTACAGGGATGAGTCACTTCTTCTACAATGTTACCCAAAGTACTTGGTCCTGAAAAAACAAAAACAGATCAGTTTAACCAACCCAAAAGAGTAACAGAGGTCTGTAAATTGTCTGAGTTAATGACATCTGGAACAAATGGACAGCTCATGAGGACTGATTCTAGTAAGCTATTAAAATACTCAGATTCCTTGATCATTTGTGCATTTAGCATAAACATACATTCATTCATTTGTTATAAATAAATGTTATTGGGTGCCTACAATACACCTGGCAAGGTTCTAGGTACTGGAGATACAGTAGTGAACAAAATAGACAAATCTCTAACATAGAGTTTACATTCTGATCAGGAAATAGACAATAAATAGACACTGTGTGTGTGTGTGTATGTGTGTGTGTGTGTGTGTATCTATGTAAATAAAAAGTCAGATAACAATAAATAATAAGCAGTGTAAGGGGATGGAAAGTAACAGGTATATTTTCAATAAGGTAGTCAAATAGCTTATGTCTAAGAGGGATAATTTAGCACATTTCACCATAAATGATGATAATTTATTATGGTAAGATGGACCCTATACCATGATTATATTTCTTGTTAAACAATGACCAAGGAAGAATCTCATTTAATATACAGTCATCCCTCAGTATCTGTGGGGGATTGGTTCCAGGACCTCCATGGATACCAAAAACTGAGGATGCTCAAGTCCTTTATATAAAATGGCATACAGGGGCTTCCCTGGTGGCGCAGTGGTTGAGAGTCCGCCTGCCGAGGCAGGGGACGCGGGTTCGTGCCCCGGTCCGGGAGGATCCCACATGCTGTGGAGCAGCTGGGCCCGTGAGCCATGGCCGCTGAGCCTGCGAATCCGGAGCCTGTGCTCCGCAACGGGAGAGGCCACAACAGTGAGAGGCCCACGTACCGCAAAATAAATAAATAAAACCATTAAAAAAAAAAAAGGCATACATATTTGCATATAACCTAAGTACTCTCTCCTGTATAGTTTAAATCATCTCTAGATTATTTATTTATTTTAATTTAATTAATTAATTTATTTATTTTTGGCTGTGTTGGGTCTTCATTGCTGTGTGCAGGCTTTCTCTAGTTGCGGCGAGCGGGGCTACTCTTCGTTGTGGTGTGTGGGCTTCGCATTGCGGTGGCTTCTCTTTTTTTTTTTTTTCAATCTGCAAATGCGGAACCTGTGGATTCGCAGGGCCAACTATATGTGTGATATTTAAAAAGAGTATTGAAATTTAAACAAAAGTATTTCTTTAAGTTTCCTCCCACTGAAAAAGTTTCCTTCTACACATATATTTGACTGCTCTAATAGCATCCAGGATTGTGAATACATTCATTTTGCCTACTTGATTTTAGGCCAGACTCACCCTCTAAGGCTAACAGAGGTAGAGGGCTCTTGGAGTTTATCTCATCCAGCCCAATCATTTTATAAATAGGGAAGCTGAGACTCAGAGAAGTGATCTGCCTATGATTCTAGTCTAATGCTCTCTTTTTTTCTATACTGGTCACTAAGGCTAAGGGACACAGTTTGTTTGTCTTGAGAAAATATAGCAGACATTTTCTGCTATATATAGCAGGATGGCAATGGGCCCACAGATAAAAACATCTCTCCCAGTTTCCCTTACAATTAGGCGTGGTTTTCCCTTACACTAGGATATGGTGGCTAGAATTACAGTAGTCATGTTGTGATGATAAATACATGAAGTAACCTTGATGATGGAAGCCAAGCACTAAGGATGGTGGAGAAAGAAAAAGGAGGCTAGGTTCCTGATGATGGAGCCACTATAACAGCCCTGGACTATTTACTTCTGGGCTTTCTTTTGCTTCTATCTGTTCTGTTATTTGCAGTTGAACTTAATCCTCTCTAACACAGGAAAACAAAGCTAGCAGGAGCTGAACTCACTGCCTTTCCAGCTAGCCCATGGCACTAATGCCCCCTGGTGGCAGCCTAAACACTTCCCTTACCCTAACTACATGGTGTGTATGAGTTCTACTTGTTAATCCCTGGTTTCCACCACTCATAGTCACCTCCTGCCAGGAAGCTTAGCTCCAGAATCCCTCAAGAAGATACCAACTTATTCTTCTAGCTCTTGGCAGGAGTATTTGGCACAGAAAAATTCCATTTTTCATAAACTAACCCAGACCATCATTCCTTACCCCCTATTTGGTGGATAAGTCCAAGCCAACACCTGGCTCAGGTCCACTGATATTCTGACGACAGAAAGCTGAAGAATCCCTAGGGGAAATTCCACTTCTTGGTCAAATCATGGCAAGGAGACGGCAATGATAAAGAGCTGGTTATCTGAGTATGCTGGCCCCTGATTCACCACTTAGAATTCCTGATTGATAACAGTTCACTACCTCCTCAGACTGATATAATAATTGCTTCTCTGTACATATTTTAAGATGGGGGGGATTGACATATACACACTACTATATATAAAATAGATAACTAATAAGGACCTATTGTATAGCACAGGGAACTCTACTCAATACTCTGTAATGTCCTACATGGGAAAAGAATCTAAAAAAGAGTGTATATATGTATATGTATAACTGATTCACTTTGCTGTACACCTGAAACTAACACAACGTTGTAAATCACCTAGACTCCAATAAAAACTAAAAAAAGAAAAGAGAGAAAGATGACAATTCTTCCCTGAGCCAAAGAGGCCAAGCAAATAAGAGTCTGCAGTTGAGGTAGTATCATTAAACCACATGTTCTTAACAGAATGATACTCATCCAAAGCAAACAACAAGGGCAGAGACAGAAGGGAGAAGCCTTTGAAATTAAAAAAACCAAAGTACTTACTGAGATATGTATCCAAAGGTATACAGTTCTCCAGGTCATCTGTAGGTGACAGAAGCTCACAAATACTTTCAGCTGTGTGGTCTTCAGGGAATTTGTTCTGGTCCCCACATTTCTTCAGAATCTCCACACAATCTGATCTTGAAAAGGAAAACACACACAAATTTAGGGTTTGAGGAACTGCCTCACGTTGTCTAGCCAATATCAATTCTGTTTCAGTTTTCATAACTCAACAATGTTTCACACTTTATAGGTGTAACTATGACAAAAGAGAATAGGAGTGATAGCAGACCTTATTAAGTTGAGGAGTAAGTAATGTATTACCATATCAAAGCATGCCTAACTTTCTCCGACCTGAGATCAAAGGCCTTGCTCAAATGTTACACTCATACTTACTGTTACTATCATCAGTGTGGCTTTTCACTGTCTTTGAAAGGAAATGAAACTAGGCTAATCTGATTTGCTCTTTGCAAAATCATACATTGTCTCAGGACCTTATGCATGCTTGCTTCTTCCTTTCTTCTTCTATCACTCCCTTCCTGCCGTTCTCTTTTTAAAAATCTGCTTTGTTATCAACATTAAGGTGTTTGGCCTATAACAACTGGAAAATCCACTACTTTAAAATTTTCTGTCTTCAATAGGGATTTGACATCTATAAAATTTCTGTGCTAAGCGTCTATAAATTTCCCACTTGTTGCCTCTTGCTTGTCACCCAGTAGTTACCCCTCATCTCTCCCCTACTCAGGCCACCCTCAAGTCATGTCAGAGAACAGATCCGGACCCTATTCAAGGTTGAAATAATCTGCAGTCAGTCATCAAGTGCCCAGCAGCACTGAGCCACATACCAACACCTTAAGGGCTGGATATTACCTTGGTTTTGGAAAAAAAGATGCTTGAAGAGCAGCTGACACAGATTACTATGTAGTTAATGCTTTTGGTTTCACCCACCATAGCAGCTTTCATCTTTATCTTAGATCCTTTTTTTTTATCTTCCTATTTACTTTTTTTAAATTTTATTTTTTATTGGAGTATAGTTTTATTTATAATGTTGTGTCAGTTTCAGGTATAGCAAAGTGATTCAGTTATATATATATATATATATTCTTTTTCTTTATATATATATATATTCTTTTTCAGATTCTTCTCCCTTATAGGTTATTACAAAATACTGAGTATAGTTCCTTGTGCTATACAGTAGGTCCTTGTACTTTATCCTAGATCTTAAGCAAACCATTCACAAAATGTTTTAGGAACAGGCCCTAATGACTGTATTTACTAAGTCTTTCACTCATCAAACATTTTTGGAATACCTATTGCATATTAGGATTATGCTAATCCCTGAAGAGGAGAAAAAGAGGAGAGAGGAGATTAAGAAAAGAGAGGTACAAAGAAGAATAAACTCCTCAAGGAGAGCAAGGTCTAACAGAATATAAAACAAGTACACAAATTAAAATATACAAATAGAATTGTGCATTGAAGATATGCAATGTTTCTTGAACTAAGTTCCATAAGAGAAGTACAAATAAAGGTCTACAGAAATTTGTAGTAAGGATAAATTACTATCAGCTGGAGAAATCTGGGAAGATTCCATAGGAATGACTGGTATTTGAGAGGGGCTAAGAAGGACAGGCAGTGGGCGAGTGGAGATGGAAGAGTATTTTCAGCAGAGGAGGAAAAGCATTTAACATGTGGGGGTCATGGGCAAAAGGAAGTGGTGGGAAAGAAAACTAAAGATAGGCTATAGGTAGAGATCATGAAAGGTCTGAACCAAAACCAGAGAGTCATTATGATGAAAGAAACTTACTTGCAAATAATACTTCCCCGGGATTTACTATGACAAGGTTTAATCTGCAGTGAACAAGCTATTGCTTTCCACATTTCTGGCTGGCACTTTTTAATGTCAAGAACAGGTATGTTGATAAATGGCATCTTTATGCTTCCTTTCTCCCACAGCTTCATGTCATTCATGGCTCCTTGATCTGACTGAGCATTGCAACTCCTGAAAAGTTCTGTTGGTCTGAAGAGAAAAAAGTCCAGAAGGAATCAAGAGGCAATTACTTTCTACAGAGAAACAATGTGTAAAATCTTGACATGCCAATGCATCAGGAAAATCTGATTTTTTTTTTAAGGAAAGTACATACAACCTATCAAAGATTGTCAGCTTTGAATATATGAAAATTCAATGTAGACATAGACACTAGCATTAAGACTCTGATTGCAATTTTTCTTTATAATATGGATTTTTGTGAGGCAGTTAAAAACTTTAAAACACTGTGGACAGGACTATCATCTCCAACTATACCATTTCTTTCATTTCACAAAATAAATATTAAAGTCCAAGTTTTAAAAATTGAGGTATTATTTATAAAAATAAAATTTACAGATTTTATGGTTAGTTTGATGTGATTTAACAAACATGTACCTTTACACAGGCATATCCAAATCAATAAAGAAGCATTTCCATCATGTCAGAAAGTTCCTTTGTGTCCCTGTCCAGTCAATGCCCTCCCTGCTGACTGCACCCCAGAGGCCACCACCATCTGTGCTTAGATCACCATCGATTAATTCTGCCCGTTGTAGAACTCCATATAAATGGAATCATACTATATGTATTCTTTTGGGTCTAGTGTCTTTAGCTAAATAATCTTCTTGAGATTTACTTATGTTGTTATACATATAAATTGTTCTTTTTATTGTTCAGTAGTATTCCATTAATAAATGTACTACAATTTGTTTATCTCAGTGGTTCCCAAACTTTTTGATCTCATGACTCATTTACATTCTTGAAATTATTAAGTTCTCAAAAAGTTTTTGTTTATGTGGGTTATATCCACCCCTACCCATCACACTGTAAATCAAAACTGAGAGATTTTTAAAGTACTTATTCATTTAAAATGATAATAAACCCATTACATGTTAAAGCAAAAATTAGTGAGAAGGGTAGATCCGTTTTATAGTTTTGAAAATCTATTTAATGTCTGGCTTTATAGAAGACAGCTGCATTTTCATATCTGCTCCTACATTCAATCTGTTGCTGTATCATGTCTTAAAGCAGCTGGAAAACTTCACTCTTCACTCTTTTAAGAATGTGAGTGAAATAGGCAAATAACATCTTAGTATTATTATAAAAATAGTTTTGATCTCAAGGGGTTTTGGGGACCGCAGACCACACTTTGAGAAATGCTGGTTTATTCATTCACTGTTTTATAGACATTAAGGTTGTTTCTAGTTTTCATGTCTCTTTCCCCTGGCTATGAATGGCATTTTTGGGTCATAACTTATTAAGAAACTGCCAAACTGTTTTCCAAAGTGGTCATACCATTTTACACTCTCACCAGCAATGTATGAAACTTCTAGTTGGTTTACATGCTTGTCAGTCTTCTAATTTTAACTATTTGGTATGAGGAGGCATCTCATTGGGGTTTTTATTTGCATTTTGCATAACTAATGGTAATACACTTTTTCATACACTAAGTGGCTCTTTTGATGTCTTCTTTGATGAAGTGTCCTTGAAAATTTTTTGCCCATTTTTTAATTGGGTTGTTTGACTTTTTATTATGAGGCTGTGGGAGTTATTTATATATTCTGGATACAGGACCTCTGTCAAATGCACGTGTGTGTGTGTGTACATGTGTAATATATTGAATATTTTTTCTCAGACTGTGGCTTATCTTTTCAAATTTTAAATGGTGTCTTTTGGTGAACAAAAATGTTTACTGTTGAACTCTAGTTCATTAATTTTTTTCTTTTATAATTAGTGTATTTTGTGTCCTGCCTACAAAATCTCTGGCTATATCAAGGCTATCAACATAGTCTCCTATTTTTTTTTTCTAGAAGCTTTTATTTTTAGCTTTTATGTTTAGTTCTACGACCCATCTTGAATTAATTTTTGTGGATGGTGTGAGATGGAGGTTAAGGTTTTATTTTTTTCATACAGATATTCAGTTGTTCCAGCATCATTTGTTGATAAGATGTTTCTTTTTGCACTGAATTGCCTTGCTGCCTTTGTTGAAAATCAATTTATATGTGTGGGTCTATTCTTGCCTATTTTCTCATTGATCTATTTGTCTAAACTTATGCCAATATTACATTGATTTAATTTCTTTTTAAAATTAAAAAAATTTTATTTATTTATTATTATATAATTTATTATTATTCTTTTTTGGCTGCACCACACGTCTTGTGGGATCTTAGGTTCCTTGACCAGGGACTGAACCTGGGCCCTCGGCAGTGAAAGCACAGAGTCCTAACCACTGGACCACCAGGGAATTGCTACATTGACTTAATTTCTATTGCTTTATAATAAGTCTTGAAATCATGTACTGTAAGTTCTCCAAATTTATTCCTTAAAAAAATTGTTTTAGTTCTTCTAGGTTATTTGTCTTTTCATATGAATTTTAGAATTAGTCTGGCACTTTCTATTTTAAAAAGCTGGTTGGGATTTTGATTGAGATTGCACGGAATCTAGAGATTGGTTTCAGGAGAATTAACATCTTAACAATATTGAGTCTTCTAATCCATGAACATGGTACTTCTCTCCATTTAACTTCTCTCTTCAAAGTTTTCTGGTTCCTAGTGTAGAGTTCTTGCACATCTTTTGTTAATCTCTAAGTATTTCATATTTTTGATGCAATTGTGTAAATTTTTTTTTATAAATTTCATTTTCTAATTGTTTGTTGCTAATATACAGAAATACAATTGGCTTTTGTATGTTAAAGTTGTACCCTGTGACTTTGTTAAATTCAAGGATTTAAGGGGAGCTTGTATGCAGATTGTTGGGGCATCTCCTTTTGTGGTTCCCTCCTTTCTGAGATTTTCCAATTTCATATCCAGCCACTCTGGCAGCCCCAAACTGTGATCTCTTAACTCCTCAGCCCAAGACTGCTGCTTTTTGCTTGAATTCTATATGCCATGCCAGGGGACTGAGAGTGCCCATGAAGAAAAAACTGGATAAATGTGGCCCCCACTCAGTGTGGCTTCTATCTTTCATGAGATGTACTTCCTCCTGCTTTTGGTCACTCTCAAATGGCTTCAAAACAATTATGTTTTTATATTTTGTGCAGAGCTCATAATTGGTACTGACAGGAGTGGCAGTCTGATACAAACTGCTCCACCATTACCAGAAGCTAGAACTATGTGCAAATTTAACTTGAAACATTTCATAGACTTCAAATTTGCTCAACCTCTAAGCCAGGTCCTTATTGGCTAACACTAGTTGTAAAGATACCTCAATTTTCTTACTCAAAATAATAATCTGAATACTTTTAAGAGGATCGGATGTGTGTTAGCTTGAGGTGAGTATCCTCTGAACTTCCTTCTGCCTCAACTGAATGATTCTCTTCCTTTTTGTGTTCTTGATCTCTGGGCTGCAGCTCATAAAACCAGCCAGTCCCCTTTTCTTTAGAAACTCTCCCTCTCTGGCTTCTCTGATATGGCATTCTCTATGCTTCTGGATGCCCTTTTTCTGTTTTCTTCATTGCTTCTTCAGCCATTAATTCAGTTCTTGGCCCTTATTTTTCATACCTTAACTGATATCTCAGGGAAACACCTATTCAAATTGCTTCTGTAAAGAAAGTTTTTGTATGAAATAGGGGACTCACTGAGTGGGAACTTCAACCAATCTGAAGGTCTTTCAAAACAAATTGTCCGGGCTTCCCTGGTGGCGCAGTGGTTGAGAGTCTGCCTGCCGTTGCAGGGGACATGGGTTCGTGCCCCAGTCCGGGAAGATCCCACATGCCGCCGAGCGACTGGGCCCATGAGCCATGGCCGCTGAGCCTGCGCGTCCTGAGCCTGTGCTCCGCAGCGGAAGAGGCCGCAACAGTGAAAGGCCCGCGTACCACAAAAACAAAAACAAAAAAACAAAAAAACCACAAATTGACCGTAAGAGGGCATTTGGATGAGCAAATTGCTCACAGTGTTTTATTCTGCAGTGAATTATTTCCACTGGTGGTGCAGCAGAAGGGAGAGGGGAAGAATGGTAGACTGAAGGCAGAGGAGACTCTTTGAGTTCTAGAAGTTTGAAGTATCTCGAGATTAGAAGGGACTTTGTTACAGTGCTTCCTTTCCCAGGGGTGATTTACAAGATAGAATATAGCATTTAAAGATGAAATGATAAAGGTATACTACTTCCTTTTAACTTAGCAGGAACAAAATCAGAGTAAAATGATCTTTTCACTTATTTAAAAACAAGGCAATTAATGATAAAATACTTCTATTCCACGTATAGTAATTTGCTCCTACCTGTTGTTAAAATTAGTACAGTAAGTAAGATTTCTACAGCCCAACTGGCAAGGTTCCCGAACATCTGCTAAACAGGTCAACATGGACACTTCCACTGGATTATATTCACAAAAGCGATCAAACTCTTGCCAACTCTGTGTATTGCCCCAGCTCATGCTATAAAGTTTAGTGCACAGTTCCCTGAAACAAAAGAACAAATGAAGAAACGTACAGATGAGCCAAATGAATAAATATTTGATTTGCATAAAACGTGAACTCCATGAACTGTACTTTAGAACATAAATGAAAAAAAAAGTACAAAAACCAAAAGGCTAAGATCTATCTTCTAGAATTTAGAGCCTGAAAAAGTCATCTTTTATATGAAAAAGTTAGCCTTATTATCCATCTCTTTCCTTTTTGCTATGGTTTCTAGAAAGCTCAGTGCTAAATTTAATGTTTAATTATAGTATTGTACATCCTTATTCTTGGCACAATTATTCCCCTTTATATTTCTGATCTCTCTTTCACCTTTACTTGAAGTAAGGTAAAGCATATGGTGTTGCCTCCACAAAGATATAGTCCACTATATTTATACTTCAATCACAGGAGGCAAAACTGTGACATGATCCTCAGACTCCTTTTTTTTTTTTTTTTTTGCGGTACGTGGGCCTCTCACTGTTGTGGCCTCTCCCGTTGCGGAGCACAGGCTCCGGACGCAGGCTCAGCGGACATGGCTCAGGGGCCCAGCCGCTCCGCGGCACGTGGGATCTTCCTGGACCGGGGCACGAACCCGCGTCCCCTGCACTGGCAGGCGGACTCTCAACCACTGCGCCACCAGGGAAGCCCCAGACTCCTTTTAAAAAGCATTATAGACTTAGGGTTCACTGGATTCTCCCTGAAAAAGTATCCCCAAGCCACTTATATTCCTTAAGATATACCAAGATAGCCTACATGTAAAGGCTTTATGAATTCCAAAGCTGCTATAAACTATTGTATATAGTAATATATACTATATATATATATATATACTATTGTAGTACGTATGCATTTTTATTTCAGTACTCGATGATTATAAAGCAACTTCAGTGCATATATAAAGCTAAAATAACATCAGTATCATTTCCAAAGTGCTTTCACACATCATATTCATTAGTTTAATTTTTAACATTTATAAATGTAATAAAAGTGTCAAAAAAAGTAACACATAATATAAAATTTTAATACTACCGGAATATGCAAAATCACAAGTAGAAATTCTCCACCCCTGTCACATTTTGACTCTCATAATTACCCCTATGAGGAGGGTATCTTTACTTTTATAAGTTTGCTCATTCACTCTACCAGCATTTATTGAGTGCCTGTTTTGTGTGAGGCCCTGTTGAAGGCACTGGAAATGCAGTGGTGAATAAAAGAGACAAAGTCCCTGCTCTCAATTGAGCTTACACATGATGGGGATGAGAAAGCTGATATCAAGATCCATTAGGTAGGGACTTCGCTGGAGGTGCAGTGGTTGAGAGTCTGCCTGCCAATGCAGGGGACACAGGTTTGAGCCCTGGTCCAGGAAGATCCCACACGCCGCGGTGCAACTAAGCCTGTACACCACAACTACTGAGCCTGTGCTCTAGAGCCCGTGAGCCACAACTACTGAGCCCACGTGCCACAACTACTGAGCCTCTGTGCCTAGAGCCTGTGCTCCACAACAAGAGAAGCCACAGCAATGAGAAACCCGCGCACCGCAACAAAGAGTAGCCCTGCTTGCCACAACTAGAGAAAGCCTGCACGCAGCAACTAAGACCCAACGCAGCCTTAAAAAAAAAAAAAAAAAAAAAAAAAAAATCCATTAGGTACCTTGATCTGGAAATCAGTCCTTTCTTTAGTCCTAACTTTCTGAATGACCTTGGACAGATTGTTTAACATCTCAGAGTTAGTTTTCTATATATATACAAGAATTATACAAATTGACATCAGTCATAAGATGATACCAGTCATCTTGTAAGGTTTCATGAGGATGAAACAAGATGAAAGTGAAAGCATTCAGTAAACCATAAAACCTTACATCAAGGTAAGAGGTGCCACATTTCTTACTGAAATTCTTCTGGGATGACACAGCCAGTCCTATCTCCAGTGACTACAGGGCATTAACTCTTCTGTAGACATTCAAAGAAGTACTCAGCATCCCTCCCATATGTACATTTATTAATTCCTATCAGCAATACAATTTCCTGAATTATAGGGCCAACTTAACTTCTCTTTTAGCCCTTCTGTTAATTTTCTTTGGATGTTTTCCAGATTTTTTCATATCTTTGATAAAGTCTGATGAGCTATTCTAGGCACAAGTTTTTGCTAAAGTCCATCCAATTTAGAAACCAGAGGAAAGATCGTTTCACTCCTCGTACGTCATATTCATTTCAGGATATTCTAGTAATATGTGGTAACTTTTCACCCAAAATATCTCTAATAAAGCAAACTTCCGTTTCACCTGTGTTAAACCTTTACCTTATCTCCATTTATTCTTATCTCTAGATTGTGTTTCCTCCAACCTACACAAATAGTATTGCCAATTTTTTATCCCTAGGTGTATCATCCAAATGAATGCCAATACACTGCTGTCTAACTTTGGATATAAGTGCCAGCCCAGGTTATTCACCAACACATGCAAAAAGTTGATTAAGTTCAAAGTTTCACAATTTAACAAAAAGAATATCCCTTAGATGTCTGGTCAAAACATCTCCTAAATTGTAAGCTTACTTGACGATAACCTCGAGGGTAGAATTCATATTGCATCATCTTTAAATATTTATTGCCCTGCCAATGCTAAACCTCCACACCGCAAAACACAGTGCTTTTAGCTCAATGTACAAAAACAATGTTCTATATATACATCATGCTCAATAAATATCTGCTGGATGAAAGAATGATTTTATATCTTCTAGACTCTTAAGACTACACAGTGCAAGAACATAGCACACATTTGCTAGACTTAAATTCATTAATTAAAATGCTATTTTCTACTGTTTTTAATAAAGGAAAATGAGGTACTGACCTACACGTTGAAGTGTTTGCTTTAGAACAACAGTGCAATTTAGCGCCATCAAGGCCTGTAGAGGGAGGAGGGTGTACAGTGACTCCAGGGTGAACAGATTGTGAGCTTTCAAGAAAACACTGCCAAAGTGGATCCTGAGGCAAAGGCTGGGTCTTACAACCCTCGATGAGGCCATCAACAATCTCCATTTCTGTTTTCTTAGACATCAGAATTCTCTTGCAGGCATTTTGGCAAGCATGATCTTCAGCTCTGTCACAGCAATATAAACCTACATTTTCAGAATATAAGTGGCTTAATTAGCTGGTTTTATGTCATGCATTGCTCAGACAGAAGGACCCAGTGGTGTACTGGAACCTGTCACTACTCTTGAGTCATGTCAATTTCTCCAGGATACTAAGCCTACCAAATTCTCTCTCCATTACTTTGCAATATAGCAAATAAGTGAAAAGCTAAAGGTAGACTAGGTATTTATTCCCAGATTCACCACTGTGCCCAATCATGGGATCTCCAGCACTATTTCTAGATAAATGAAAGGTCCTCTTACACCTAAGAGGTCCTTACATGCAAGGCATTTTATGTTCCTGGAAAGGGTATTGTAGATCAAACTGGAATTATTTCATGCTAGAAACAGCTACCTAAAAGGGATTATGTTCTTGACATAATGAGAAAGGTGACTAATTTTAATAGCAATAACCACAAATACTGTATTTCATTACATTCTGGGATATAAAGCTTTTACAAATCTGTGCAAATGAATTAATCTAAGTAGTAATTTAAATAATACAATTAAAAACTCTGACAAGATATCAGTTTGCTTCTGCCTTTACTTTTCTATAAAAAATCAGAAAGCAAGAGAACACTTTCAACCAGTCTATAGGATTCAGAGGGCTTCTTTGAAGTAGTTTTCTTAGGAGTTTGACTTCTTAAGAAGCTTATTCAGGCATATCTGTTATCTGTCTGTAGCTTTCTTTTCCGGATTTCCTATGTATTAGCACAGACATTTGAGATGGTTGTTCTACCCTTAAAACATTTTTCCGCCTTTTTTTTTTTTTTTTTTGAGCTGCTATCTATCAATGTTGCTTCAGCAGCACCTCTCTATAGCCTAAATGTCAGTGAAGACAGATCTGCCTTTAAAATGAATGAAGGTTATTATGGCAAATGCTTCACCCTCTGATTTTCATCACACAACCACACAAATGTCATAAGCCTTAGAGTTCTGCTTTAGATTCTGGCCAAACAAGGCACATAGCACTGCTTTTGAGTTTACAAAAACAAGTCGTTCAATATCCCAGTGTAAATCAAAACATTGGCATCTGGCTTCTGAGTCTTACAAGTCTCTTGCCAGTTTTGCTTAATTAGTCAGTTCTTAAAGTCTGATCATCTCTAAATGAACAAAGTGGATTATAGGCTTTCCAAAGCTGAGATTTTGAAGACCCCATAACATGCAAGTTCATTAGGAGGCCCTACTTTTTTAAAAGTATCAGGATCTCATTTATATTGATGTTTTTATTATAAAAGTATATATATAAAAGTATATCCATATAATGTGGAACAAATAGGTATATAACTAAAAATGTACCTTACTATACACATTTAGTTCTGAAACTTGCTTTTTTTTTGCTTATTACATCTTGGACTTCTGTAAACATACATCTTTTTTTTTTTTGTATTGAAGTATAGTTGATTTACAATATTGTGTTAGTTTCACATGCACAGCAAAGTAATTCGGTTATACATATATATGTTGGGGTTTTTTTATTCTTTTCCATATGTTGTTACAAGATATTCAATATAGCTCCCTGTGCTATACAGTAAATCTTTGTTGTTTACCTATTTTGTATATGGTAGTGTACATCTTAATCCATACTTCTAATTTATCCCTCACCCCACCCCCCTTCCCCCTTGGTAACCATAAGTTTGTTTTCCATGTCTGTGAGTCTATCTGTTTTGTAAAAAGTTCATTTGTATTATTTTTCAGATTCCACATATAAGTGATATCATTTAGTATTTGTCTTTGTCTGACTTACTTCACTTAGTATGATAATCTCCACTCCATCCATGTTACTGCAAATGGTATTATTTCATTCTTTTTTATGGCTGAGTAATATATTCCATTGTGTGTGTGTGTGAGTATGTGTGTGTGTGTGTGTATGTCACATCTTCTTTATCCATTCATCTGTTGATGAACACTTGGGTTGTTTCCATTCCTTGGCTACTTTTTTTTAAAATAAATCTTATTTAACTATTTTTGGCTGCATTTGGTCTTCGTTGCTGCGCATAGGCTTTCTCTAGTTGCGGCAAGCAGGGGCTACTCTTCGTTGCGGTACACGGACTTCTCAATGTGGTGGCTTCTCTTGTTGTTGAGCACGGGCTCTAGGTGTGTGGGCTTCAGTAGTTGTGCCACGAGGGCTTCAGCAGTTGTGGCTCGTGGGCTCTAGAGCACAGGCTCAGTAGTTGTGGCACATGGGCTTAGTTGCTCTGCAGCACGTGGGATCTTCCCGGACAAGGGCTCGAACCTGTGTCCCCTGCATTGTCAGGCGGATTCTTAACCACTGTGCCACCAGGGAAGCCCCATGCCTTGGTTATTGTAAACAGTGCTGCTATGAACATTGGGGTGCATGTATCTTTTTAAATTAGTTTTCATCTTTTCCAGAAATATACCCAAGAGTGGGATTGATGGATCATATGGTAACTTTATTTGTAGTTTTTTAAGGAACCTCCATACTGTTCTCCATAGTGGCTGTACCAATTTACATTCCCGCCAACAGTGTCAGTGGGCTCCCTTTTCTCCACACCCTCTTCAGCATTTATTTGTAGACTTTTTGATGACAGCCATTCTGACTAGTGTGAGGTGTAGTTCTTTTCCTTCTCTCATTGTAGTTTTCTTTTTTTATTTTTAAAATTTATTTTTGAATTTTATTTCTTTATACAGCAGGTTCTTACTAGTTATCCATTTTATACATAATAGTGTATGTATGTCAATCCCAATCTCCTAATTCATCACACTATCCCCCATCCCCCGCTATTTTCCCCCCTTGGTGTCCATACATTTGTTCTCTACATCTGTGTCTCTATTTCTGCCCTGCAAACCAGTTCTTCTGTACCATTTTGCTAGGTTCCACATACATGTGTTAATATACGATATTTGTTTTTCTCTTTCTGACTTACTTCACTCAGTATGACAGTCTCTAGATCCCTCCATGTCTCTACAAATGACCCAATTTCATTCCTTTTTACGGCTGAGTAATATTCCATTGTATATATGTACCACATCTTCTTTATCCATTCGTCTGTCGATGGGCATTTAGGTTGCTTCCATGACCTTGTTATTGTAAATAGTGCTGCAATGAACATTGGGGTGCATGTGTCTTTTTGAATTAAGGTTTTCTCTGGGTATATGACCAGTAGTGCGATTGCTGGGTCATATGGTAATTCTATTTTTAGTTTTTTAAGGAACCTCCATACTGTTCTCCATAGTGGCTGTATCAACTTACATTCCCACCAACAGTGCAAGAGGGTTCCCTTTTCTCCACACCCTCTCCAGCATTTGTTGTTTGTAGATTTTCTGATGATGCCCATTCTAACCAGTGTGAGGTGATACCTCATTATAGTTTTGATTTGCATTTCTCTAATAATTAGTGATGTTGAGCAGCTTTTTTTTCTTTTTTTTTTTTTCCGGTATGTGGGCCTCTCACTGTTGTGGCCTCTCTCGTTGCGGAGCACAGGCTCCGGACGCGCAGGCTCAGCAGCCATGGCTCACGGGCCCAGCCGCTCTGCGGCATGTGGAATCCTCCCAGACTGGGGCATGAATCCGTGTCCCCTGCATCGGCAGGCGGACTCTCAACCACTGCGCCACCAGGGAAGCCCCTGAGCAGCTTTTCATGTGCTTCCTTGCCATCTTTATGTCTTCTTTGGAGAAATGTCTATTTAGGTTTTTAGCCCATTTTTGGATTGAGTTTTTTTTTAATATTGAGCTGCATGAGCTGTTTATATATTTTGGAGATTAATCCTTTGTCCGTTGATTTGTTTGCAAATATTTTCTCCCATTCTGAGAGTTTTTTGATCTTGTTTGTAGTTTCCTTTGTGCAAAAGCTTCATTAGATCCCATTTGTTTATTTTTGCTTTTATTTCCATTACTCTAGGAGGTGGATCAAAAAAGATCTTCCTGTGATTTATGTAAGAGTGTTCTTCCTATGTTTTCCTCTAAGAGTTTTAGAGTGCCCAGTCTTACATTTAGGTCTCTAATCCATTTTGAGTTTATTTTTGTGTATGGTGTTAGGAAGTGTTCTAATTTCATTCTTTCACATGTAGCTGTCCAGTTTTCCCAGCACCACTTATTGAAGAGACTGTCTTTTCTCCATTGTATATCCTTGCCTCCTTTGTCATAGATTAGTTGACCACAGGTGCATGGGTTTATCTCTGGGCTTTCTATTCTGTTCCATTGATCTATATTTCTGTTTTTGTCCCAGTACCATATTGTCTTGATTACTGTAGCTATGTAGTATAGTCTGAAGTCAGGGAGCCTGATTCCTCCAGATCCGTTTTCTTCCCTCAGTACTACTTTGGCTATTTGGGGTCTTTTGTGTCTCCATACAAATTTTAAGATTTTTTGTTCTAGTTCTGTAAAAAATGCCATTGGTAATTTGATAGGGATTGCACTGAATCTGTAGATTGCTTTGGGTAGTATAGTCATGTTCACAATATTGATTCTTCCGATCCAAGAACATGGTATATCTATCCATCTGTTGGTATCATCTTTAATTTCTTTCATCAGTGTCTTACAGTTTTCTGCATACAGGTCTTTTGTCTCCCTAGGTAGGTTTATTCCTAGGTATTTTATTCCTTTTGTTGCAATGGTAAATGGGAATGTTTTCTTAATTTCTCTTTCAGATTTTTCATCATTAGTGTACAGGAATGCAAGAGATTTCTGTGCATTTTTTCTTTTTTCTGAATTTTTGAGTTTTTTAAAATATATATCAGGTTCTTATTAGTTATGTGCATTAATTTTGTATCCTGAAACTTTACCAAATTCATTGATTAGCTCTAGTAGTTTTCTGGTGGCATCTTTAGGATTCTCTGTGTATAGTATCATGTCATCTGCAAACAGTGACAGCTTTACTTCTTCTTTTCCAATTGGTATTCTTTTATTTCTTCTTCTTCTCTGATTGCCGTGGCTAGGACTTCCAAAACTATGTTTAATAAAAGTGGCGAGAGTGGACATCCTTGTCTTCTTCCTGACGTTAGAGGAAATGTTTTCAGTTTTTCAACACTGAGAATGATGTTTGCTGTGGGTTTGTCATATATGGCCTTTATTTTGTTGATGTAGGTTCCCTCTATGCCCACTTGCTGGAGAGTTTTTATCATAAATGGGTGTTGAATTTTGTCAAAAGCTTTTTTCTGCATCTATTGAGATGATCATATGGTTTTTATTCTTCAGTTTGTTAATATGGTTATCACATTGATTGATGTGCATATATTGAAGAATCCTTGCATACCTGGGATAAATCCCACTTGATCATGGTGTATGACCCCTTTAATGTGTTGTTGGATTCTGTTTGCTAGTATTTTGTTGAGGATTTTTGCATCTATATTCATCAGTGATATTGGTCTATAATTTTCTTTTTTTGTAGTATCTTAGTCTGGTTTTGGTATCAGGGTGATGGTGGCCTCATAGAATGAGTTTGGGAGTGTTCCTTGCTCTGCAATTTTTTGGAAGAGTTTGAGAAGGATGGGTGTTAGCTCTTCTCTAAATGTTTGATAGAATTCACCTGTGAAGCCATCTGGTCCTGGACTTTCGTTTGTTGGAAGATTTTTAATCACAGTTTCAATTTCAGTGCTTGTGATTGGTCTGTTCATATTTTCTATTTTTTCCTGATTCAGTCTTGGCAAGTTGTGCATTTCTAAGAATTTGTCCAATTCTTCCAGGTTGTCCATTTTATTGGCATAGAGTTGGTTGTAGTAGTCTCTTAGGAGGTTTTGTATTTCTGTGGTGTCTGTTGTAACTTCTTTTTCATTTCCAATTTTATTGATTTGAGTCCTCTCCCTCTTTTTCTTGATGAGTCTGGCTAATGGTTTATCAATTTTGTTTATCTTCTCTAAGAACCAGCTTTTAGTTTTATTGATCTTTGCTATTGTTTTGTTTCTATTTATTTCTGCTCTGATTTTATGATTTCTTTCCTTCTACTAACTTTCGGTTTTGTTTGTTCTTCTTTCTCTAGTTCCTTTAGGTGTAAGGTTAGATTGTTTATTTGAGATTTTTCTTGTTTATTGAGGTAGGCTTGTATTGCTATAAACTTCCTTCTTAAAACTGCTTTTGCTGCATCCCATAAGTTTTGGATTGTCGTGTTTTCACTGTCATTTGTTTCTAGGGGTTTTTTTAATGATTTTTTTAAAATTAATTAATTTTATTTTTGGCTGCACTGGGTCTTTGTTGCTGCACCCGGGCTTTTCTCTAGTTGAGGTGAGCGGGGGCTACTATTTGCTGTGGTGCACTGGCTTCTCATTGCGGTGGCTTCTCTTGTTGCAGAGCACGGGCTCTAAAGCGCAGGCTCAGTACTTGTGGCACACGGACTTGGTTGTTCCATGACATGTGGGATCTTCCCAGACTAGGGCTTGAACCCGTTTCCCCTGCATTGGCAGGCGGATTCTTAACCACTGTGCCACGAGGGAAGCCCTCTAGGTATTTTTTGATTTCCTCTTTTGATTTCTTCAGTGATCTCTTGATTATTTAGTAACGTATTGTTTAGCCTCCACGTGTTTGTGTTTTTTACGTTTTTTTCCCTGTAATTGATTTCTAATCTCATAGCATTGTGGTCAGAAAAGATGCTTGATACAATTTCAATTTTCTTAAATTTACTGAGGCTTGATTTGTGAACCAAGATGTGATCTATTCAGGAGAATGTTCCATGCGCACTTGAGAAGAAAGTGTAATCTGCTGTTTTCGGATGGAATGTCCTATAAATATCAATTAAATCTATCTGGTCTATTGTGTCAGTTAAAGCTTGTGTTTCCTTATTAATTTTCTGTTTGGATGGTCTGTCCATTGGTGTAGGTGAGGTGTTAAAGTCCCCCACTATTACTGTGTTACTGTCAATTTCCTCTTTTATAGCTGTTAGCAGTTGCCTTATGTATTGAGGTGCTCCTATGGTGCACCATATATATTTACAATATTATATATAATTGTTATATCTTCTTCTTGGATTGATCCCTTGATCATTATGTAGTGTCCTTCCTAGTAACATTGTCTCTTGTAACATTCTTTATTTTAAGTCTATTTTATCTGATATGAGTATTGCTATTCCAGCTTTCTTTTGATTTCCATTTGCATGGAGTATCTTTTTCCATCCCCTCACTTTCAGTCTATATGTGTCCCTAGGTCTGAAGTGGGTCTCTTGTAGACAGCATATATATGGGTCTTGTTTTTGTATCCATTCAGCAAGCCTGTGTCTTTTGGTTGGAGCATTTTATCCATTCATGTTTAAGGTAATTATCGATATGTATGTTCCTATGACCATTTTCTCAACTGTTATGAGTTTGTTTTTGTTGGTCGTTTTCTTCTCTTGTGTTTCCCACTTAGAGAAGTTCCTTTTGCATTTGTTGTAGACATGGTTTGGTGGTGCTGAATTCTCTTACTTTTTGCTTGTCTGTTAAGCTTTTGATTTCTCCATCGAATCTGAATGAGATCTGTGCTGGGTAGAATAATCTTGGTTGTCGGTTCTTCCCTTTCATCACTTTAAGTATATCATGCCACTCCCTTCTGGCTAGTAGAGTTTCTGCTGAGAAATCAGCTGTTAACCTTATGGGAGTTCCCTTGTATGTTATTTGTCGTTTTTCCCTTGCTGCTTTCAACAATTTTTCTTTGTCTTTAATTTTTGCCAATTTGATTACTATGTGTCTCGGCGTGTTTCTCCTTGGGTTTATCCTGTATGAGACTCTCTGCACTTACTGGACTTGGGTGGCTATTTCCTTTCCCATGTTAGGGAAGTTTTCGACTATAATCTCTTCAAATATTTTCTTGGGTCCTTTCTCTCTCTCTTCTCCTTCTGGGACCCCTATAATGCAAATGTTGTTGCGTTTAATGTTGTCCCAGAGGTCTCTTAGGCTGTCTTCATTTCTTTTCATTCTTTTTTCTTTATTCTGTTCTGCAGCAGTGAATTCCACCATTCTGTCTTCCAAGTCACTTATCTGTTCTTCTGCCTCAGTTATTCTGCTATTGATTCCTTTTAGTGTATTTTTCATTTCAGTTATTGTGTTGTTCATCTCTGTTTGTTTGTTCTTTAATTCTTCTGGTATTTGTTAAACATTTCTTGCATCTTCTCGATCTTTGCCTCCATTCTTTTTCCGAGGTCCTGGATCATCTTCAATATCATTATTCTGAATTCTTTTTCTGGAAGGTTGCCTATCTCCACTTCATTTACTTGTTTTTCTGGGGTTTTATCTTGTTCCTTCAGCTGGTACATAGCCCTCTGCCTTTTCATCTTGCCTATATTACTGTGAATGTGGCTTTTGTTCCATAGGCTGCAGGATTGTAGTTCTTCTTGCTTCTGCTGTCTGCCCTCTCACTCATTGTAGTTTTGATTTGCATTTCTCTAACAATTAGCAATATTGAGCATCTTTTCATGTGCCTGCTGGTCATCTGTATGTCTTCTTTGGAGAAATGTCTATTTAGGTCTTCTGTCCATTTTTTGATTGGGTTGTTTACTTTTTTGATATTGAGTTGTATAAGCTGTTTGTATATTTTGGAAATTAAGTCCTTGTTGGTCGTGTTGTTTATAAATATTTTCTCCCAGTCCACAGGTTGTCTTTTCATTTTGTTTATGGTTTCCTTTGCTGTGCAAAAGCTTATAAGCTTGAGTAGGTCTCATTTGTTTGTTTTGCTTCTATTTCTTTTGCCTTGGGAGACTGATCTAAGAAAATATTGCTAAAATTTATGTCAGAGAAGGTTTCTCCTATGTTCTCTTCTAGGAGTTTTATGGTATCATGTCATATAATTAAGTCTTTAAGCCATTTTGAGTTTATTTTTGTGTATTGTGTGAGGGAGTGTTCTAACTTCACTGATTTACATAATACATCTTCCAGTATGTTGACTGTATAATGTAGTTATTCTACAGATATATAATTTATTTAATCAACTTTAATCAATATCCTATTGGTGGATGTTTAGGTCATTTTAAATTTTTCTCTATACCAGCAATGTTGTAGTAAACATCCTTTATATGTATAGATGTATTTTTGAAAATTTGTGAGTTTTTGTGAAGGATAATTTCTGAGAAATAGAATTGCTAGATTAAAAGGTATGATTATTTGAAAGTCTCATGGGCATAACCCAATTTTCCCTCTTAAAGTATCCATACCAGTGAATTTTCCCACTTCAGAATAGAGAGTGCCTGTTTCTTCATACCCTTGACAGCCCTGTCTTTCTCGGCATCTTTTAGCTGTGATGATAATGTCCAGTCTGCCAAATCTAAAGACCAAAGGAAGCCTGGTATTTCCCAAATGACCCAGACTGTAGATATCTTCAAGAATTTACTTCGTTTTTTTTACAAATTATTTTACCAAAGATTGAAATGAGAGGAATATGTGGCTTTTACTTACTATCTGTTGGGTTCCTCATTGGATAAGATTGGGTATAATTGTTTACACAGTGTATTAATTGTGGACTAATAGAGGCACAATAATTTTCCACTGCTTTGATCTGAGAAGGACCAGGAGAAGAGTCTGTTCGAAAAATGGCTTGACAGTATTCTCGGCAGTTTGTGTGATGGCCTGCATAACTGCAACAAACTGAGCCCACTAGGGGAAAAAAAAAGATTACATTGAAATGAAATCAGCTATTTGCTAACATTAAATCATCATAATAATGATGGAACAATATGTGTCTTTTTGAATTTCAGAAATAAAACCATGCCATAGAAGACACGTAGTTAAAGTCAGCACTACTATAAGCATGGCCATGGGGACATTCAGGTGCTCACTGGTCTGAGAAAGTCATTATTTGTCAACTTATAGTCTATAATGCGGTGGTTCTCAGCAGGAGCAGTACCAGCCCCTGGGAGAATTTGGATGCATGTGGAAGTGTTTCTGGTTTTCATGATGACTTAAGGATGACTGCTGGCATTTAGCACATGGGGGTCAGGGCTGTGCAACGTACAGGAAAGTCTCATATAATCGAAACTGTCTCCCAAAATGCTAATAGCACCCATGTTGAGAACCACTGGAACAGCTTCCTTCCACGTTGGATCTGTGGAGATTCATAAACAAAGCAAACCAAAGCAAACCAAATCAAACATATCAAAATAAAACAAAACCCCAAATACCTCACATTTATAAAATAGGACCAGTAAAAACCAAGAGATATCAGGACCACTTCATAAATTTGCAAATTATATAACTGTCCATCTTGAAACAAAATCCCTAAAGTTCTATACTGTTTGAAAATCTCCAAGACTATGCCTAAATTGAAAGTGCTCACCTCAAAACTGATATGACTTGCTTCAACACTGAAAAGTAAAACCCACATTTGGAATAAACGATTCTGGACGTATGTATTTTTAAAAATCAAGGTGGACTATTTAAGGTATCTGGGAAGAGCAGGATGAGTGGCTGGGGGTGCAGATGTGGGATTTATAATGAAGAACAAGAGGTCCTCATAGGAGAGGCTAAGGGGTCTGTGGGAGGCTGAAGGGAGCCAAAAGGGTAGAGGTATGGCTGGAAAAGGTTAAGAAAATGGCAGGTAGGAAACCTCTGATAATAATTAGGGATGGTTATAGAGGAACCAGAATCAGGTTTCTGGTGGATTCCACAGACCAAGGAATGAGCAGGGAACTCAGGCGACTTCCAGAAATAATGATAATGATAAAATCATATACAAATGAACTAAAGTAGGACTACACTGATAGTAAGACAAGCCTCTTTCCTGGACAAGGAAACTGTTTCATACCTATTGTGCCAGCTAAGTTTCTGATTTGAAATTACTAACAAACTTACATTGTTCAATGCTGAATTGTTCATTTTAATCACAAAGAACAATCATTAATGGCTACATTTATCATTGTCAACCTCAATGAAGCTAAAACTGGGGGCAGGGGTGAGGGATGCTGAGGACAGAGGAGACAAGTGAGAATAGGACAAAGATGCCTGTCTTCTGATGCCCCAATTAGGCTGGCTTCCTCAGTGTGGGAGGATATAGGGTTATGTGCTAAAGGCTATCTGGAAAATCTTGAACTAAACCCCAGTTAGAAAGAGTAGAAGATAAAGTACAGACAGCTAATGTTTCTTATACTTTAATACACCCCACTGCCAAGCTCACCTAACAACTCTTTACTCCTCACATGTGTTTCCCCATCTCCAACTGCTCTCGCTGTTCCCTTCAGCTGGAATTCCCTTCCTCCAATCTCTACTGCTCACATCATGTCCATCCTTCAAGGCCCAGTTCAGCTACCAACTCCATGAAGTCACCTCTAAGCGCCCCTGCAAGATGTGATCCCTCCTTCCTCTGAACTCCCGCGGCACCTTATCAGTAACTCTATCCCATACCCACCATGTCCCAGAGTTCTTTGTGTACAGGTTGTGTCTCCCACAGGTGTGCATCTGCCCTGCACAGAGCAAGTAGTCAGTGAATATCTGCTGAATGAACTGAGAGGCAGCCCTCAGCTAGTGCTGCAATTATATTACGTTATATTACGTGGGAGTGCTCAACTTCCTGTTTATCCAAGTGGGGCATGATCTTCCTCTAAAACACCCAGCACTGACATCTGCTTTGTAAATCTGTAATTAGGACATGGGAATTGTTAGAATTCATGAATGGCCCAAACACTCCAGAGGAAAGAGCCTATCAGAATCCTGCTGTACACATTCCTTCAGACGGTTTAGTAACAGCCTAAGTTATAATGTCAGAGTTTTGGCAATATTTATAACAGCTAAATCATATTCTGTAAACCATGTTTTTCTCTTTGGATTGCTTGTATAACCATCAACAATATACTTACTTTCATTTCTGCTAATGCAACTGAAAAGAGCATTCTGTAAATTAAAGGAAAAAAAAACAGAAATTAACAACCACATAGAATTTCTAATTTTATTCCACTTTTATAGTTATATGGAAATCAGGATATCAAACTATTTAATCCTTCTCTAAATCCAAGATTAAAAACAAAGAAACTATGATATAGCATTCTGGTGAAAAGAGAAACCATCTTCTAATACATTTTGGGGATCAAGATTATCACCCAAGCCATAAGCTGACCACATTATAGCAAACCAAGTTTATGTAAAGCTGTACCAATGTGTGTATGTGGGGAAAGTACAATGTAGTAATCTCAATTGTTTCTTGTAGAACATAAAAAAGCTTTCAGAAAATAATATAATAAAGGTTATTTAGGGAAATACATATTTCATATAACCACTGCATTTTAGAGTTGAAAGGACCTTGGAGATCACCACTAATTGTTCTCAAACCTGGCCATGCACTAGAACACCTGGGCTTCCTAGGCCTTACCCTAGACTACAGAATTGGAATTTGGGAATGAAGCACAGAAATCTAAATTTAAAACAAGGCCTCAAAGATGATTCTTATGCAGCCATCCTGGGGCCAGAGTTGGGGAATCTCTCTACCATATTACAGATAAAGAAACCATTTCCTTAGCAGGGGAGAGACTGCCCCAGGTCACAGAGCAAGTCAAAAGTAGAATCTGAGACTAGAATTAATGTTTTTAGATCTCTTAGATCACTGTTCGGAAAATATCACACTGTGTTAAAGTCATTGTAAGGAAAATAAACAAAACAAGACAAACAAAAACTTCCTTGTACAATGCTATTTGGATAATCAGGGCTTGTAGACTATGATTAATATCACACTTGGAAGAGAATAAATTCTTAAAAGAATATGGGCATAAATAAAAGGTAGATGGAAAACAAGTACACCCTTATTAATGAATAGAGATGATTTTGGCTTTTATTTGCAACTAACTTCCAAGCTGGCTACGTGATCTAGACTTATTAAAGGATCAGCTTTATTGACACTTAAAACCTAGCTTCAAGGATCCATCTATGTAGTTGTATAAAGCTGTACTACATTTTCTCTACTAAATAATATTCTACTGTAGGAATAAACCACACTTGATTTATCCAAAGCAAAACAAAATACCCAGGACCCATAGATAAGGGCTAATGAATTCACCCAGTATGAATTCTTTCTGTTAGAGATCTCATCAAATAATATAAAATAGTGAAAAGTAAATATTCTTGGTATTCTTTAATAGTAGTCTTTTTTATATTTCTCTTCATCCATGTTTCTTTGTTTTAGTTTGACTTTTCAGCTACCCATTATAGGTAGCCCTCTATTTTGGTTCAATGGTTTCAGGAACACTTTCAATAAAATGATCTAAATCAATATTAAAAAGTCATCTGCTACCATGACTTCCTTGGTGGTCCAATGGTTAAGACTCCAAGCTCCCAATGCAGGGGGTCCGGGCTCGATCACTGGTCAGGGAACTAGATCCCGCATGACGCAACTAAAAGAGCCCTCATGCTGCAAGCAACTGAAGATCCCACACGTGGCAACTAAGACCTGGTGCAGCCAAAAAAAAAAAAAAGTCATCTGCTACCAACTTTCCAGCCCCTCTTAACTGGGTGAATAAAAATCTCATTGCCCTTCTCTTTTCTTTTTTTTGTTTGCTTTGCTTTTTTTGGCTGAGCTGAGAGGCTTGTGGGATTCTAGTTTCCTGGTGGAACCAGGGCCCTCAGCAGTGAAAGCACCGAGTCTTAACCACTGGACCACCAGGGAATTCCCTGCCATTCTCTTTCTAATATGCTGGTTGTTCCTCTTGTTCCTCTTGTTCCTCTTGGTTCCTCTTGGTTTTGGCTTTTTTGGCCTTGTTCCTAAAGAAGTATGTTTATTATCTTGGTGGCCGTCCTGGGTTACATGGCCTGATTTCCATTTTTGTTATTCTTCCAGTTACTCTTAAAGTCTCTAGAGCTGTGGTTTTCAAGTGGAGGTAATCTTGCTTCCCAGGGGGCATATGGCAATGTCTGGAGACATTCTTGGTTGTCATAACACGGGGGGGTTGGGGTGTTCTACTGAACTGACATCTAGTAGGTAGAGGAGTCTACAGATGCTGTTAAACATCCTACAATGCATAAGACAGCTCCCCTACAACAAAGGATTATCCAGCCACAAATGTCAATAGTGTCAAGGTTGAGAAATTCTGCTCTAGAAACTTACAAATTTGTTCAAGCTTGATTTTTTTTTTAATTTGATCTTAAAAATAAAAGAAATATCACTCTGGGTCAGCCTTGTGGATCACTTAGCTTCAGAGAGAGGTACTAAAGGACACAAAATCTGAAAAATGTCGGAGATCAGCTAATCCAACTCGTTTGACAGAAGCCAGAGTCTGAGGCCTAGAAAGGAGAACTAGTTATGGACCCTAGCTTTCACCCACAAATGGGTTGGCAAACTATGGCACCCAGGCCAAATCTTGCCCGCTGCATGTTTTTGTAAGTAAAGTTTTATTGGAACACAGTCACACCCATTCATTTACATATTGTATATGGTTACCTCACACTATAATAGGAGAGTTGAGTGGACAGTAAGCCTAAACTGGCTGGTAAGCCTAAAATATTTGCTTTCTGACCCTTCACAGAAAAAGTTTGCTAACCGCTGATATAGAAGGGCTCAGCTGTCTCTCTTGATGTCACATCCAGAGCTCAGAGATGTTCTCTAAGCATTTCTCGTTTCCCTTAATGTTCACTGATAGACCTTGCATGCATAGCGTTACTCTAACTTGTTGAACTAAAAACTTTTATATTTCCACGTGGCAGCACCTCTAGTGTTAACACCATTTTTACATCTCTTTCTTTATCTTTACCAGTTTTAAGGTTTCAAACTATGGTCCTTATAGGGAATAGACTGGCGGTTGCCAAGGGGGAGGTGGGTGGGAGAGCGTTGGATTGGGAGTTTGGGGTTGCATGGTATATATACCATGCAAACTGGTATATACAGAATTGATAAACAACAAGGTTCTATTGTATAGCACACGGAACTATATTCAATATCCTGTGATAAACCATAATGGAAAAGAATGTATATATATGTATAACTGAGTCACTTTGCTGTACAGCAGTAACACAACATTGTAATTCAACTATACTTCAGTAAAAAATGAAATTAAATTTAAAAAAGAATGGTCCTTCACTCAAGTATACTGGTATTTGATGAATTCATCAATTCTCTGTTGCTTACTTTACATGCATCATGATTTTATCATATCCCCCTCTTTGATAAAAGACTCTTAACCTTAGGTAACTCTACCTAAGGTATAAACTATAGGTAACTCTACCTTTTCACTGCTAAAACTACTGCTGACTAGTTTGACAGGGCTTAAGACACACATGAGTTACAGCCCTGGCTGACAGTTTCTTCATTTCTTAAGATGGTCCATCAGGGTCTTAGCTAGTCAATTCTTAAGTCTTTCAAATGTCTGATCGCCATCTAGTGGCAAAAGTAGGCAGTAACTGAGGGTTTATACTCAGTTGGGTTTATACCAAGCCTCTTTTTTTTTTTCCTGTGGCGGAGCACAGGCTCGGGACGCGCAGGCTCAGCGGCCATGGCTCACGGGCCCAGCCGCTCCGCGGCATGTGGGATCTTCCCGGACCGGGGCACGAACCCGTGTCCCCTGCATCTGCAGGTGGACTCTCAACCACTGCGCCACCAGGGAAGCCCCCAAGCCTCTTTTGATCTTCTGCCACCAATATTAATACTCAATGTGACTCCATATAGCAGCTCCCTCACCCCACTCATCTTACTCTATAAATCAAAATTACAGTGTAACTGAGGTTAGGATCTACAAAAACCTCAGAGACCCAAAGAACATGTCAGTATGTAAGCGTTGACAGCAAGAGACCTTCAAGTCCCAAACCCTTCACTATACAGCTGGATAGAGATGTACACAGTAAGCAAAGGGCAAAGGCGGGTCTAGAACCCAGATTGCTCTGCCAGTGCTCTCCCATGACACTATCCTGTGAGAAGACTTTGGATTATTATTCTGAATGCAGCCAATGCAAGGTTGAATTTATGTCCATAGAGTAACCTATTTTAAGTCTATTTTTTAAATCAACATCTTAAATTGTGAAAAAAATCATTTTCTTGAAGTATTATTATTTCCCTTAAAAAAATTTGATCATGAAATCTCTCCTCAGGCAGCTGCTTTCATTAGCCAGTTCCCTGCCCTACCTAAAATGGTTTTTGAGAACTGCAATAAGCCCTCCCACCTGTGGGCACACCTAGCAGAAAAACTAAGATACAGAGTGAAATCAAAGTCAAGGGAACCCTATGTGATCCTTTATGCCACACTGACCTTCCTTCTGGGGGGAAGAGCCATTGGGGTCCATCTGCGAGGTAGACTCTGCGGCTCTAACCTCTTGCTCAGAACTTGGCTCTGCAGATTTATTTTCTGACCTGGCCACTCACTTTTCTACTTCAGTGACCCCTTCTGGCATTTCTCCATTTGTCCACTTGTCTCAATACTTTCTCTGTCCACTGCCCTTCTACTACTACTGGTCCCTCCAGCTTCCCTTTCTCACCAATGATGAGGATGACGAAAATGAAACAAACATTTCACATGAATCTTATTAAAAACAAACAAAACCAGGTTTGAATCTTGGATATTTTAGTCACTTCTGGACAAAGACCCAAAAGAGTACATTCTATGAACTGTTATTAATGTTTCCTATTCCCAAGGCTACTAGTTAAAAGGGGCTGCTTTGTTCCTAAGGTCTCAATAAATAAAATCTGTTTGCTTTTCACAGATGAACAGAGAGTTCTCCCAGTTTGAAGTTTTGCGTGAAGAATCTAGCTTATTAAGTGCTAAGTTGGGGCTTCCCTGGTGGCGCAGTGGTTGAGAGTCCGCCTGCCGATGCAGGGTACATGGGTCCATGCCCCAGTCTGGGAAGATCCCACGTGCCGCGGAGCAGCTGGGCCCATGAGCCATGGCCTCTGGGCCTGCGTGTCCGGAGCCTGTGCTCCGCAATGGGAGAGGCCACAACAGTGAGAGGCCCACGTACTGCAAAAAAAAAAAAAAAAAAAAAATGCTAAGTTGGAGAGATTAAATAATTGACCTTTTTTTTTTCTTTTTTTGGCCACGCCGTGCAGCTTGCAGGATCTTAGTTAGTTCCCCGACCAGGGATGGAACCCAGGTCATGGCAGTGAAAGCACCGAGTCCTAACCACTGGACCGCCAGGGAATTCCCCAATAACTGACCTTTAAAAACATGTTTTTTAAACCTCCACAAGGTATTTTCTCCTTGTTGTGGACACCATGGCTTTTTAGTAAAAAAAATCTAAGTGACTAGAATATGTAAAGGAGTTTAATAGGACATGGATATCACTAAACAAATGACTCTTCAGCCTCCCAAATAATAAATGTCATTTCAATAGTGGGATAAAAATGAAACCCAAAACTGAGATAAGATTAATAGGTCCAGACTGCTCAGAGAAGTTTGCTCATTATCACCCAGAGCATCCAACCAGCTGGAAGCAAATTCACTGGCAAGTAATACCTGCAGAGTAACATAAGGTCTAGAACACAGCTTACACAGAGTATGTGTTTGTGGCAAATTGACTGCGGCAAATGGCCCCAATTTTTTACATTTCCCTGTATCTATTTCTCTCACACTAACTCTGGACTTAGTCATGTGATTTGCTTTAGTTAAGTGGACAGTAGCAAGCATGAGGTAAGTAGAGACCTGCACATATACTTGCATGTTTCCACTTCTTTTCTTGAGCCCCTGCCACCACCATGGGAACCTGCCTGAGCTAGCCTGCTAGAAGGCTGGGAGAGACACATAGAGGAGAGCTGAGCTGACTTAGCCAAGGGCATCCTAAACCAGCCAGATCCTGGCTGACTTGCCAGCTGACTGCAGATGCACAAGTAAGCCCAGCCAGAAGCAGCTAGGCCTGCTAAATGCATGAGAAATAATAAATTATTACTAAATAATAATAATTCTAGGCTATGGAGTTTTGGGATGGTTTGCTACACAACATTGTGAATACAGATACAGTATTCAGTGCTTTCTCTGTTCATTCAAAGAATGCCTGATTCATAGACATTTACACAGGGTTTTCACATAAAACTGCTATTTACTCTGAAACAAAGAACCTTATGTACTGTCCAGAGTGGGAAAACTTTCTATTAAAAAATTCTATCTATAAAAATATTAACTGTAGCACCTATTTACAGGCAACAAATTTTTGTTCATCTTTTAAGTCTTACCTGCTCTGTGACGACTTCCCCATTACCCTGGGAAGGGTTTTTTCCTCCAGGCTTCAACGTGTCTTGCACAGACTTCTAGCAACGTACTTGTCTCACTGTATTGTAATGGACTATTTGAATTTCTCTCTTCCCATGGACTAGGCTATGAACTTCTTACAGACAGTGGCTAAATCCTTCCATCTTTGTACTCTGAGAACAGTGCCTGATACATATTAAGTGTATCAACTCAATGAATGTTGAAGGAATGAATGAATGACATGCATGCAAAGACAATTGAGACAATGGACTCTGTCCTAGGAACTCAAGACTTTAGCATTAAAAAGTGACTTGAAAACAAAGACTTACACTATACGGTGACCAATGCTATAATAAAGCATTTCAAGTGTTTATAAATAGCAACTAATTTTGTGTGTGTGACGGTACAGGGCTGAGCAGGAAAGGTTTTAAAGAGGAACCATCTAAGCCAGAATTTCAGTAGGGGTTATGGCATGCTGGGGTGGGGTGGGGGTGAAGGGGAGTTCTGATTTGTAATATTTGCTGATATGTGTGGTATAAATACCCCCATCACAGCTGCTTTTCAAGTTAAAAGCTGGCTGGCCAAATTCCTGAATATTTAACAACCAGTTCTCCCTAGCTGGTAGGAGCTGCCTCCAGCCTACTAATGGATGGGGATGATAGGATGGATTCAGGGAACAGGAATTCCAGGAGGGCAACAGGTGGTACAACTACAACTAACAAATACAACACATGGTAATCTGGGAAGTTATAAGCAGTAAGCTGCTGAAGCGTCAAGGAGGGAAGAGTCGGGGGCTAGGTCGAGAAAAGCTTAAGTATATCAGGCTGAGGAACATGAACTGTATCTTACAGGTGAGCCGCTGAAGAGTTTCAAGGAAGGGAGTGATACGACCATATTTGGTCTTTAAAGAGGTCACCCTAGGAGAAGTGGAGATAGTAAATAAGAGGAGAAATTAGAGACAGGAAAGCTAGTTGGGCAGCTATTGTAGTTGTCCCCCAAAGTGGTATAAAGGCCTGAGGTAGGCAGTAACTGAGGATCTGGAAAGGAGACCAATTTAAGACATATTCCAGAGGCACATCTTTAGAGCTTAATAGCCAGTTTTTTTATTTTTTGTTTTGTTCTGTGGGAGGTGGTGAGAAAGAAGAAAGAGTAGACAACACCTCTTAGGCTTTTAGTTTATGTGTCTGGGAGGACTGTACTTAAACAACCAAGCAAGAAATGCAAGAAAAATGATAAGTTTTTGTTTGGGGATGTGTGTATGTGTGGTGTTGTGTAGCAGTAGGGTGGAGGGAAGAAGAGGTAGGGAAGGTTAACAGTCAGTTTGGCTGCTTTGAAATGTCAGTTGAACATCAAAAGAACACATATCCAGCAGTGATTCAGGAGAAAAAGAGGTTAGCAAAGAAGATTCTGGAGTTGTCATCATATTGGGGCAATTAAAGCTATGGGAGTAGATGAGATTGCCTAGGGAGAAAAACCCGGCCATTTGGATCAGACCAGGTCACAATCTAATCAGACTTGATCAGATTTCCCTTTTGGGATGATCTCATTCAGGTGACTTATAAGAAGAATGGACTGCAGAGGAAATACACTAGCTCAAGGAGACTAAATGGGAGCTATTCCCTTCCCCAGTACAAAGTATGACAGAACAAAACAACATACAAATGGAACGTAATCAAGGTTTTATACTATCTCAAGCCAGTACTGCAGGACCTAATAGGTTTCGCTCTTTTTGGAGCTCATCAGCTGCAGGTAACGGCTCAAATCTAGTCTGATACAGCATACCTGTACAGCATTTTACCATTTACAAAGCCTCCCATTCACAGTCTTCTACTTACCATATTCTGACAATTCTTGGAGTTTCCTTGGTACTAAAAGAAGCTTTACATTTAGGTGCTGAAGGCTCTGCTGAGGCAAAGTACCACATGATTCTTTTTGCTAAAATCCCCAAGCCAACTGTCCAAAGCCTAGGCTGTCATCTGCCATGTAAGAAGGTCTGCTCTATTCCTGGAACTACTGCGGCACAGATCCAATCATACCAAGGCACAGAAGGCCTCTAGCTGTCCAGAGAATCCTGCTGGTCCTACATCCCTGCCCTCCTAGGTCTAAATTTTTAGGGTTATTTTTTCATCCCTTTTCCTTTATGCTTCTGGTAGTAAATCTAGAATCAAGGTTAATTTGAGAGAAAAGCAACAAAATAAAATTAAAACATAGAAATCTTTAAAACAGAACATTTTATTGCGACATTTCCTGAGGATACACTGGACAGCCCATACAGACATACATAAATATGCACCAAACACTGGCATCCACGGGTACCACAAAGTGTGTGGTAAGCTACCATTTGTGTACAGAAGGGTAGAAGAGGACTATATATACATATTTACTTTTATGTGCATAAAATATCTCTGGTGACCTTAGGAACTGGGTGGCTGTGGTATAAGAGGTAGGAGAGAGACTTTTTATTGTATACTGTTTTGAATTTTGAACATGTGAATATTCAAAAAATAAAATTTAACACATACCTGCACTCTTATGCATTTAGCTGTGTGTTGATAGGATAGTGCTGACAGAACTGAGCCTGGCACTCACAAGGCTGACCATCTTTGTTTTTGTGGTTCTTAGAGCCTCTTTTTAATATCCTCAGAGTCTTAATTTTATCTCAGCATTCTCAGAGAACCAGAGCCCCAGGACAGAACATTATTTTAGTTTTCTTTATCAACAGTTTAGTTTAAAACTTAAATGGATTAAGCTTAAAAAGAAAAAAAAAAAAAGCAAATCCTCACAAAAATATCTCCTACTGCCTTTCCTTCATAGTTTCTCAACTTCCTTAATGAAATAACATCAAATAACAGGACTGAAGAAAGCTAGGAAGAAAGGAGAGAATTGAAAATCACATTTCTGAAAACAATATAAAGAAAAGCGCAGAGAAGGATCTGTGAAAGAAGGAATAAAAAAGTAAAAGCACAAAAGTCTGAGGACAAATTTGCAACACTGTATTTCAGTGGCTCATGCAGCAAATGGAAAGGTATATATATTTATGGCCATTATGTTAGAGAACGGCAGGTAAGGTGTGACATAAAGGTATGAAATGGGTTTATGAACCTGAAACTAAAATTTGTCTCATCATGTTACAGACACTGCCAGGTCTCTGGAAATACACCAGCCTCATATCATCTTGATGTTTATTCTGACATTCAAGAAAATCACTATCAACAACCAATTTTTGTTTTTAACCACCATCTTGGTGGCTAGAAGAACATGTTTTCAGCCAGCTATAGACAAAGACTATGCAAAAAGTATTACACTAGATGTCTCACACCTCATGGAAAACATGATTAAGTTTTTACTTTAGTTCTAATCAGCCAATTTGCCCTAGTATGGCTAAACTAGTATGGCTCTAGTTTATATCCAGCATTTGTTCTGATTGTTGGTGCCGGTCATTCCAGTTGTTTAATATTTTAAATATCATCCCTGGTCTAGTATCATACATCCATGAGTGCATGTGGCCTGATAAATACTTCTAGACGGGCCAAGACCAAGCCTGTGAAAACGCATGGCTAACCTAGAACCAAGCATGCCCATGACACTTGAACACATCTGTGATGGAGTTATCAAGCCACTGGTTGATTTTGATAGCTCTAACCAAATGTGTGTGATTCTGAAAGAAGTATTCTCAATTTCTGAAGGAAGTACTCTTTCATAGGTATGAGTCAGAATAAGAGAACTGCAAAGATGGGAGAAGAGCCAAATCTCCTGTCCATTGCAGAAATCCCCTCCACAATGTATTTATCCAGTAAATCTTTGCTTTGAACACTTTCACTAATAAGAATTTCTCTTTTTCTTGGAATATCTCAATCTAATATTCTCATTGAATGTCAGATCAGTACATGGCTCCTTCTCTTTCCATTCCCTAAAAATGATTTTCAAAATCAGCTTTCTGTTTTTTCTATATTTTTTCTTTCATAAAGCTTTCTTTCACTCTCAACGTTCAAGGGTTACTTCATGGTTGACTTTGGGCATGATCTCTCCTCATCTTTAGTCTGGTATTCCTAACTACCTCTGAGATATGGGTTTTTACACTTAAAAAGACCTAACAATATACTTCAATTTCTTTAAAATCCCTTCCCAATGTATATGCTATCTTTGCTGTGTATTTTCTCTCTTTTTTTTAAACTCAATAATAAATTATTACTGTTTTATACAACCTGTGTGTGTTTTAACTTAGTCACTTTGTATTTTTATTGTTCTCATTTTCCTTTGCATCTCAAATAATTATAGATATTTTAGAACTTCCTTTAAAGAAGGATTTCTAGCAAGGGTCCAGTACTGGCAATTCTCTGTTTTGGCCGTATGGAAATACCTTAATTTTGCCTTCTTTCTTGAAAAATATTTTTGCTGGATATGATAGTTATTTTCTCTCAGAACAGTTTAGGTATCATTCCACTGTTCCTGGCTTCCTCTATTGCTACTGAAAAATCAGCTGTTGACCTCCTTTGAAGACAATGTCTTTTTTCCTGACTGCTTTTAAGACCTGTGGCTATGAGGTCTGTCTGTAACGTATGGATTTAAAAAAAAATCCCGCTGGAGATTTCTTGGGCTTCTTTAAACACTGCCTCTGTCCCATATTCTTTCTTCTTCTTTGAGTATTCCAATTAGAATACTTCCTCTATTCTCCATGTTCCTTAAACTCTCTTTCAGCCTATCCTGTGCTGCTTTTCCATATAACTTCTTTAGTCCTATCTCCCAATTCACTAATTGTTTTTTATATTTCCCTGAACATCATCTCCTATATTCAATCCTTTATAACAAATCCTGAATGACGGACTCTACCTTCAAATCTCTGATTTATTCCCAAATACTCGATTTTATTGCTATCATCCTAGTTGTGGGCCTTATTTGTTTTTAGCTAAGTTAGAGGAACTTGGGGGATCTAAAACTTAGCCTGCACATACCTAACACTTGAAGCTTTCTAAAATATTGGACTTTTATTTGTTATGTTGGTCTCCTATCACAGAATCTTTATCGTCTCCCTCTACTAAATAATGGGCTGAGCCCCAAAATATCATTTTTCCAGTATCTGGTCCCACTTTGTCTATCCAAGCAGATTCTCAGCCCAAAATAGGCCTATCTTCTTTTTCACCCCCCACCTCAGTCATGTGCATTTTTGCTAACATGCTGTTGATCCAGCCTTCTGACCCAAATTATACCAATCCTTTCAGGCCTCTCTTTTGCAAAGTTTTCCCTGTTAACTCCCAACATGCTCAGTCTGCTTTCCAATTTCCTCGAGTTCTTGCATGTTCAGTACATATTTTAACTATCTTGACTCAGGTATAATTCTTTAGTATTTGAAGTTGAGCTATATGTAGCTTAACCATAATTCTAACATAGGTCTGACTTCAAAGTTTGTTTTCTTTCTTTTTTTAAGATAATTTTATTTTATTTATATATTTTTGGCCATGCTGCACAGCTATGAGGGATCTTAGCTCCCCGACCAGGAAACGAACCCATGCCCCCTGCAGTGGAAGCATGGAGTCCTAACCACTGGACCACCAGGGAATTCCCGAAAGTTTGTTTTCTTTCTAATATAATAAAACTGCCTCTCACTATTCAATAAATATTTGTTGATTTGCCTAAAAAGAAACCAGATACTATAAAACCACACATAAAAATGCTTTACATTTCACTAGTTTATCTTAGCTTGGTTGGAACAAAACAATCTTAAATGGCATAAAAATTTTAAACTTTATTCATGTAAGTAAATTTCTCAGGAAATCCCCTCGAAGGGGATTCTGCAGCAGCTTATCAGTAAAGATAAACATTAGCTCCTTCAAATATAACCGCTCATTCTCTGAATCTCTAGTCAAACTGCACAACACCATCCTTCAGGGTAAATGTTAACTCCTAAAGTTGTAAGCCTAAAGGAATAGCTTACACATCTGGAAGTTCACTTCCAGGGACCACTCCAGTGTTAAGAAAAAGGTACCAAAAGCCTAGTTTTATAAATTATTCTAATGTTGATACGCAACTAATCCAGTTAAAATAGGTTGCACTACACCAATGTTACCCAATTCACTTTATAACAAATAGCCATTATGTCTAGACTAGACTTTAACAATTCAGTGAGAGTGACTGTTATTTGGGGCTTATAATGCAGAAACTTCTTTCTGTGTTAAAGTGCTCTTGTCTCTCTCTTTATTTCTAAATAACATAAAAAATCAAATTGAATCTTGAATTATCTTGAATAATTTGTACAGTTTTATATATATATAAAACACACACATATATATAAAACACATGTATACTTTACATATATGTATTACATATATATATTTTACGTTTATATATATGCGAAAGAACCTTCTTGGCATGTATATTTTTGGAAGATAGTTGCTTAATTCTAGGCCAAATAGGGGAGGATAGACTGGAAAAGGTAAACTACTCTTAGTATTTCTCTCATAGGACAGTGTTTATCTCTCTTACCTTTCCTGTCCCGTCCTTCATCAACACATACTGGCAGACTTCCTAGGGCAATGCAGAAATCCAGACAAGAGAAGGAAGCACACTAAAATAATGGAGGACAGGCTACAGGAGATGGACAGTGTCAGACATCATGTGGGAGAAAAGAAGGAATTATCACAGTTAGCCACTTTGTTCAAGAGAAACTAAAACTAGTTATTTCAAAGGTAGAGAGATAAGAAAAAAAAGAAAGATCTTTTACTTCTTTGTAGAAAGGCTCTTTTCAATAAGAACAGAAAAGAGTTGCAGTTAATTTGGAAATTTGTCTTCAGAGAAACAGATATAACTTAGCAATAGTACAAAGGAACAAAGGATAAATAAGATTTTTCCAATTCCAAAATATTAATCGAGAGCTATAATTACAGGCTTTGAGAAAAGAAAAAAAAATTAGAACTATAATCTAGAAGCAGTTAAGAGAGTTGTTCTATCTTTCTTCTCCAAGAGAATACAGACTATTAAAAGCAATAGGAATCTCAATGTTTATACATACAAATGATGAATGAGGCATATGTGCTTAAGTATTCGTAATTACACGGTCTTACACTATAAAAAATAATATTGTCATACTTAACAATGAAGTTCTAGGAACTGAACAAAGTAGTCCCAGTGAGGAGCTCTATCACATTAGGGACAATCTTTTGTACATATTTGTCTGATGTGAAATACCTCCTCTACCTCTGCCCCTCCTCAACCTGTTCCCCCCCACACCCAATCTAGATACCACAGTGCTTGAAACACCACCATTGGGAGACAAGAGTCCTTCAGATTTAATAGCCTTTGTAATTTGGTATGTACCTTTCCCCCCCAAATGTAAGATGCTAGGAAAGTCTGAAGCTACTCACACTAGCAATGTGATTTTGTTTCTTCCAATTAGAGGTAGTTGATAAAAGTGGATACCTGGATGGATCAAGGTATAGGAAAAGGGGCAAAAGAGGATATGGAACCTAAGAAAAACTATTTTACAACCTTGGATACAACCAGTTGCTTTATTATGAAAACATTATAGGTTAAATCCTCTGTATATGTGATTTAGGCATTTCTTTCAAATTAACGTTTAATTTCAACAAGTTAATTAAAATTATAACATTTCTAAAAAAAGGTAAATGACATTTTTCTCAACGCCATATTTTCTGTAAAGTAAAAGGCAATTTATTTAACGATGAATTCATTTTTAAAATTTGAGTGATTTTATCAATTCTGATAACATCTAATTAGTCTATCCAAATTTGTTAAATAAAATGCATACCTCATATTCTTTTCTGCAAACTCTGGAAATATCATTTTTTGAAGATGCCTAAAAAATAACAAATTTCTGCATTAATTTATTTAATCCACATTAAACAAACATTAGCTCCAGATATGCTAGAATTTCACTCTCACTTTTATGGCTTTAATCTCACATAATGACACAGTCCTTTTGTTATTTCAGAAACTAGATAACTTTGAAGGAAATGTAAATCAGAGAACTTTTTTTTAAGCTGAATTCCATTCTGTAGCAAATATTCTTGTGAAGCTCTGAAGCTCTGCTGCAGTGAATTTTCTTGTGAAGCTTTGCTAGGGCATTTATAGTTTGCTTTTTCTTTAACCCTTCATGTTTTAAGTTCCCATATGAGCCAAGATCCATATGTAACAGAGGAGACAACTAAAGAGTGAAAGGCAATGCCAGGCAATTAATAAGTTATTTTTATGTAATTTTCTTAACAAGTTTATGTAGAAGATATTATTCCTTCTACAGATGAGGAAACTGACAGACAGAAACATAGAAAGTTATTTACTACATTTAAGTATACACTTTCTATAAAAAACAAGCCAAAACAAATCTGCTGAGGGGTGGCTGTTCTTCCACATGATGATAATCCTCATTTAGAGACGGAGTTCCAGAGCCATGGACTCTGGTTCCTTGTTCTATTTCCTCCCGTTCTATCACCTAGGCTCATGCAATTCTGAATAGACCAGCTGATGAGGACAGGGAAAGCAAGAAGCAGAATGGACTGGCAACTATTCTGTGGCCCACTAGATGTACTATAGCTCAAATGTTCTACAACTCAGTTTCATCTCAATGCCTGGAGGAGAACAGCAGATAGCTAGGCTATGTGCTGCCCAAAGAGTGTGGCTCAGTGGTCTGTATGAAAGTGAAGGCATCACCATGTCTCATATACTCCTGTCTAGAGACCAGTCACTAGAAGGAGAAAATAAGAGAAGGCTTTCCCGTTTAGTTTTAGGGACACTTAAATTTCCCAGTTTTCCATACTCCCACCATTTGGAGTATGAGGAGCCAGGAGACCAGTTTTCCCACAGCACTCTGAGGAACCACTATGAAAAATATACAGTGAGGAAGAGTTCAGGGGCCTAACTTGAATTGGACCTGAGATATATCAAATCAAAGAGAAGTCATAATTCACTGTAGGAGTCAGGCTCACCTTAGGGGCAGAGAATGTATAAAAGAACATACTCAGAGTAAACCCATGATGAACAACAGAGGGAAGATGAAAGCAAAATAAGCCAACTGTGTCAACTGCTCTCATCCAAGCATGCCTGAAATTTACACGACCATTTGGAGTCATTCAGCACTGACTAAGCATGACCATAGGCAGAATACAAAAGGCCTTGATTCCTATCATATTCTTTCTTTGTGTGGCAGATAGAAGTTAAGAAAGAATAAGAGAAGGCTGAGGGTCTTACATGCAGCAGCCATAACTGAAAAGGCAGCATGTCTAAAAGGAAATGGTCCATGTAAGAAATGCTAAATTTGCAGCTTTTATGGGTCACCTCTCCAAAGATATGAGGTAGGCTAGGTCCAAGACACAGCCGAAACTGAAACTTTACTCCACGCTGCTTAAGAGCCTGATTGCCAAGTGTTACCTGCTTGCATGCCTGTCGACACTCCAAGGTAATAGCCAGTTCACAGCAGCCTAAGCCAACCCAGCCATCAGACTTCTTAAACACACCTTAAAAAGAAAATGTTCAAATGTTTTGGTCATAAGTAGTGACAAACACAAATAGAGTGCCAAACTGGTTCATGGATACCACTACAAGTCAAAGCAGGTGTCCATAAGAAAGCTAGCTTAGATAGCAGGGTCTCAAAGTATGAAGCCCCTCCTCCCACCCTTACTCTCAATGCTATCAGTCTTCTCAGGGTCCCTCACAGCATAATTACCAGGTCCTTTGTTTTTTTCCCTCTTCTCCCTGCCCACCCTAAACTCTCTTTAGCTCATTCTCACTCTTAGGTAAACAGAATCTCTAGAGGACATACAGGCTAAGGAAAGCAATGAGAGGCTTTCTTCACCTTTGGACTATGAACCAGAAGAGGAAAGGATTCCAATTTAACTTAATAAGCCAACAAACAAAAAAGGGCATGAGTATTATTGTATTCCAACATTCAAAATATTAAATACCTAGAATATCATAAAACACATGATGCTGTTTAAAAACTGATACTTAGTAAACAGACAGGAACATCTCCTGTGAGCCATGACTGACTTTGATGGGTATACTTTATTGTGGGGCAAAATGACTATTCTGGTTCAATTTATGCATAGCTCTATTTCTCCAACCAAATTACAGTGATACCAAAAGGTGATAAAATTACAAAGTGTTCTAATGCAATTTTCAGATCCCTTTTTGCAATCATAAATGTCAATGAATAACTCCTAGGATAAAATTAGGAGATATAAGTAATAATTATGAAAAAAGAAAAGATTCACTTGTAGGAATCCTGCAAATTCCTTCTTATCTCTTTTAAGAAATGCTTTATGCTGCTTCCATATAATACATAGATCTGCAAATCCACATGTACATTAGATTATTATTTCCATTTTTTAAAAATGTCAGGGATTCAAGGCAATATGTAACATAGTTCTCTACACGAAACTAAGACCTAATATAACAAATAGAAGTATTCTGCTAAAAAACAAACCAAAGCAAACAAATGGCCCATGGACAGACAAAGCTCTCAAAATATAATCATAAAACCATCCCAATTGTTAAAACTGGCTAAAAATCCTGCATATCATAAGCTTCTATAACCCTACATGTTTTTTTTTTTTTTTTTTTTTTGCGTTATGTGGGCTTCTCACTGTCGTGGCCTCTCTCGTTGCGGAGCACAGGCTCCGGACATGCTGGCCCAGCGGCCATGGCTTATGGGCCTAGCCGCTCTGCGGCATGTGGGATCCTCCTGGACCAGGGCACGAACCCGTGTCCCCTGCATCGGCAGGTGGACTCTCAACCACTGTGCCACCAGGGAAGCCCACCCTACATGTTTTAATGGTATAAAGGGCAACAGACTCCCATCTAGTCCCATTGCCTAGTATAGTTAGCTTCCTCTCAATCTTTGCTGCTTGCTATTCAGAATCACTCATATTTTAGAAAGAATTTTGAATGGAATCAATGTAGGTCATAAACTCTGTGAACTTTTACACCATAATGCATTTTACTGCTATTTTCACATATCCAGTGCCTCTTAGAAAATATTAAATTATTCAACAAGCGTTTACATTCACTGAACCCCTATTATGTACAAGGCACTCTATTAGGTATTTTGTGGGCTATGAGATAGATAAAATATATGATTTATCCCTTTATGGAGATTACAATTTGATAGGAACAATACACACATATATAATTGCAGACACTAGGGAGAGGGATAACTGGGAGAACAAGCAAGGATGTGGGCAATTCTAGGAAGCAAATAGTCCACTTTGTTTGAAATGAAAACTTCACACAGTGTGAGAGCCTTCAGAATTCAGAGAAACATAAGATATAGTCCCTTTTTTTCAAGGCACTGGCTTTAACCAGGACTGGAAAATGAGCTTTAATCCTAGGAGACCATGAATACCAGGCTAGGGAGTTTGACCTTTATTCCGATGGAAGTGGATATCCCCGGAGGGATTTTTTTTGAAGGGGGTGGAGAGGACAGCTATGGTGTATTGAAACACCAGTTACAAGGTTATTGCAATAATCTACCCCAAAGGTGTAATCATAAAGGCTTGAACTAGGAATAGTGAGGACAGATGCAAGATTTTACAAGAAGAGAGTCAATGAGCTAAAAAGAAAAAGCTATCAGAGATAATGACTTGAGGGCTTCCAGTCTAGAGTGTCATTCACAAGAGAAAGCAGTTATAAGATGAGTTTGGTTTTGAATTGGCACTTCAGATGCCACCTGGATGCATAGATCCAGGTAAAGACGTGTAGAGGTCATGAACAATGACTTGGATTTGAAAGTTATCTTCCCAGAGCTGATTAGGTAACAGTTCTGGGAAGGAATGTGGTTACCAGGGTGAATGTGGAGAGAGAAGGGAAGAGGACCACACACAGAAATAACTGTGGTAGTTATGGGGGGGACGGTGTGTGGGGGAGGTGGGGATAAGAGAGGGCAAAGTCACAAGGCCAAGGTGAGGTCACAAGGAGGGAGTGGTCAATCATATCAAGTGTCACAGGGAAGTCAAAGAGAATAAGTACTGAGAAAAAGCCATAAGATCTAGGAACCAAGAGATCCTGGTGATCTTTCAAAGACCAGTTTCAATAGAATGGTAGTAGTGGAGACAAGAGTACCATTAAGGACTGAGTGAATGAGAATTAATTATACATTTGAAAATTTGGGTGCCTACAGGAAGGAGAGGATAGAAATTCAAGGGTAAACATTAGGTTTCAGGACTATGACACAGATTTTACAATCACAAAATAAGTTTCAAAAAATAAAGCGCTAAATGTTGCAGTTCTATTGCTTACCTGGCAAAGATGAATTCATACAACTCCAAATTTCAACCTAAAATTGTAATCACCAAAAGACTTTTATGTAGATAACCAGTTCCTAAATATGAAAATTTCTACAGAAATTATGTATAGCTAATTTGATTATGTTTGTGTCTACACAATCAATGATCTAGAACTATATGACTATCAACCAGCTATTCAGGGAAGAAAAAACAGAACTGAGATGTAAAAATGCTGCTTGCTGCTTTCCCATCTTTCCATCTGAGAGTACTAAGGACAAATATGGTTACTCAGGATGCTTACTAGGATAACTGTTTCCAAGCACAGAGATAAAAGTGCCTGTTGAGTGACTAAAGGAAAATACGTCAGTCAGAACTGTTTGATCATCAACCTTCCCCCCCATTTAACCCAAGCTACCTTATCTAAGGAGGCTCCCTCATGCCAGCTCAGACTTTCTTAGCCTGGCTCATGAGTATCCCAAACGCTGAGGATGGCCCATGCATTAGAGGCATTTTAAGTTACATGCATGCAATACATTCAGACAGGCATGCAATGTATCTATAATATACCAGAAAATGGGAAGACAGAAGTAATGAGAAGTCACACATTTTCCCTTACCCCAAATCCAACTTTTTAAAAATCAAAATATATGTAAGACTTAGTTATTATGGTTTTCATAAAATTGTCAAAATATGATAATAAGTAAAATTCCCAATTCCAGATAAACTATTATAATGAAATTTAAAGACTGGAATATGTCATATACCTACATCATAGGTATAAAATAAACAATGAAAAACAATATTCTATCTAGCAATTTGTGTGAAGATCTTTTTAAAGTACCTAGTTAAATCTAACATTTTACTTTGACCACAAACCCCAATCACACTGAAAGATTTGCTAAATCTAAAGTAACTCATTAGAGTGCTTCATTAGACAAAAGCTTCCATAGTTCAGTTAAATAAGACCTACCATTGTTTCAGGGCAATAATCTGGGGCTCGCTGCAACAGATGTTTTAGTCGGGATTCACTTTTTGAGGAGAATATCTATTTGACAAAAAAAAAAAAAAGTTTTGTGGCATTTTTTCAATAAGAAAATAGAGGAGGTAAACTTATCCTCTAGATTTATGAATTGTCTAGAATATTTTCCAATTTCCCTTTATAAACGGAAAACCTTTGGAAAGATCTAAATTAAGGTGAGGTAATATTTCTTGGAAGGTTGGTTAGCTTGGCAAATAATCAACAAAGTCTAAATACGGCAAGTCTAACGATCAAAAATGGAGAAAACCAGCTGTTAACCTGTTAGGGTACAGGGGAGAAAAAAAAAAAAAACAGAAAAGAAAAAACAATAAATCTATTCTAAACTGTCCTATAAACTGCTTTTAGTCAACTGACCACAATGAAAAATAGACTATGCCATACCCTTTATATTGGTGAAGAACAACTTTGTGAATAGCACTGTAGCAAAAACTTATCCACAGAATTCCATAAAATAGAGACAAAGCCATCTTTTAAATAAAGCTGCTGAGGGGTTGACAAGTTCACTCATCAGGCTAGTTGGCTCACTTCCAACTACAACTTTAATTAATGCAACTGTAATTTGATGTCTCTGTAAATTTAAATCATTACATATATTATTACCTGCAAATAGTCAAGATTGTAAAGTCTATGAATGCTAACGACAATGAAAAAGGATTTATCTCCAGTTAGTTTTTCTTTCTCTTTTTTTTTTTTTTTGCGATACACGGGCCTCTCACTGTTGTGGCCTCTCCCGTTGCGGAGCACAGGCTCCGGACGTGCAGGCTCAGCAGCCATGGCTCACAGGCCCAGCCGCTCCACGGCATGTGGGATCTTCCCGGACCGGGGCACGAACCTGTGTCCCCTGCATCGGCAGGTGGACTCTCAACCACTGCGCCACCAGGGAAGCCCAGCCTTTGTTTTTATAACACTGATACCTCTGAAGGGTACAGGCAGTTGTTTTGAGGAATATCCCTCAATCTGGGTTTGCCCTATTGTTTCCTCATGATTCTGGTTATGTATTTTGGGCAAGAATCCTACTTAAGATACTGTGCTCCATCATGTCAGCAGACACACGTTAATTTGTTCCATTATTGGTGATGTGAACTCTGAACACTTGTTTTAAGTGCTGCCCAGCAGATTTCTCCAAAACAATTATACTAAATAATACCTTCTACAATTATTATGTAAGCTTACCTGCTCACATACATCGCGGCACATTTGGTTATCCTTTGAATGATTACAACACAGCGCACCTAGGGAGAAAAAATAAACACCTGATGTTGCCTACTGTTAAATAAACATGATGATTAAGCTAAGCCAGATGGTTACACAAACCATTTATTCAACAATTATTACTATTACTATCCATTTTAACTCAACAAACCTTTGCTGAGTACCTATTTCAAGTCAAGGACGGTGCTGTGTTGGAGAATGTGGTTTTTGCCTTCAAGAAGCTTACAACCTAATAGGGGAGACTGTCATTTTGTAATAGCAGTTACTAGGTACTGTGTACTTTCTACATGCCAGAATTTTACTGCTTGCTTTATGTATTATCTCATTCAACCCTCATTATTACCCTATGGGCTATATTCTATTATTATACCTATAATGTAAGGTTAAATGATAAAAAGATAGTGAATTTTGTTTTGGACATGTTACATGTAAGCCTCCATTATCTCAGTGAAGTAGAGATTAGGTCTGAAAACAAAAAGGATTGAGATGGCGTTGGGCTTGAGGTGAGGTTGTAGAGGTCTGGAACAGCCATCGTAGAGAATAAAGAAGGCAACTATAAATGTTTCTCAAACTTCTGTTCTATGAAACACTGTTTCATGAATTGTTAATATCTATCCCTCAAGAGAAAATGTTTCATGTTCAAATAAATTGGGAAACAAAGGATTAAAAAATTAAAGAGAATTCTTTTCTGTAGGATTTTATGTAGGCTTTAATATGTTAATATGCATCATTAATCTCCTAAAAAGGGATCTAAGTAGACAGATTTCTCAGAGCACAGAATACTTTTTTTCATGCCACGTATTAACATTTCAGAATGCCAATTTGAGAAATATCAGAGAAAAGGAAACATTTGCCAAGCAGTATTATGGGCCCAGAGAAATTAACAAATTGGTGATAGAGATAATCAGCAGGGGCATGTTACTATTCTAGAGTGATGCTGACTGGAAAAAAAAGATACTACATTGATCAGTGACTGTTTAGACTGCTAAGTCAAAAGAGACAAGGACATAAAAATATTATATTTCAGGCAGCTAGATCAATACAATGGTTTTATATATATATATATGCAACATAATCTCTTTAAATGAAATCTATATAATTTCAGTATACGTGAAAGCAGAGCTTTTTTGATTGAAGGTAGGATTAGTATTGGGGAGAAATGAATGAATAAAAAAGGTCCTCTTTAGCTCTTACCAACTCCTTTAAGTTCAAAACCAATCACTGTTAATCCATAAAACAATGACAGGGTATATGATATTACTGTGATATATAGTGATATTATAGTGACATTATATCACTATAGTTTAGTTTCATAAAAGACTATTGTGGGGCTGGCTTTCTAATACTATGTGGGAAAAGCTGTCTTAAAGTTCTAAACATTTGACTTTAAAATTCTGAAAAACATATAGAAATTCCATTAAGTTTCAGAAATTTTAAAAATTCCTTGTTTATAGGCTGTAGTTGCTTTCTTAGAAGCTACTAACTCGAGGGAGGGCGCAATCACTCATGAGACTTTCTCACAACACCCCTTCTCCCCTGCCATGCCACACCATGCCAACCCCCTCTTCTAAGATTCTGTTATGTCCCCAGCCTCATTAGAATGGAGAAGACAGGCAGGAAAAAAAGGGGGCGAGTCTCCTGTGTGATACTGATGTGCTCTTTTGAAGTGCTCAAGTTGTTGCCACTTTCTACTATCCTCCAACAACAAAGGTCACAGGAGGGCAGAAAATCCAGCTGATCAAGAGCAAAGATAGCTCAGGATAACATATGGTCCCAATAAGCACAGGCTTAGCAAGAAGTAAACAGTCAGGCAGACAAGAGTCTGACTTGGGCCTAAGGATTTTTGGAAAAAAGTTTCTTGGAGCAAAGGTCTATTTAGAACAGAAACATAAAACATGTCATAATTAAAACTCCAATAACAATGAAAGGTTTTATTAAAAATATAAAGGCCTGTTTTTTTCCTATTTAATGGTGAAGGTCAAATTTATAGTGGAGTGACCACCAAAGTTACAATTTTAAAATAATTCATTTTTTCATTAAGAAACCCCAAAATTTGGAAAATAAGAAGAAAAATGACCTAATATTCCCACTGTCCTGCCAGAACGTGTGTTGACATTTTGACATATTTCCTTCTAGTCTTTCCAAAAGTCTTCTGAAATTTCTGACAAAATGGGATTAAAGAGAACAGCCTGAAGTCTTCTGGTAATAATGCCCTTTCCCCTCCCAACCAAGCATTCCTCTGTAATAGTGCATTTCCTCCCTTGAGAGGACTGCCACCCTCCTAGAACAGGCTAGGGGACCTACACTCCATCACATTTTCCACACTTTATTTTTAACCTTAGTCATCGTTACATTTTTCTTTCTTTGAAACAACAAAAACTTACTAGAAGCTTAAACACTGCATATTTTTTAAGAAATAAATATCTACAAATAGATATCAAGTCATATGCCTTCATTAAGAATGAGGGCAGAGGATTCAAACGCAAGTAATGTGGCAATTAAAGGTCTCTGTCTTTTTTAGAGCTTTTAAAATGGATTAATTGGGTCACTGAACTATTAGAGTGCAAAAAAACTCTCCAAAGCCTAATGGTTTATACAAGAGAAGACATTGTGAATTCTAGAAATGTTTTGTTTTTATAATTTAATTCTAACCTAGTTTCTAGCTCTTCAAGAATAGTTTAAAACTCTGGTTATTTTCATAAAATGGAACTGAGCAGATAAAGGTAAATTAGTTCAAAATAACACTTGATATTGACAGGATGAAAATAAATAGCACAGGTGTTATCCTTATTAGAGACATAAGGAAGAGCGTCATATTTTGCATTCTTATTCCAAAAGTCTGTAATTATAAAATTAATAAAAACCAAAAACTGATTACTAAAGGCCATGTATATTGGGTTTAAGAAGGTATTAATGTAACCTAGAAATATGCGAGTAGAATCATCCAATAATTAGAAACATCAAGGTTTGTCTGCTGGTTTGGACCACATGTCTACTAAAGATAGGCAAGTAAGCAGGAAGCACATGCTCCAGCCACAAGGGAAAAATGCAACTTCTAAGACCAACCAGCATTTAAAAAAAACAAATACACACCCTAATCTAAAGCTAAAATATTCACAGAATTATAGGATTTTTGAAGTTAAAAGAGATTTTGCCACAGAAGCCTCCCAAAAGCTGTAATTCAATTTGGTTAATGAAAAGCCAGTCTTGTTTTCTTTTCTAAAGAAAATAAAGATTCCTTCTAATTAATGTATTCCTAGAGAATTACTAGAACAGAATATATATATCCTGCACTATTGAAGGGGAAAAAACTAAATCCAAGTTGATAGCGGAAAACAGTCATTTCAAATAAAAAAGACAGTCATTTCAAATAAAAAAGATACATTAATTTTAAAAATCTCATCTTACTTTTAATCAAATGTTTTTTTCTATAACGGCCTGGAAATTGACAATCACTTTAAAAACATTTAAATGACAACTGCAACTTTAACTTATAAATGCATTCTTACAATTGTCACATTTATCCCTTCAATGATATATATGTTTGTGTATATACATAAAATATATCATCAGCCAAGGAAGAGCCAAACAATAAACTGATTATTTATATACCCACCACCTGGATTCAACACTGCTAACATCTTGTCATACCGCTTTATTTATCTAGACAGATGGATATCCTTCTCCATTGCTTGCCTCATACTGCACTGCTACAACAGCCAATTATGCTCATTCTCTTCTATTATCAATGAGTGCCAGATTAATTTTTTAAATAGACCTTTCATGATGTCACTCTTCTAATCTAAGGGCCTACAGTGGCTTCCTGCTATTCCAGTTCTAAATTTTCCAAGTCGTCTTCTTACCTCCCCTTCCCTGATCTTCTATTACTTTTTAACAAGGAAAGCCTACATTTACCTTGAACACAGCCTTCTGCCTGAAGTGCTTAGTGCCCTCTTTCCTGCTGACATAAATCCTAAACATCTTTCAAGGCTGAAATCTCATCTCAACTCTTAGTAAGCCTTTCTTCTCCAACAACTCCAGGCTATGTTGGTTTTTTGGTTATTTAATGTCTTACGATTCCAGTCAGAACTGGAAGCTTTAACACTTAACTCTAATAATTTCATGTGTGTACTAATGGTATCTCCAGATTGAACAGAAACTTCTTGTACCCATTTAGCACAGTGCTCAGCTTGAAAATTTGTATTTATTCATTGGTTAATAAGTAATAATTTCCTATTTATACAATGCCTTTTTAATCAGAAAATAAAGTACAAAAAGTTTATTTCTCCCACTATACCACTGCCATACCATATTTCACACGGTGACCAAGCCATGATTTAGCAAACATCATATGAGTTTTTGACCCAGGTCAGAAGATAAGCTGGACCCAATCATATGCACAGGCACAGAGGTATACAGCCAGTTGGTGGTGGGCTCTGCAACTATAAGGTCAAGATGAGCTGGGGCTGAGGAAGTTTTATGGTGTGCAGAAACCATGAGTAAAATGAGGAAGCTGGTTGGTGGAGAGTGTGAAATGCAAGAGATGTACAGACAGACTCTATGAGAGGTAGAGAGAGACTGTCTCTAAAAGTAGTCTTGGTTGCTGGCAGCTTTCCAGTTCCCACAGCAGTTCCTGAGGTTGAGCTGTGCTCAATTTCCTATGCTTGGATTTCCATATGTTCCCTGTTAGATGCTATATAACTAGCTCCCTAATCCTGAGCAACCTTGGTTTCTGTTCTTTTGGGGGTCAGAAGAGCCTTAACACATTATCATTCATAATTATGAAACAACTAAAGCAAATGACTCCTCAGATCCTCCCTGCAGATGCTAATACCCAGTACTCTCAGATAATTCCCTTCCCCATTCTATGCCATAGGACACCCACCTGTAAAACAAGGGATCTGAAAACATTAATGTCTGGCTCCCAATGGTATAGTCCATGGTCAAAATGTTTCTCTTAATACTTTTCTTGAAGTCTTCTTCATGTAATCTATGTGCTCTACGGCACCCGTTACTTGACTAAATCACATTTTTCCTCAAATACATTCAGATTTAGAATATAAATGGATATGTACTAATATAACCACATAAATATTAGCAGTGTAGATATTATACACTTTTTGGTGATATTTAATGTCTGATGTTCTCACTAAACCTTAAACCCCGCGAAAGCAGAGACCATGTCTGTTTTTGCTTACCACATTATATACCTAGTGCCTATCAGTGTCTGGCACTATTAACTCCTTAACAAATATCTGCTGAATGGAATACTTACAGGCATGAAATTAAGTTTAGAAAGCAATGGACCAAGGGGAGTTATTCCTAATATCCATCTTAAACACATACAAAAACGGAAATTTTGATTCTTTTCCTGACTCACCTGCCAACCCTCCAACTTGGTCCTCCCCATCTTCTCAACCTCAGTAAATAGCATTACTTTTCACTAAGTTGCTCAAGGTAAAAATCTATAAATAATCTTTACTGCCTCCTTCGCTCACTTCCCGCATCCAATCCAACAGCAATATATCTTGACTCTCTCCTCTTCTATCTCCACCACCACTCTACGGTAAGACATTATCTCCTGCTTCGACTACTAAATGGGCTTCTAGTAGCTCTGCTTTTACTCCTACCCTATTACGATCACTTTTTTTCATTCAGCAGCCCACGTGATCTAAAATAGAAATCAAAGCACTTATCTCTTACTTAAAAGTCCATTGGTTTTTATTTGCATATAGAATAAAATCCACAGTCCTTACGTGGCTTTTTGCAAGGCCCAGCACCATCTAGCCCTGGTTTACTCTCCTGCTCACTATGTTGCAACCATACTGACCTACTGTTCTTTCTTGCCTTAGGGCCTATGTACTTCCTGGTCTCCACCCGGGCCTTTTCTAAGGACAGCACCTTCGGTCTTCAGATTTCAGTTCAGAACCTTAACTTCTCAAAGAAGCCATTCTTGTCATCACTATGTTAAGAACCACTCCCCTCTACGCCAGGGGTCCCCAACCCCTGGCCATGGACTGGTAGCCCATGGTCTGTTAGTAACGGCCCCGTTAGGAACTGGGCCGCACAGCAGGAGGTGAGTGGAGCGTGAGCGAGTGAAGCTTCAGCTGCTGCTCCCCCACTGCTAGCATTACCGAATCAACCATCCCCCTCCCCCCGCCCCCCACCCCGTGGAAAAACTGTCTTCCACGAAACCGGTCCCTGGTGCCAAAAAGGTTGGGGACTGTTGCTCTACGCTACCATCTATGTATTTCCTTCACAGCATATTTAACCCTACCAGAAATCATTTTATTTAACTGTTTATTGTCTGTCTCCCCTCTGCTAGAGTAAGCCCCTTGAGAGCAGCAACCCTGCATATAGAACAGTGCCTGGCATATACTGAGCATGCAAATATTTTTTGAATAAACAAACCCCTGTAGTATCTGTTTTGCTCTTTTAAAAAAACACATTTATAATAAATAAAAACCACCTCCTTGATATTGTCCCACTTTCTTCCAGAAGTGGCATATGGTGAAAAGTATGGTTAATGAAAGACTGTTTAAATCTATGGATATAAGATAGAAACTTTTAGTAGCACACCAGAATAAACTGTCATATCTGGTCTATCACCAACTGTAGCTCTTTGTACAGTGTGGGCCAAGATAGTTCTTAGGGAAGAGAATCTGCTTCTTATTACATTCCTCCAGATAGGCGGTTGCTTTTTCTAACTTAAAATTCATTACATTCTTTTTCAGGATTCTAGGCTATTACATAATTTCTTAAATGTCAACTTATTGAAACCTAGCCCTTAATGTTACATCTTTCTCTCTTTTGTACTATTAGAAAATATCTTAAATAGAAACAGAGCTAATATCAGGTGCCACGACACACAGATCCTGAGACTGCAGCATAGGGTTCCATCTCATCCTCCAAAGGGAACACTAGAGGTGCTGGGGAGGAGAGCTGGGGGTGTTGAGGAGACCAGAAAGTACACAGGATAGGAAGTGTGGCATTACTCCAATGAGGAGGGTGTGGCCAAACTTCACAGGAGAAAATAATAATTGAGCAAGTCAAATGATTCCTTCCCTCACCCCCTCTCCCCCAACAGGAACAAAAATCTCCAAGTCAGAACGGATGAGACTTGTGTAACGCTTTATACCTGAGGAGACAGGAGTACCCAACTTTGGATGGGGTAAGGAGATGGGAAAGAAGACTGTCTGAGCAGGAATATAGGTCAGGCCTTCAATGAAATACAATTTAATATTGTGTTCTTAATTTTTGTTTAGGATTGAAGAACGTTTTCCACAGTTTATACAAATCCACAGTGGAAGCCTTTGTCCATTGTATTACTCAACGTCCTTTATGTAAGGAACCAGGCAATATATGCCTAAGAATTTAGTACAAGGGACAAATCTCACTTTTACATCAAACTTGGAATTTTTCTTCTTACCAAACAATGCAAACTCTATATTGTCATGGACTTTTTGAATTGGTAGGGCCTTTAGAAATCATCTAGCCCAGAATTTTCTAAAGTGTGCATTAGGTGTTATGAAGAAAAAAAGAGTTCTTTAAGCAAACAAGTTTCTTTCTTTCTTTGCATAATAATTTTATTGAGATATAAATCATGTTAAATTAATAAAACAAGGAGGCCATCAGACTGAGGCAGCTTCAATGCCTCAGTAGCCTACCTAAGCAAGCCAAAACCTAAGCCTATAGTGCCCCAAGGTTAAGAAATCAGAACTCTAAGGACAATCAATCGCAAACAGCCACCTGGACTTTCCCAAATAAGGCACCTGCTCAAGCTATAACCAATCGAATATTTCCTTGCTTTGTTTCCACCTATTTCATAATCCCCTAGCTCCTGTTACTTCCCATTTGGCACTGCCCAATTCAAATCAATTTTTGCTCAAACTCTTA